>NW_027185811.1:370795-531843 GCF_028583685.1 Petaurus breviceps papuanus | reverse complement strand
GTGTATTCTCCCTTGACTACTTCCCACAGTATTTAGCATGATCATTATGTGCACTATTTTGACCAACTGTGTATTCATGACTTTTAGTAACCCTCCAGACTGGTCGAAGAATGTGGAGTAAGTAACTGATTTCTTTCTTATTTCTTATCTACCTTGATTTCTCCTTCAAGGCCAAGAAAGTAGCTACCACCTCTTCACTATTTTGTAGGGAAAGGTGATGATTAGTAAGATATTCAAGCAATGTTCTAAGCTCCTTAGGGGGGAAAAAAAACTAAACTAAAAGGAAATAAAATCTAGCAAACTATACCCCCACTCCCACCCCTGTGCTTACCTATGGCCTTCATTTGGCTCCCTGTCTGTCCCTCCGCTCTTACCATGCATTACATTGGGTCTCCTCCTATACTTTCTTCTAAATATAATTAGATTTCCTGTCCGGCCTCCCTCCCACCCCAAAGTTCAGAGTACCTTGGTGCCTGCTGCCTCTCCTAGGTTCAGAACCGCGTACTTGGAGCTTCCTTGGAGGGCAGCATGGAGGCGCTTCCTTGCATATATACAGCTCTTGGTTTGAACATTTTGTTATACTATCAGAGGTCTCCTTTTCGCCTGTTACTCTTTCATCTTTTGGGGGTGGGAGGGATTAAGTGATATGAATATTAATTGAAATGGCCAATTATGGCTTTTTCTGTTCTTTAAAGAAAACACATTATCCTCAATCCACTCGTTTCTGTGACAGGTACACGTTCACGGGGATTTATACATTTGAATCACTTGTGAAAATTATCGCCAGAGGTTTCTGCATAGACGGCTTTACATTTTTACGGGACCCATGGAACTGGTTAGATTTCAGTGTCATTATGATGGCGTAAGTTTCTTGTTTACTTTGTTGTTCTAAGTATGATTGTGCCTCTTGTGTATGATTGTGGAGGGGGTATGTGTATGTGTGAGTGACTATGCAGTAACTCTGCCCAAATGAAGATGGAACGTCGTGGTCTGGACAGATCAAACAAAGAAGACTCCACTCTGCCTCCCCACTCCTTTTCTTCTCCTTCCTGCCTGACCACTAGGGGGGCTTGGTGAGGACCCAGAGGGGACTGGAAGTGGGGGAGGAGGGTAGAGGGGCTGGGAAAGGGGGAGTGGGGGCGAATTTCCTGAGTCTGTTTTGTTATGTATGTTTCCAGGAAGGAGATGCTGGGGATTTTAAGAGGCAAGATCCTAACCCACAAATCTCAAACCAATCACTTCCTGAAGGAGGAAGAGACTTTTTGTTGCTAACAGAATGAAGGGGACTGACTATTTTAGCCATGTTTTAGGGTCTTAGAAGATTTCTTACTCATGACCGATGGCATTCCTTATTCCTGTGTGTCTGGTGCACTTAGTGGTTTATCACTGAAAATGCATTTCCTTGAAAAACTGAACTGACAATGGAGAATATTTAATGGTTTTTATTTTTTCTTTCCAGCTTTTAATTTTCCTAGGGTGTGCATTGGGAGGGAGGTGGGGAAGAAGGGTGGCATACAGGGGGTATTGTATCTGTTACTCATGTGGGTAGAGTAATATGCTCCTGCTGTAATGTGAGAAAAGGAGTGATGAATGAGACCCATTGAACTGAGAGCTCTGCCTGGAAGGCTGCATTTCCATTGCATTGAGGTTATGAATGTATTTCCCCTGTTGAAAATGTACACTGGCTTGTATTTTTAACTCGTGTCTTTGCCCTCATTTTCAGTAATACAAGCCATGTTGTCATAATCCAAACAGATGGCCAATGTATATCCAGGAAACTGGTGGCGCAGTGGTTAGAATGCTGGGTCTGGAGTCAGGAAGACCTGAGTTCAAACCTGGCCTCAGATACTCACTAGCTGTGTGACCCTGGGCAAATCACTTACTGCTGTCTGCCTCAGTTTCCCCATCTGAAAAATGAGAATAATAATCACTCCTACCTCCCAAAGTTGTTATGAGGATCAAATGAGATAATAGTGTGAAACACTTTGCTAACCTTAAAGTGCTCTACAAATGCTGTAGCTAAAATGAAAATTTTTAAATGAAGTACATCTGGGTGATAAAATGAGCATGTGCCCTTATACCATGATTGGAGTTTTCCTGTGTACTGCTTTCATATGTCATAGATCAGACCTTTGTCTGTTGGCATGTCCACAGTCCCTGGGTAAAGGGTTTGCAAACATGTAGACATGTTTAATGTTGTCCACTGTGGAACTCATATTTTAAGCCTGTTTTGGCAGGAAACCACACAATTGAATTTTGCCCCCTCCCTTTGCTTTACAGTTGTTTGCAAGAGATCCAGCTCCTTTCTGTCTCCCTTTTAAATTCATTTTAGAAAGAAAAGAGTAGAAAGCAAAACAGTTCTGATAAGAAAATCACAGGGCTCGTGCCAGGAGAAAGCCTTACTAACCTAGCTGCCTCCATTCCTCTGAAGTTCCAAAGTTCTTTTTATTTCTGGACTTTCCCTTCCTGGATGTTTCTTCCCTAATGTGGTTTAACTTGTGTTTACATTTTTAACCTCTTTCCTTTCCAAGAATGCAAAAGATAAAATCCTAGTATCAGCCCCTCCTTCCCCCCTGTTCCCAATACCTTGCCCGGTGGTACCATTACAAGTCACCTCTGGTTTGATTCTGCAGGTATATAACAGAGTTTGTAAACCTAGGCAATGTTTCAGCTCTGCGCACTTTCAGGGTACTGAGGGCTTTGAAAACTATTTCAGTAATCCCAGGTAAGGCGGCCTGGGGTTGGTGTTAGGTGTTGGGGTAGGGCCCTGCTGTGACGTACTGTACTTTTTGTTTTGTTGTGCTTGTTGTTTTGGTTTTTATTTTGGTGTGTGTATTTGTCATTTGTTTTTGTGTGTGACCTCCCTTACTGCAGATATGTGACAGAGTTTGTGGACCTGGGCAATGTCTCAGCGCTGAGAACATTCAGGGTTCTCCGAGCTTTGAAAACTATCTCTGTAATTCCAGGTGAGAACATTTAAACCCAATAGCACTTTTTGGGGGGTCCCATTTCTTCATTCCCCTACATTTTCCTATCTGCCGCATTCTGAAATGGCACATACACATTTGGTTGTGCGCTTGGCAATATGCATGACTGCCAGGAGGTCTCTGACGTGGCTCTCTCTGCACATTTTAGGTGTCGGGCTCTCACTTTACTTGCCAACCGCTGCACCATCCAGGCTGATTGGGGTGGGGGCTTGGGGGATTGCCCAGGGTACCTTGGTAGATCTTTCCACTGCTATACGTGATTTTTTTTTAAAGCATGCACTTGAGAAACCCTTGGATCTTAGAATATGTGTAAAATTGCCTTAAAACTAACTCTTCTCTGGGAATAAGATATTTGCTTCTTATCCCTGTGGAATTAGAGTATTTCAACATTAACCATCATTCCATTGCTTGCAACTGATAGGCTTTCTATGGCTTTGCTCATTGACTATTGCTTTGACTGTTTCCTTTGCTCAATGACTATTATTCATGTGACCATATGCACTGTTATTACATTTATAAAATTGTTGAATAAAAGAGACTAAGGCAGATTATCTAATCCAGTCCAGTTGACAAATTTAAGGACCTTGGAGTTGGTGAAAATGTTTACCCATTCTACCTTAATTTTACTAAGCCCTACCCTCTTCATTCATTCCATTACTGCTCATTTCACTGAAATAAGAGAACGTAGTCATAGCCATACATGTTTAGGGTTCACTTACAAAATTCCCCATGAAAAAGGGCAATAGGGACTATAAAAAGCCAAGGTAAGTTCTGGGAGATGCACTTCAGTGCAAGTGGAAAGAGAGATGGAAGAAAGATAGGGTGAGTCTGAAGGATAGTAAAAAGAGAGAATGAGCAAAGACTGGTGAGGAAAAGCTGGTGGGGAGATGGAAGAGAGCTGGCTGAAAATCCCATCAGTGATTTTACCGGATTTCTTTTATATTTACTGCCACAAGACAGTGTTGTACCTAAAGATGGACTTTTTTTCAATTCTTCTGATTCAGTGAAGGAGATTTTATAATTTTATAATTTCTAGGGGCAGGGGGGAGGTGTCTAAACTACTAGCATAAAATGCATATGTGAAGTTGGGTTAGTTCCAGCAGTTTTTTAGGAGTTCTTCTATATTAGCTGTGATCTCAGTAGCCATTGAAGAAGTAGGTTCGTAAGCATGGAATAATCATATGCCCTGCTTGGGTTGGTTTTTACCCTGGTAAAACTCCTACTTGGGAAACCTGCTTGTCATTCTCCTTCCAGCACTTTCATAGAAGATCACACTGCCCTGGAAAAGGTGTTACAGAACTGGGATTCTGTGAGAAGAACAGTAGTGGTTGGGCCTTGGGGAAGTCACTTATACCTTTGGGGACGTGGTTGTTTCTATTTAAAATTGGTGGCATGGAAAGGACTGATAAGTGAGGGTGATTGATGGAACCAGAATGAAACCTTTGACTATCAGTGAGGGATCTTTTACTAAATCATAATAAGTTTGTCATTTGGCAAGAAGTTTGAACAGTTGAGATTTAATCATCATTTTAAATTCATTTCAAATGAATCCTGTGCTCCATTCTAGGCCCATTTCACTACAGCCAGGTGCTTGCATTTTAACTTTCAAATTATTCTTTATCTTAATGGCACAGTGGATAGAGCATTGAGCCTGTAGTCAGGAAGACCTGAATTGTATCCACCCTAGGACACTTACTAGCTGTATGACCCTAGGCAAATCACTTAATCTCTCTTTGCTTCAATTTCCTCAAATGAAATATGGGAGTAATATGACTGTAAGGCCATGGTCATGATTTCTGTGTTATTTTCATTTTAAACTAGATGAAAGCCAAAATCACTCTAACCTCAGAGATTATTTCAGGTTCAAAAGAAAACATGTGGTGAGTTTTCATTTTTTTTTTTTTTGGCCTATCATGACACATATCTAGTCAGTGAGATAGAGGAAATTAAATTAACAGAAATCATTGTCTTAGAGGTTCATTCATAGTAGGGCATGATTCTAAGAATGTGAGTTTGGGAATTTTCTGAAATCCCAAAAAAGGATTGTGCCCAAAGAATTTCTAGTTCCCTTTCTTCTAGAACAATTTTAGAAAAATAATAGTGGAGTTAATCAAAGTACAATGACGTTTCCTTTCCCAAAGTAATTGGTATTGATTCAGCACACTTTTTGGGTACCATACTGTTTTATTAATACTAATAAATAGCTCATAGGTCATTCATAAGGTCACAAGATAGAAGTGGAAGAGGAATTTCAAAAAATCATCTGGTACCATTATCTTCATAAAAGAATTCTAGGGATAAAGACTTTTCAGCTCCCTTTGCAACCCATTCCTGTATTTTTTATCATTCTGAAAGTGAAGATGAGTCATAGCCAGATAACTTTAGTAGAACTCCAGAACTGAATTAATGTCCTACCTTAACCCTGCCTACTGGAATGAAGTCTTTCCTGTCCTTTAGGATCATTTCATAAAGGAGCTTCCACCTTTCAGCATCCACACTCTTAATAACTGCTACCTCCCCATCTGTCCTTGGGGCAAGGGTACCATATGTCATGTCTTGGGGCTCAAAGATGCCTTTTAGGGCAGCTAGTTTAGCCGCCATCTTCAAACAGAACCTCCCAAACTAAAGAGAATCTCTCCTATGTTTATAGACCTCTACCCACTGTCCCATACCTTCCTTCTAACCTTTCTAAATCCCTCATTCTATGGTTTCAGCAAATCCCTGTTCTTTCTTTGGTAAAGATGGAGAAAAGATAACATATAAAATAGTGCCATTAACTAAGCTTCACCTTAGCTTTTTCTTCTTTATATATTTCCTCTTTTAAAATTGTGGGCTTCTTAAAGACAGGATTCTTTCCCTTTCTTTGTATCCCTAGAGCTTAGCATAGCACCTGGCACATAGTAACCACTCAATAAATGATTACTGACTGTTAGACTTATATTGAATAATTCCATTGGCCTTTGACCTACAGTCAGAAGGACTTAGTGAGTTCTGATGTGACTTTTTAATTGTACTCCTGTATTTTCAGTTTCCCTTATATCTTTCTTAAATATGCCTCTCTAATCAGGACCCCTGACTCTGAAAGGGATTCTGACTTCCTTAGGAAGCATTTGTTATTCTTTCTATTGGTATATTCTAAATCAAGTTTAACAGTTTTTTTTTCCTCTTGGGGAGTGATTTTTTATTTTATTTTGCCATGAGAGATTCAGGGAGAGGGCTGTTGGCCCCTCTCCTGCTGGCAAATTCAGGAGCTCCTGTGGGGATAGGGAAGTGTGTGGGAAGTCTCTAATCACTGCCAAGAACAAGGGGGTGCCATTTACATGGCTGCCCCAGAGTGACCTTGGAGGCCCTCATAGGACAGGGATATTAGAGCACATTTAGTCATATGATTGAGGAATTCCAAGGTTCACTCAGGGAGTAAATGTTAGTTAAATGCCTCTAATGAACAGTACACAGTGATCAACACTGAGGGGAGATCACTGAAACACAGTCTATACTCCTGGAGCTTTCATGGGATGAGTAGGGTTAGTGGTAGGGTTGTACTGCTTAAGTGGGGTTTTCAAACTTTTCTCACCCTGAAAATCCTGATGCCAGGATTTGGAACCAGATAGAATAGTTAGAAACAATTCCTTATAGTTATATAGTGCCTAAAATTGTTTAATGCATTTTTCCATCTGTTATCTCATTTGATCTCCAGAAATAGCCCTCTGAAGCATATATTTTTGTCTCCATTTTGCAGTTGAAGTAACTAAGTCTCAACAAGGTTAATTGCCAAAAGTCACATAGCTAATTAGTGACAGAAATGGCATTACACTCTGTTGTTATTTCTTCAATACTGCCCGGCCCATAGCAAAGAAGTCAGACTGTAGGAGTCATGATGGAATGGTTTGTTTCTTAGGTCTCTAGGCAAGTCCTATGATGGCATGACAACTTCTTAGTTTACCAAGCAGCTCTCCAGAGGAAAGAATTTGGGACTGGACTTTTCTAGGAAACCATTTGTCAGTTTGTAGGTTATTTATGGGAGAACAGTAGAACTCTCCCATAAATAACAAAATGTTCTTTGTGCCCCTACAGTTCTACAATACGAGAATATAGAACTAATCTGCCCTTCAAAATCATGTCTGTTTACAGCCATGTGCTTTAGGGCATCTTATCATTTGAAGTTTTCCTCCTCTTCTAAAATCTATCAATAGGCCCAAATGTAAGGAAGCTGAAAAGCTGTATTTTTCAGTCAGTCCACAAGCATTTATTAAATACTTATTAAATTCTAAGTACTGAGGATACAAGGAAAGACAGAAATACATTCTCTGCCCCCAAGGAGCTCACATTCTAATAAGGGAGACAACTTGCAGACAACTATGTATGTCTAAGTTTTCACAGAGGGAGGTACTAGGGGAGGGGATAGGGATAAAGAGGGAGTCTAGGAAAGGCCTCTTGTATAAGATATGACTTGAGCTCAGTCTTGAAGGAGGCCAGAAAAGTGAAGAGGCAGCTGAAGAGGGAGAAACGTTCCCAACAAGGAGGACAGCCAGTACAGAGACATGGAGACAGGAAAAAGAAGAAGGCCAATGGCATGGAATCACGTTGTATGTGAAGGGAAGTAAGTATGAGAAGACTGGCAAGGTAGGAAGCACTCAAGTTGTGAAGGGCTTTCTTTGTAAGCCAAATGGAGGCCTTAATCTTTTATCCAGGAGGTACTAGGGAGCCATGTGAGCTTACTGGGGGGTTGGGCAGCTGAGAGAGCAGACCTGTATGTACTTTATTTAGTAGCTGAGTACAGGATGGGGTAGAGTCAGAGAGAGACTTTAATCAGGGAAATCAACCAGGAAGCAGTTGCAGTATTATAGAAGAGCCAGTATGAGTGGAGAGAAGGAGGGGACGTATGCCAAGGATGGTATGAGCACTGACACGACGAGACTTGGCAACAGATTGGTTGTGTGAAGTGAATACAAATGAGGAATGAAGGAAGGTGGTGAGGTTGTAAGCCTGGGAGGATGGTGCTGCCCTTGGCGGTAATCGTTTGGGACGAGGGAGGTTGGGCTGAAATAGAATCAGTTCAGTTTTGGTCTGAACAGTGCAGGCTTTCGTGCTGAGTCTGCAATGTCCTAGAGGTCGTTGGTAATGCCACATTGGAGTCTAGGAGAGAGGTTAGGGCTTGATAAGTAGGTAGAATCATTCATAGAGATCATCACTGAATCCACAAGGGGGAGAATAGGAAAGACTCTACCCAATCTTAATAGGACTATAGCTCTATAGTTGGAAGGGACCTCAGAGGCCATCTAGGCCAACCCCTTCATTTTATAGATGAAGAAACTAAAGACCCAGGGAAATTAAAATGAAATGCCTAACATGTCAGGGGTGAGAGCTGAGCACAGGGTCCTCTGTCTCAAGAGTAAGTATTCTTTGCTAGAAGGATTAAGGGTGTCTGTGGCTGTGACGCCTCTCCTATTCGTCCAGAACTCAATTTGTAGGGTATTCTCGAGGGGAAGAGTTTCGTGTCTGCCTCTCTCTTTATCTTTGGATTTGCCATGACATAAGTATTGAGCATAGAGGAAAGGTGAAGATGGACATGACAAACCACTCCAGTATTTTTTCCAAGAAAACCCCAAAATGAGGTTAGGAAGCATCGGTCACAGCTGAACAATAACAGCAACATAGAAGAGAGAGTATTGATCATAATTGCCATGATACTAAAACTTTTGATGAATAGATACCTTCCCATCAGCCTCCTTTAGATTTCAGCTATCCAAATGCAAAGAAAGACATAGGAAAAGTCAGTCAACGACCAGAAAGCTTATTTTAAGTGCTCACAGTGTGCCAGTTACTGTAGCAGGCACTGAGGGTGAAAAGAAAGGCAAAAGAACAAATGTCGCATCCCCCCCATCGAGGAGCTTATGTACTGAGGTGGGGGAGGGGCCATAGAAAAACCACATCCAATAAGGTGCCATGCAAGGTAGATAGAGTAGGAGGGTAACCTTAGAGAGGAAAACTCAAGGACTTGGGGAGAAGAGGGTGGTCCTCCTATGGACGATGGCATTGAAGCTGAGTTTCAAAGAAGCCAAGAAAATGAGGGAGAACATTCCAGGCATGGGGGACAGACAGTACAGAGGCATGGAGGCGGGAGATGGGAGTGTCCTGGGCAAGGAACAGCTAGCAGACTAGCACTGGTGAGCCATAGATAGCGTTTATGGAGGGGGTAATGTATCACTCAGTTCCACCCACAATAGCAGTAGTATCTTCAAACTAAAATGTTTAATTAAAATAGCTTATCATTGCTTCATATGCATCATCTTTATTTTCACCATATTCTTATAAACAGAGAGCTCTTATGTACTGTACCAAGAAGTTATATATATATATAAACTTGATTAGCATCACACCGGCCAAGCAGAGATTAGGAACTGAGGTCTCTTAATTCTTAGTCTAATCATCTTAAGGTAGATGTGGAGTAGGGGCTGTGTATCTAGGCTCATTTCCCATCCCCCTCCCTGCCCCTTTCAGCCCACTTTCTATTTAAAAAAATTTTTTTTATTTACTTTTAGTTTACAACATTCAGTTCCACAATCCCTTGAGTTTCAAATTTTCTCCTCCTCCCTCTCCTCCCCCCCCCCCCATGGTGGCATGCAATCCAGTACAGGTTCTACAAATACCTTCACACTAAACATTAGTCTAGTTGTAAAGAAGAATTATAACCAGTAAAGTGAACAACGAGAAAGAAGAAGCAAAACTAAACTAAGCACAAAAGAGAGAGAGCAGGCAGTTTGCTTCATTCTCCATTCAGACTGTAGTTCTTTCTCTGGATATGGATAGCCCTTTCCATCATGAGTCTTTTGGGGTTGTCTCCTAATCTTGCATTGCTGGGAGGAGCCCAGTTAGTCGTCACAGATACCATGTGTCTGTAATTGTGTACAAAGTTCTCCTGGTTCTGCTCTCCTCACTCAGCATCAGTCTATATAAGTCTCTCCACCACCTTGTATTTTAATGCTGGAATTTACTCCGTGTTGCTGTTAAACATGCCCCAAAGATTAATGTGTGACTGCAGACCTATTTTCATTGGGCCTTATTTGGGCAGTTCAACTGCGGTTTCAAATTCGAACCATGGTTTGATCCTAAATCTGCAATTTAAGTGATTATTGGCATTATTTTTTATTTTTAGGTTACAGAAAAGGTCAGCTAGGGAAGTCAGGGCATGCTTTCAAAAGAGAAAGGAAATAGCAGAAAGAGAAATTGCCTTTAAGAGCAAATGTAACACAAGGATTGGATCATGGTTGGAGTCGGCTAGGTGAGGTAGTGCTTGGGCTCTAATGTGGCCTGCATTTCCTCCACTGTGAGATGGAGATTATAATAATACTCATCTCTCAGCATTGTTGTGGGGACGGGACATAATGAGTTAATCGTTGGAAGTACTCTGAAGACTTCTCATCGCTACAGAAATGCGAATTATCGTTGTTGCTGTCCTTATCTTTGTTATTATGGACCCAGTCCTGCAGCTAGCGTGGGAGTTTGGGAACTCTTGGGAAAGCCGTCATGTATTATTAGCACCTTATCTTCCCTATAGCTTCTATTCTATCTTGGGTTTCCCCATAAAGTAAAGAGAAAAGAGTGTTTCTAATTACAAAGGGGCCCTGGGTTAGCAGTGGTGACAATTTTTTTTTCTCTAAATATTGTTGAGCTTAAAATAAAACATCCTCTCCTGCTCCTGTTCCCAAGTTTGCTAGTGATGTCATATTTTGAAGCATAAAGACTCATGCCTCTCCATTACTGCTATACAAAATGAGTTGCTGTTGGTTAAAGGGTAGGCCTGGCTCAGTACTGGAGAAGACTGGAAGGGAGGCTGGGAGGTTGGGAGGGCCAGAGAGTTAGTCTGATTTTGATGTTTCTCTCTCCTCAGGTCTGAAGACCATCGTAGGAGCCCTTATTCAGTCAGTCAAGAAGCTGTCTGATGTGATGATCTTAACTGTATTCTGTCTGAGTGTCTTTGCCTTGATTGGACTACAGTTGTTCATGGGCAACCTGCGGAACAAGTGTGTTGTGTGGCCCATCAATTTCAATGAGAGTTTCCTTGAAAATGGCACCAAAGGCTTTGACTGGGAAGAGTATATCAACAACAAAAGTAGGTATTCCCCTCTTTGTAGGAAGGACACAGTTTTTCCTGGCTTGCATGGTCAGAAAATCTGTACTGGGCTTGGAACGTGAATATTCCAAGAAGGACAGCATCGGACTACAACAAATGTAAATTATTTAAAAAACAAAAAACTAGAAGGAAGTCAAGCACTAATTAATTAATTTGTGATTAATATGTGATTCCTCACAGCAAAGAAGCAGGAGACAACTGAGATAAGACTCTCGTGTGTGTGTGTGTGTGTGTGTGTGTGTGCATGTGTGAGCGTATGTGTATTCAGATGTCTTTGCTATCAGATGTTCTTACTTAATTGTTTTCTTTGTGAAAAGGGAAGATTCAATCTGAAGGGGGTGGATTTTTATGTAAAGACCAATGGCACCAGTAAAATGTTTCATTTGTTTTTTGTTTTGTTCTTGAGAAGGAAGCAGCAGAGGATAGCCTTGATAAGTTATAGGAATGTCTGTTCAGTAATCTGTTCACAGCTGTTAGAGATGACCTGGGAAGGTCATCCAAGTCATCTCCTTAAGAGCCAGATAGCACTCAAACTTTATCAGAATAGTCATTGTCTTGGCTTTTCCCCTTTAAAATATTCAAAGAAAGAGGCCTTACGTTTTCCCTTGAAGAAGAGTTGCCCTGAGAGTTTTTTTTCTCCTAGCTCTAAGTATGATTAGTGTAATCTTCTCTCATCTGCCCTCCTTCCCTGTCATCTTTTACCTGTTGTAGTTCATCTACTTTCTACCTACCTCATTGAAGTGCTGTGAAGGTTTTTGTGAACTTTAAAGCGTCATGTTAGAAGTGTTGCAGATTTTATTGGTGAGAGGTCTTCAATGGCCAGAGAGCAAGGGAGTTACCCTTCCATGCAACTGCTGAGGAAGGAATGTTCCTGAGGAACAATCATGCTTTGAGAGTGTTTTTCCAGAGAGGGGAGCTTCATGGCCTCTTCATTAAAGGGAGATCATTTAAGAGAGACTAATTTAGAAAGAACCCATGTTGAGTTAAGAAAATTAATTAATCTCACTTCCAGCTAGACTTTGGACTGAAAGTGCTGTTTGATCATGTTGATAGCAGGGCAGTGCTATTGACCATTGTTTAACATGCTGTATTCAAGAGAACTAGGAAAGCAGATTTATAAATAAAGGGAAGAGTTAGTGATAGAGGCCGTTGGGTAGAACAGGGGATAGAGTAATAGGCCTGAAAAGTCAGGAAGACCTGAGTTCCAATCCAGCCTTGCTCACTTGCTGTTGTGTGACCTTGAGCAAGTCACTTAACCTCTGTTTGCCTCAGCTTCCTCATCTGTAAAATGGAGATAATAGCATCCACATCCTAGGGCTATTGTAGATCAGATGAGAGAGTAATTATAATTCGCTTAGTATGATGTTTGGCATATAGTAGGTGCTTAATAAATGCTTGTTTCTTTCCTTCCTTGTCCCTATCTTAGCCTCTTCTTTTGGAAGTCTAGGTAGAGTTGCATATCCGTAAGAAAGTGATAGGGGGCAGCTATGTGGCGCAGTGAATACAGTACTGGCCCTGAAGTCAGGAGGACCTGAGTTCAAAAGTGACCTCAGACACTTGACACACTTACTAACCGTGTGACCTTGGGCAAGTCATTTAACCCCAATTGCTCTGCCTTCCCCCCTCCAAAAAGCAAAAAAAAAAAAAGACAAAGAAAAAGAAAGTTATAGGAAGGATACTCAAAGGGAATATTAGGGAAAGAGTAACTCCTCTTCCAGAGCAAGGTACATCTGTGATTAGTAGTCTGCGGAGATGCCTAGTACTAGAACAGGGATGGAGGAACAGAAAACAGTTGAATTCAGAAAATATATTTGTGTTCCACTGTGACTATGGCCTAGATTTGGGATGTTGATGGGGGTAGGGTGATGGTGATAAAAATACACACACGTGTATGTATGTGCATATATACATGTGTATTTCAACATTCCCAAACTAGGTTCTATAGAACCCTACCATATTGCATAGTATGAATAAGGGTTCCATGAGAAAATTTCAATCCTAATGATATTCCTCATTCTGAAAGGATATTGTGTTAAATTATAGATCAAGATATAGTTACAGAAATACTTATCTGTGGCAGTTTTTCCTATATGAAAATAGTCTTAAGTTCTTCTATGTTGTTAAAAAAATTTCCTCAATGTCTTTTTATCCTGGGGACAGTGCATATATTTTGAAGTACCATGGACTGTCATTTATGTAGTATGTCTGTGTATTTCAGAGTCAGTAGTGTGTTGTGCCAAGTTAGTTTGAGAAGTACTTCATGATCTCAAGAATCTTTAAGCAAAGACTTATCAGTACATGTCATATGCAGGTAAATCCATAGTGGAAAGAAATTATCATTTCATTGTTTTTTTTTTAAAGCAGTTGGGATTAAGTAACTTGCCCAAGGTTACACAGCCAGTTTTTTTGTGTGGGTGTTAAGTATCTGAGGCTGGAACCGATCCCAGGTCCTCCCAACTCCGGGGCCGGCACTCTTACTCATTGCGCCACCTAGCTGCCCCATATCATTTCATTGTTAACAGGAAAGAGTTAAACTTATAAGGACTGAAAATATTTGGGGCAAAATATATTTTTGCTGAAGATAAGATGCTTATTTATCTAAATATGTCTAATTCATTCTCTTCATTTCAAATTTTTAGCCAATTTTTACACCATACCTGGCATGCTAGATCCTTTACTTTGTGGGAACAGTTCTGATGCTGGGTAAGTAACCCATGTGGTTGTTTTCTCCTCCCTTAAAATAATCTGTTTCAGATTTGGTTGAAGATGGATGACATTTTCACATGTGTTTTCCTTTGAGTGGCATGAGGGGAAAAAAAAGAACAGACCCTTGGACCTGACTGGATTTGGGTTTTTATGTCCTACCATTTACTTACCCCCAATGCTTTCCTTTCCTCATTTGTAAGATACTTGCCCTGCCCAAATCACAGAACTGAGGTGGGGAATCAGACAACTTGTGAAAGTGCTTTGTAAATTGTAAAGAATTTGTCGTCCTATAATAGTAGAGGTGTAATCCTTGCTTGGAGGCAACACTGCATTCTCGAAGGCTTTGCTAGTGGAGAGTTGTAAGCACTGGTGATCTCTACCATGCCAACATGGGGATGTTCCCAGCAACAGTCATGGCAGCCCATGAGAGGGGCAGCTAGGTGACTCAGTGAGTAGAGTGATGAGCCCGGAGTCAGGAAGACCTAAGTTCACACTGGCCTCAGACACGTACTAGCTGTGTGTGATCCTGGGTACATCAGTTAACCCCTTTTGCCACAGTTTTCATTATCTGTAAAATGCGCCAGAGAAGGAAGTGGCAGACCACTCCAGTGACCCAAATGGGGCCACAGAGAGCAAGACATGACTGAACAACAACAGCATACAGCCCATGGGACAGAGGAAAATATTAAATGGCCTGGTTTTCTTAGAAGGACAAATAAGTAGAGTTGGATTTATTGTACATTCCAGAAGAAACCCCATTATTTCATGCAACATTTTTAGTTTTTATGGCATTTGTCAATAGATTACCATGAAACTAATGGCAACTGATGTACTGTTATCAGTTGCAAAGGATAAAGAAATTCAATAAAAAATGTGATAAGGGGCAGTTAGGTGGCGCAGTGAATAGAGCACTGACCCTGGAGTCAGGAGGACCTGAGTTCAAATCAGGCCTCAGACACTTAACACAAAAACTGGCCATGTGACCTTGGGAAAGTCACTTAACCCCAATTGCCCTCCAAAAAAAAAAGAGTGTGATAAGATCCTCCAGATTAAATCAACATATAGTTTGATGCTCTGTGAGTTCATTGTAAAGGTAGAGGTGGGGAAGGATAGTGAAAAATATGTTTCAAGAGTAAGAAATGGGAGACTTGATAACAGCAAGAACTTTGTTCAGTGACCCCCTACTTACTAATATCTAGCAAGGCATAAAATGAGGGTATATAGCTCATCTAAGTCATTCTCCCTGGTGATAGAGGAGGCCCTGGACTGACAACATGTCTAAGAGGGATTCTGTATGAATGGTGAGTTCTCTGGATGCTCTCCAGGGCTTAGTATGTTGCATGGCATATTGTGAGCATTTAATAAATGTTTGTTGTCTGACTGACTGATTATGAACATTATGGTGTTTGTATCAGGCCTCAGAGCCTTCTAAATTAGATTAATATTTGGGTACAATTCATCAAGCCTTTATTAAGTGCCTTCTGTGGGCAAGGTCCTTGGACTAGGCCCTGGGAATTCAAAGAGAAATTCAAGTTAATATAAATATATGCAGGGGGTGGCTAGGTGGCACAGTAAATAGAGCACCGGCCTCAGACACTTAACACAAAAACTAGTCGTGTGACCTTGGGCAAGTCACTTAACCCCAACTGCCCTCCAAAAAGCAATGCGTACACACACACACACACACACACACACACACACACACACACTGATCTGGACCAATGGAGGACAGCATTAACAACTGTGGATATTAATCAGTCAGCAAGCATTTATTATTTGCTTCCTATGTGCCTGGCACTGTGCAAGGTGTTAGTAATACAGAGACAAAATTAAAACAGTTCCTGCCCTCAAGGAACATAGATTTTATCAGGAGAGATAGTATGTGCACATGTAAATGAGTACATTCAAGGTGTATGCATCGTAAGGCACGATAATTTCAAGGGGCTGGGCACTTGGGGATCAGTTAAGATCACATGTCAGACTTGACACCTGAGTTGAACTTTGAAGGAAACTAGGAATCCTAAGAGGCAGAAGTGAGGAGGGGGTGCGTTCCAGGCAGGTGTTGCCTGAGCAGAGGCATGGGGACTGGACGTGCAAGGCCATTCTGTGTGTGACAAATAGAAAACAGAACAGTTTGATGACCTCTAGAGCACAAGAAGGGAGGTAAGGTATGATGTGTCTGGAAGGATAAGGTGGAGCCCTGTTGTGAAGCACTTTAAATGCTAAGCAGGGATAATAGGGAGCCTTTGGAGTTTGCTGACAAGGAGAGTGATGTAATCAGACTCATATTTTAGGAATATTGCTTTGGTTGCTGTGCAAAGAATGTCATGGAGAGGGGAAAGACTAGAGGCAAAGAGATGAATTAGGAGGCTCTTGCAGTACTTTGGGTAGGAGGTGATGATGGCTTGAAGTAGAGTGGTGGCTGTGTGAATAGAGAGAAGGAGATTGATGAGAGAGATGGTGTGAAGGTGAAATTGGTGGGACTTGACAAATGATCGAACTGTGTGGAAGAGGAAGCAGTTGAGGATGGTTGAGGTTGTGTATGGGCTAACTATAAGGATGGTGGTCCCTTCAGCAGAAATAGAGAAAGTGAGAAGGGGATTGCAAGACAGGAGCTTTTGGACTCCAGCCTCTCTAGCAGGTTCACTTTTCATCAGGGAAGCCAGAAGGACAGCAGCGGAGACATGATAAAGGTTAATTTCTTTATTCCTCTCAAGGGTGTTGCTGATAATGGGAGTACCAACTCCTATAACCTCCCCTAATTACTCTTCTCTCAGGGGTGGGTGAGAATAAAAGGAACACCGACTCCAGCTCCTACAGGATCTCCTAAGGCTTGATGGGGGCTAGTAGACAAGCACACATGTTCACAATCCCCCTAAGCCTCCATGGGGGTGGGTCGAGACAAGTACAGCACTTACATTCCCTACTTACTGACCAGTACTCACTTGATTTATAGAGTAACAGATAAAGAAGGCAGTTTGCCAGCAGTAGCCTCACAAGTTTACATTAACTTTAGCAATGTCATGGTGACTTAGCACAGAGCATGCAAAGTGTGCTGTTTGCAACTTCATTCAAATGTTTATGTTATACAGCCTTATATCTCACTGCACAAACACAGTGAGATTGTTCAAAACCCATGATCCTGGAACTAGTAGATTGTTTATGGCCATGGATCCTGGGAATCCACCTGACATACAGGGATCTGTTTTGGATATGTTGAGTTTGTGATGTCTACAGGATATCCAGTTAAAAAGATTGAATAGACAATTGGTAATGTGGTCCTGGTGCTCAGGAGACTGACCAAACCTAGATATATAGATCTAGGAGTCATCTGCATATGGATGGTAATAAACCCATGGGAGATAATAGGAGAGGGAAGGGAGAGAGAAAGAGAGAGAGAGAGAGATTCTCTAGGAATTCCAAGAGATGAAGAGAGAGTTCGTTTCATTTCAGACATGAAGGGGGCATACGGTAGGATTGGGAAAACAGAATGCTAGGGAAGTTTGGAGTCATACTAGGGAGTAATGTGACAGCAATTTAGAAAGGTAGGTTGGAGCCAGGTTGAGAAAGTCTTTAAATGACAAAGAAGTGAGTATGTATCTTGTCCTAGAAATAATAAGGAATACTTTGAGCTTTGTGAACAGGAAAATGACATGGTCCAGACCTGTGTAAGAAAAAAGATGGGGGGCATGTCCTCCTCCACAAACTTGCCCCCGCCTTTCAATTCAGAGCCACAAAGATGAAGACAAAGCCATTTGTTTAGTACAGTTTGCAGAATATAATCCCTGGCCCCTATAACCTAATAAAGAACTCCTCAAGAAGATCATAAATTTCCTAAATGGAAAACCTAACGGATACCACCGGAAACAGGTCTTTTCACTTAAAGAAGCTGATCAGCTAAAAAACTGGAAGTCTTCACCACCTCTTTCAGAAGTAGGGTCAGTTTAGCAGATTTTTGAGGGGCAGCATCTAGGATTCAGGGTTAGGGAAGAGAAGGATTAAATTGGTTAAGTCATTCAGTAGCAGCTAGAGAGTAAGTTAGAAGAAATGGAGGGGCGGCTAGGTGGCGAAGTGAATAGAGCACTGGCCCTGGAGCCAGGAGCACCTGAGTTCAAATTTGGCCTCAGACACTTCACACTTACTAGCCGTGTGACTTTGGGCAAGTCACTTAACCCCAATTGCCCTGCCCTCCCCCATTCAAAAAAAAAGTTAGAAGATATGGGTAGTCAGGTCAAAGGTCTCTTGCTCCAGTTGTAGCAGCATTGACCCAAATACAGTACCTAAATTGTGTGTGTGCAAGGGGTAGGAAGGGTGTCATATGGACCTTGTCTGCATGTGCTGCCACCCTACACCCTGTTCCAGGAACTACCCAAATGTGTCCTGACTGGACTTGAGCATTGAGTCTATGAGTTCTTGTAACTAGAATAGCAGGTACTTTTATTTAAGAAGTGGAAGGGCTTTTTAAGAGGAGGGGAAGCCACACTTATGAGGGCACCAGGTGTTAGGGAAGCTTTTGTTAAAAAAGCTTCAAGGCCCCAGGCACAGTGTTAATATCATCCAACTCTGTACTGTCCAGGTCCAACAGGCTCACTTATCCTGATGATTCCAGGAATGAATAGGTGGCATCCACAGGCAATGAAAAGTAGAATGCTTCATTCTTCATATAGGAAAAACCAAGTGGGTAAAGAATGCTTATTGTCCAGATAATGATATATGCCCCAGAGAGCTAAAGTATACTTTGGTATACTTTAAATGGACAGTGAGCTAGGCTCAGAATTGAAGAGGAAAAAGATAGTACTTTAGATTCCCCTTGGGAAATTGCACAGATGACCTCAGGCTTCTTCCTGAAACAAAGACCCATCTTTTTATTTTTATTTTATTTTATTTTTTGCCTTTTTTTTTGGAGGGCAATTGGGGTTAAGTAACTTGCCCCAGGTCACACAGCTAGCTTTCTTTTTGTTCTTTTTTTTCTGTTAAGTGTCTGAGGCCAAATCCAAACTCAGGTCCTCCTGACTCCAGAGCCGGCACTCTACTCACTGTGCCACCTAGCTGCCCCAAGACCCATCTTTTTAGAAGCAATAGAATTCCCTGATGTTATATCACTGTAGGTCATGAAATATTGCAGTCTCTGAAGAATTAAAGTTGAAGGTCCCCCTTAAGATGGTGGAGAAACACATGGTGGGTTTGTGTAGGCTGCAGAATATGAACAAGAAATTATATAAGAAAAGGGTGAAGAAAAAGTGAAAGACCAGTCACATACTGAGGGAGAGAGAGATAACTGATGACTGAAGGACAGCACACATGAGGATCCACTGGCATCATCCATCTTGAAAGAATTCTGGGAAAGCCCCCAGCACATTGGATTTATCTTCTGTGGTTAACTTAAGGGAAGATAAGGACAAGGATCCCAAAGGATGACCATGGATGGATGGGCTATAGTATGGGTCACTGGAAGGGTACCCACCCAGATCCATTGGTGTAGATTTTAGACATCAGTAATAGAAACATTATTTTATTGGTTACCTGTTTTCTACCTTGCTGGCCTTTCTCCATTTTAAGATTATAGAAATTTCAGTAATAGGATAATGTGTGGCTCCAGACCATGAGATTCTTACCTTTCTTTTGTAGTCACTAGATTCTCTGTCTTCCTTAATGTGGCTGACAGCATAGAGGTGGAATAAATATCAGATTTTGCTGGTTGGCTTAAAACAGAGGGACGAGCCAATATTTGTAGATGTTATTCAGAATTTACCCAAGATATATTCCTCTGGAAACTGACATTGTGAAGTGACCGGCGACAAGAGACGCCTTCCTGATATCTGCATTGCAGCAGGCATAGGGGATCTGTCAGCAGTTCCAGGAGCAATGTCAATGACTGATCTGAAGCTATTAACATCCCACTGCTGCAGCAAATGTTAAAGGGATAAAAGGTTACTAAGAATCTCTGTTGATGTTTCCTTGGTTTTGACTCTAGCTTGGCTTAAAAAAAAAGTACTGAATCTGGTCAAACTTCCCATTGATCTGAGTTCTGGCAGAACTGAACCAGCTGCTATTATGTTTTTTACTCCTCTGAGGTTTTATGCTTTCAGCTTCTTAGCCTGGCTGTATGCAAAGTTTGTGAGAGTATCCCTTGTGCTTTCAGAATACCTAACAAGTAATCACCAGCCTTAGCTTGAAGACCTCCATAAAGAAGGAAGCCTACATTTGTAATTTCCAACCATTGTTCCTACTTCTGTCTTTTGGAGTCAACAGAAAGCCTTCTTCAGGACAACCCTTCAGATACTTGAAGCGAGCTGCCATTTCCCACCCCCCTCCCCAAAGTCTTCTCTTCTCCAAACTAAACACCCCCAGTTCCTTCAGTTTTCCCTCAACTGGCATGGGGTCAAGGCCCCTCACTGTTTCAGTTGTCCTCTTCTGGGCATTCTCCAGCTTCCTAACACCCTTCCTAAACTGGTACCCAGAACCGCGCATAATACTTCATGGTTTAGTCCTAAGTGACTTGTTGCTGGGTTTTGAGTGATCTTGAATTGAATGCATTGCAAATGGCAAATTATAATTTTTTTAAATTGAATTCAATAAACCCAGTTGAAAAGTTCCATCTTTTCCTGTTCTCTTTTCAGGCAATGTCCTGAAGGATACCTGTGTATGAAAGCAGGAAGGAATCCAAATTATGGCTATACAAGCTTTGATACTTTCAGCTGGGCCTTTTTGGCATTGTTTCGCCTTATGACCCAGGACTATTGGGAAAACTTGTATCAGTTGGTGAGTGATATCAGTTTCTTGCATGAGAGGGTCTCCGTGGCAGCATGTTGGGTAGACACATGGAGGCATCCTCTGTAAGAGTGTGATGAGAAATTCCAGGCAGGGTTGAAGGATTGTATTTCCCAGCCTAAATGACCTGATGACAGTTTATCAATTTAGATCTGAGCTCTCCAGTTGTCACCTATTTCTTCCGAATGAGCATTTATTAAACACTTGGGTGCCAGGCACTGTGCCAGACTTTGGGGATACAATACAAGTAGAAAAATAGCCTCTGCCCTCAAAGAGCTTATATTCTAAGAAGGGATGACAGCATGTAAGGAGAGCTGAGGAGGTAGGTGTGAAGCTGCCCACCCAGTGCCTGGTGGGAAAGTCCCCAGTGTCAGAAGCACTTCTGGGGAGAGGAATGAAGCATGGCCATGCTGGGCTCATCCCCAAAATGGAGGCCCTGAAAGAGAACTCACCAATGGCAGAAGAGGGCCAGTATGACCATGCCGAGGGCACTTCCAGAATTAGAAGGCAGCTGAATCGTGGTGGGAAAGTCAGTAGAGTCTGCACACCTAGGCAGGGAGTGAAGCATGGCCAGCCTGGCCTGTCCCTAAAATGGTGGCCAGAGAAGACAGTGCTTCACTCTACGTGGAAGAACTCACAATTCCAGCTGTTTCCTGTATGTCCCAGGAGTCAGTTACACTTCTCTTCAGGCTTTTGTGCTTCAGACTTTTAATTAAGCAAAAAATGTATTGAGCATCTCCTATGTATTAGGAAGTCACCATGCTAGGCACTGAGGGAGATTTTTAAAAGTGTAATAAATATAGCATAGCAAAGTATAATACATAAGTATTTTATATAAAGTTATATGTGTGTATATGTATATATATGTGTGCATGTACACATGTTTATATATGTATACATGTTTATATGTATGTATAAATATGTACATATACATGTATGTCTGTGTGTATACACACACATAAATATAAAATACATGCTCTGAAGGGCCTTCAGTTTAGTTACATTCAGCACTTTGGGGTCTATTTGGAAATATTCTGTTTGTTGCTAGAAGAAAGATAAATTTGTATTCCACTGGGCCATAGAACCTTATCTCTTAGATGATCTCTCTGTAAACTGAGAAGACTGGAGTCATATGATCCAGGGCCCAAATCCTGCCATTCTGTGTGGCTTTGAGTTGCCCAGCTGCTGGGGGGGGGGAGAAAGAGAAAAGCACACCCCTCAGGAGGAGAGGGGATGTTTCTGCAGTAGAAGGCTCCAGGTCAGATCTCCAGTGCATTTCTGACTTGGACCCAGGCAACCCAAGTTAGACTTCCCGAGTAGGAGCACCTAAAGTGATTCCCTAGGATTTAGCTGAGTGCCCTACAAAGTGTGGGAAGGCACTTAACATTTGTTGACGATAAAGCGAGAATACAATAAGTAGTCGTGTAGAAGAAAGAACACATACCAGGGTGTGGTCTAATCATTCCCTGTTGAGGAAAGGGGAAGAATGCCTGAACCCCATCCTACTCCCTTTGTTCTTCTGTGTACCCCTTTCTCATGACCTGTGTTTCAATTAATTAAATTAGAGCCTTTTAATTATTAATTTGAATATTAGATATTAGAGCCTTTTATTTATCCACTACCCAAAACTTTGTCTTGGCTACAGAAAAGGATCACTAAGCAAGAAGTCTCATTAATTACTTATTATGTTCCAGGCGTATAGTATACAAAGACAAAAGCATAACAGCCTCTTGCCTTCAAGGAACTTACTAAGGAACAGGAGAGACAAATTGTACATGCATAGGTATGGTCAAGACATACAAAGCAGGTCTGGTGTTTGGTGGGAAGGCAGTAGATCATAGATTCACAGATTGAGGGTTACAAGAGACTTTCAAAGCTTCTAAGTCCAACCTTCGCATTTTATAAATGAGGAATCTGAGGCTGAAAAACGTTTAATGACTTCCGTAATGTCACAGAGGTAGTAAGTGGCAGTGCCACAATTTGAACCCATTCCTTCTGCTCTCATATCCAGTGCTCCTTTTCTCTAGGAAAGGGAAACCAATTTTTGAGTAGCTTTTTTATTATTTTGCTTTAAGTTAAGAATTTCCCCAGGAATGACTTAGTCCTTATGGTTTCATGGCATTTGAATTGATAAAATTTTTACTTTTAAATGATGACCAGTGAAAAAATGAGCTAATGTCTTAAATTTTGCCTATTACACTTGATTAGGAGCCATTTGGGGAAGTAAAATCTATTTCTGAGCTTTCAAAAAAAATTAAGAATTTCCTCAGTAATTGTTTGGTCTTGGGAATGTTTTTCTAGTTCTTTCATCTGAACCACATGACTCAGAAAATGACATTTGTCTTTGCAGACCTTACGAGCAGCAGGAAAAACATACATGATCTTCTTTGTCCTGGTTATCTTTGTGGGTTCCTTTTATTTGGTTAATCTTATCTTGGCTGTGGTGGCCATGGCCTATGAAGAGCAGAACCAGGCCACTTTGGAGGAGGCAGAGCAAAAGGAGGCAGAGTTCAAGGCCATGCTGGAACAATTGAAGAAGCAACAGGAGGAAGCCCAGGTTGGTAAAGGAGCCCCAGGACAGCAGCACGTTGCTGAGGCTGGAGCTCTGGCTCCCTAACGTGGTACGTCTGGAGCCAAGTCGTCTGCCTGCAGACATCAGCAGAGTGGTGGAGATCACTGACCCACAAGGGCCGGTCCACTTACTTACTTCACTGTTATTAATTAATGAACAGATTGCTTCTTATTAAGATCTATTAATGACTGGAGATAAAAACCAAAGCCAAATATCCGAGGTGACTGATTTAGCGTCTCCACAACTCCACGTCTTTTTGGATAAGCATAACCCAAGACACTTCTTCTCTTGTCTTCCCTCTGGAGATCACAAAGTAGTTTCTTAACACTCATTTTCCTAACTTCTCGGGTGGTCCCCCGTTGTGCTGAGACAGCACCTTATCTATTTACTGAGGATGCATATATGGGAATATGACCCAGAATCATTATCTTTATGTGTCCTGTTCAGATGCCCTTAGAAATACTTGCCCCAGATACAAAGTAAACCGAAGAATCCCCCAACTTCAGTCCCCCTGTCAAAGAGGCTTGTTTTCTTCTCCTTTTCTACCCCTTCCTCTTTTGCTTAAAATCTTTGGTAGAGCAGTTTCTTTCAGATTGTAAGTTTTCTCTTTGATCACCACTGCTTGCTCACTCCTGATTTGATTTGGTTCCTGTGATTGCTCCCGCAGGCTGCCGCAATGGCCACTTCAGCTGGAACTGTCTCCGAAGATGCTATAGAAGAAGAAGGTGGAGGGAGGGGGTCTCGAAGCTCTTCAGAAATTTCCAAACTCAGTTCAAAGAGTGCCAAAGAGAGACGTAACAGGAGGAAGAAGAGGAAGCAGAAGGAGCTCTCCGAAGGAGAAGAGAAAGGGGACAGTGAGAAAGTGTTTAAATCAGAGTCAGAAGATGGCCTGAGGAGGAAGACTTTTCGCCTGCCGGACAACAGGATAGGGAGGAAATTTTCTATCATGAACCAGGTAGAGCACTTCTTTGCATGGGCCAAGAATGACTTTTAGTGGTTTCCAGGTTCCCCATTGGTCCTCCAGCTACTGAATCCTACCCTTTCTCTTTTGCCTGCATATCCTCCAGCCTCGTCCCTCAGTCCTCGGTGGTACTTTCCTATACTTTACTCTGCTCCAGACTGCCCTTTTTTTCTATGGTTTGTAGTAAGAAGCTGAAGTACTCTGAAATTAAAGATAAATTGAAATAGCACCAAGTTAAAAAGAGAATTTATATAGAGAGTGCTATGTTAAATACTTGTTTGTGTTAAGGATTGCTACAGCAGGTTAGTACAAGCCAGATGATCTAGACCTTTGCTTTTTGGGACCAGAATCCTTTGTGTTGGACTGAAAAATGGTGGTGATGGCTGGGCCCTGTTATTTAAAGAGAGGACAGTATCCATAGAGGCTGGGCAGATATAGCAGGTACAGTTAAAGCAACTCTTAGCAGACTGACCCAAGCCTCGTACAACATCCATATCAAGAAAGCATTCAGTGCAGTAGCTAACCAGAAAACTAGACTTGGTCTCTTGCCTTTTAGATTTGTCAGTCACTTTTGTTAATGTGTACTAGCTAAGGGACTAGCCCCAGGGAAGGGGTACACACTACACACTGGCTCTCAGAAACACTCTCAGTGTTGGTAAAAGCCCATGGAGGCTGTAAGTTTTATATGACTCCTCTTTATTTCCTCTCTCCTTTTGTAACTAGAACCAATTTGGAGACTGTATTCTAGGAAAGAGGGAGATGAGAAGGTTTTCTGCCTTTTTTTCTTGCTCATACTATTTGTGTGCTTGGGAAATAATTCTGTGATTTCATGTTTTCATCATTGATGGGTACACTTCAGTAGCAATCAGATCATACTCTCAGGCTGCAGGTTCTAAAAGATTAGATTTGCCCCAAATTTCCTAGGAGAGAATTTCTCTTCCTGTCTGATATAGGTCAGAATTAATGCCGAATGACGCCAGTTAGGAACCATATATGACCATATATAGAAAATAGGAATAACAGGTCTTTTCAATCATGTACCGAGTTTATCTGGACATGACACTTTGTGAGTTGCAGACATGCGTTGTTATTCTAACCACATAAAGCAGGAGCTGGAAGGGCCCTGAGCAGCCATCCAGGCCAACCCATACACCAGGCCTGCACAACCTGCAGCCCTCGGGCTACTTGTGACACACTGAAGGATTTCAGGCAGCCCTTGAAAAGTGTAGAGGAAGACATCCTTTGTATCTAGAGGGAATCCTTTGGCAGCTGGCTATGCCACCTGTGGGCTGCAGGTTGGGCAGGCCTTCCATACACAAAAACAGAGTCTCCACTGTAAGCCTAGCCAACAAATGGTCGTCTGTCCTCTGCTTGAAGATCTGTAAGGAGAGGGAGGCCACCGCTGGTGTGGACCACCCACCCCACTTGTGGGCAGCCTTGATTGTTACCAAGGTTCTCCTGACATCAAACCTACATTAGCACCTTTGTAAGGGCCACCTGCTCCTCCTGCTTCTGCTCCTGGGGCCTTAACAGAATATACCTGATCTCTCTTCCATGTGGTAAACCTTTAGCTTGCATTAAACCCTTCAAATACTTGAAAATACCTATCTACTTCTTCTTTTCTCTATGCCCAGTTCCTTCCACCCATTAGCCTGTGATGATTTACCCTCTGAATTACCTATGGGGATCTGAGTCATAAAGTACTTTAGAAGCCTTCTAGTCGAATCCACATCTGAATGAAAATCTCCTCTACTGGTGGTCATCTAGCCTTTGTTTGGAGACCCCCGGTGGGGGGAGAGGGGGACACACTAGCTCCTGAGGAATCACATCCCCACTTGGGGTAGGTCCAGTTGATGCAGAGGTATCAAACACTCACTGCCCAAACCAGATTATTATATTATTATGTATTGGGAAATATTTAACGAAATAAATAGAAACACAGTAGAAGATAGATGTTAATATGTGGTTTTCTAAGCCAACATGGGGCTTCTAGGATCCTCATGTATATTTAATGGCCCCAGTTTCTATTCGAGTTTGACACCACTGCCCTAGCGGATGGAGGATCAGTTGGCCCTGGAGTCCTGGTATTCAGGTTCTGTCAACACTGGCCATATGACTATGGGCAAAGATGGCAAATTATAGACAAATTACTGATGGGCTTCTCTGGACGGAGTTTCTACACTGAGAGTATCCCAAGTTGACAGAATTCTCCCTTTTCTTAGCACATCCTGGGAATGTGTCGTTCTTTTAGTAGCTTTTCTGGCCCGGTCTTGACCTCATCAGAAAATTGAAAGGTAGATTAGGAGAGAAACTTATAGCTCACTTGCTGTCTTCTGCTCTTTCCATTATACCAGATAATTATTCTTCTTCTCAGTATCACCTCAGGATAATTGCTTAGTGTTTCTAGGAGCACACACATCTCTCAAGTCTAATGGCTTTCTCTAAGCCATGACATTCTTTTCCTGCTATAAAGAAATGCTGAAGAGTTTTAGAGATTTGGGTGCAGCAGAGATTCCCTTAATGTGGCATTCTGTCCAGGCTCTTTCTTCCCAGAATGGGTCATTGTCAGGGTGTATTATATCTCTGATCAAATGTTAGGATTCCAACCTCATCCCATTCTAACCCCTTTTATGGTCAGGAGTCATATCTAAATTACTTTCTCCTTTTTCTATTTTTTTTTTTTGCGTTCCCTCATTGAGGTACAGTGTGATCAAAACATTGTTATAATTAAGAGAGCCATCTTTGGGTCATTTAATGAGAACCTTGGTGCTGTAATATTATAGAGGTGCTGTTAGCTTTTTGCTGCCAAAGCATTTGTGATTAATCTCTATGTTTTAGCAGAGGGGTGCCCCAATTGCTCTCTAGCTCACAAATAAAACTGATCTTTTGACTGTGTGAAAACATTCACTTCCTCTTGATTTTCTCCCATCAAAAATTAGAGATTTCTAGAACATATAACTGTCTGCAGTAACTTACTTTGGGAGCCCCATAGGAATATTTTTCCCTGTCCTGAGACTTATGCTTTCTTATGACTTCTTTGGACTGTTCTGGAGAGGCAGTAAGGGCAAATGGTCATTTCTTCTGTTTTAATAATAACTGAGTTCTAATGGTAAATCTTAAAATCCCAAGCAGCACATTTCAAATGGCTGTCAAATTGCTCTTCTCTGAACTGTTCTAAGATGAGGCACTCATCAGTCTCAAATAAAAAGTAAAACTTCCCAGATTCAACAGCCAGATTTGATTGCTTAATCCATTTTTTAGTTGACCCATAGTCCTACCTAACTCATGACCAAAATCATGGTGGCTTCTTTAGGGGGAAATTGGAAAGCATTGCATAAATGTAAGCTGCTATTTTAATTGTGGGGATTGTGTTCTTCCCACCTGGGGATGAGCCTGGAGGGAAGCACCATTTTTTTACTGTGTCAGTTCCCCAGGGTAGAATAAGCAATCAAACTTCTTTAGCTTGGATTTGTTTTAGCTCCTTTTATGTCTTAACATCCAGATTTCTAAGTCCTGATCAGAACCTGTATCATACCAGGTGAAATAGGTCACTAGTTTCCTTGCCATTTTCTCTGGAACCGAGAATAATGTTACATTAGTTATCATACAATGATTTATCCGTAGCATTATAGTCTATCCTATAAAATATATGACATGTAAAAGGGGCTGTTAATATTTAATTATGTGCCTCAGTGTAAAATAACATTGGTTATAATGGAAAATCATGGATAGCCACCCCTCTAAAGCCATGATCTCCAGAGAAAATAAATTTGCCATGAGAAAAATGCAATGGTCCCAACTCATCTTGTGAGTATAGAATACTCCTAAGGTTTTTGGATAATCCACATTTTATGTTATCTGCATGCATAATTAGAAGTTGACTCTTTTATGGTAAACAATTACTTTTACAAAAAGCTATCTATAATTTCGTGGTTTCCTTGTTGTGACTCTTACTGATCAAAGTCATTGACTCATTTCAGATCACTATAAGCGGCTTAAAAGGACCTAGGTCTAGAAAGAAATGACAAACTAGAGGCAAAGAATGATGAGTATAGAAAACATTCCAGAGAACATGGGTTAGAATAGAAGTCAAGAGTATTGGGTAAAAAGACAGTGAGAAAGAAAAAAAATTATGGACATTATTGGAAAGGTCCAGAAGCTGCTAGTATTGTGGGAATAGGACCAGAAAGTTGGGTTGGAAGAAGCGAGGCTGATAGATGGGATCCATTGGGGCTCCAGGCTGCTCAGTCATTTCTCTATCATCTTGATGATGACACCAGACGTTTATTAAACATCTGATTGTGGGTAATCCTCTGGAGGGGAGTCCTCTAACACACAAAGACAGCTGCATAGAAACACTCCCTATCCCCTCTGACTTTACAGCCTATGACACATACATACCGACTTGGAATTATGTGGAGAACACATAAAGGGAACAAAAGAAAGACATCAGTTTAGTACATGAAGAGACTGTGTATTATTTACTTTCTAAATCAAAAATAATTTCATCATAGGGATTAGGGACAAGCACAAGGACCTAATAAGAGACAAATGGGAACAGTGGTGGGAATTTGCCATTGAGGATGACAGATTCAGAGCTGTGAGGGACCATTTTTTCCAACATCATTTCAGATGTGAGGACACTAAAGACCAGGCGAGCTCATTAACTCCCCCGGGGTCACACAGGTAGTGTGCATGGGGCTAGAGAGGAGAGGGGAAGGCTTTGAACCCAGCTTGTCTCCCACTGGGCAGAAACTGCTCAGAGCAGGGGGTAAGGGGCTTAGACGCCTCTCTGCCTCAGCTCTCTGCTTTGACGCAAAGGGTCCCTGCACTCCTCTCACTCTCTTTCTCTTTTTGGTTCCCACAGTCGCTGCTCAGCATTCCAGGTTCCCCATTCCTTTCTCGACACAATAGCAAGAGCAGCATCTTCAGTTTTAAGACACCTGGCAGGTTCCGAGATCCTGGTTCTGAGAACGAGTTTGCAGACGATGAGCACAGCACCGTAGAGGAAAGTGAAGGCCGCCGAGATTCACTCTTCATCCCTATTCGGGCCCACGAGCGTCGCAGCAGTTACAGCGGCTACAGCGGCTATAGCCAGGGCAGCCGCTCTTCTCGCATCTTTCCCAGTCTGCGACGCAGTGTGAAACGTAACAGCACAGTTGACTGCAATGGAGTGGTGTCCCTCATCGGGGGTCCTGGGCCCACCATGGCACCAGGGCGTCTTCTGCCTGAGGTGAAAATAGATAAGGCAGCTACTGATAACAGTGTAAGGAAGTAAATAGGTAGATCAAGGCTAGGCATGGCAGTCTCTCCTTTTCTCTCCCTTGTTTTCCAGGCCTTCTTTCCTGCCTGCTCTTGGTGGATCTCTTTTTGTTTGTCTGAGTCCTTCTGTCTCAATACATTTCTCTATTTTCCTTTTATTCTTTCTCTGTCTTCATCTCTGATTTACACTTTCCATCTTCCTCTTCTTTTACTTTCCATTATTTCCCTCTGTTTTTCATCTCATCTCCTTTCCTATTCAACATTATCTCTGTATCTTTATCCTCTTCTTCCCCACCATCCTATTCCTCCTTCTCTCCTCTCTCCTCTCTAGCCTCTCCTATCTTTTCTGTCTCTCTCTCTGTCTCTGTTTCTGTCTCTGTCTGTCTCTCTCTCTCCTCTCTCTCCCTCTCCTCTGTCTCTGTCTCTCTTGTTCTCTCTCTGTCTTTCCTCTCTCTTCTCTCTCCTCTCCTATCTTTTCTGTTTCTCTCCTCTTTGTCTCTGTCTCCTCTCTCTGTTTCTCTCTCTGTCTCTGTCTCTCTCTGTCTCCTCTCTCTCTCTCTGTTTCTCTCTCTGTCTCTGTCTGTGTGTCTCTCTCTCCAGCTTCTTATTTGTTTTCCCCTGTTTGTGTGCCTGTCCCTTTTAGTTACTTCACCTGCTTTGACGGAATGCCTCTGGCCCAGCGGATGATGCTGTGTTGGAATGAGACTGGGTTTGTTACAACAATGACAGCGTCGATCGTTGCCTCTTCTTCCTGAACTAATTCTTTTGGCCCTCCTAGGAAAACAGCTTGGAATTTAAAACTTCTCTTATCTAAAAACTTTTTCTTTTACTGCTTCATTAATTCTTACTAATTCTAAGTCTTCTCCACAAGAACGAGATAAGCTTACCCAAGGATGATTGAGTGTCATCTGGGAAGGCAGGAGATGAAAGAGGGGGAAACAGGGTGATCAGCATTAGAGGGGATCTTCAGAAGGGTTTGAAAGAGAAAAGACCCTGGAGGAGGAAGAAAGGGGACACTGGAGCAGGAACACACGCTATGTGGAGGAGGAAGGAAAGGAAAGCAAGAGATGAAGTAAGGTAGATGTTAGGCTGCAAAGGGAGTTATGTGGACAAGTATAAAGTCATCGATGGCTTGAGATGAAGCGTATTTGTTGAAAAATCAGGATACTCGCTTCCAGTTTTGTGGAAGCCATCTTTTCTGTCTGGTTTTTCAATTCCAAGCTGTTTAATTTCTTTTTTTTTTTTAATTTTAAATTCTTGGCACCTAATTAGCCCTGGTTCCTCCTACCTCTTGCTTCCTGACTTTTCTCACTCCTCCCTCAGTTGGTATTAAATTTGTTCAAATAGCATGTCAGTGCACTTTGTTCTAATACCTTAGTTCCCTCTAACATGGCATGGAGACATAGCTCCTCTAGTTAGCATGATGCATGTGTATAGGGCAACTCAACTAATACGAACGGTTTAATATATGGGATAGAATTTTTATTTGAGTCAGTTACATTATTAAGGTGATATTCAGTATGTAGTTTGGAATAAGTTGGGACTCTGGCTTCCCTCAGCATCCTTTTTTTAACAAAATGTAACGACAGATGTAAAAGGTTGTTATCGTTTTATATAGTTGATCTTGAGAAATAAATTAAGTATTGCTTAATATGCCCAGGATCCCAGGTAAATTAAGCAGTTGATTTAAAAGAAAAACAATCTCAATTGTCCTTTCAGTTCCATTTTTGTTTGGTTTTCATGAATTCTGTGTCTGTAGCTAAAGTTTGAATTCCCCCAAAAATAAGGTAAAAAGTTGAGGAGTTGTTAATGAAGAAGAATGGAGCAGCTTTCAAAGATAGGAATTTCCCATATTGGAAGGAGGTGGCAGGAGGGAAATCAAGTTGAATTTTGGTGGCCAATAGGCCAGGTTAGATTCAGTAACTTTCTTCTAAAGAGAAGAGGCTAGAAATGAAAGTGGTCTCTGTTCTAAGAAGATACTTGAATCTCGCTTGAAGGGATAGGAGCAGGTTTCAAAGCAGCAGGTGTAGTGTGTGATATGGGCTTTAGCAGACTCCTCGGGAATGTAAGCCCTACTCTGCTGAGTGAGAGCGGGTGTGGCTCAGGCTTTGGGTCAAGGCATTTGGCACCTGCTCTTTGTTGAATCTAACGATGATGATGATGTCAGCAATCGTGGCGCATCAACAAAACTGGAGTCAAATTCAGAACTAAATAAGCGATCAAGACAGGGCTGGCATCCCCAAGTGCTTCCAACCCAGAAGAACCTGATTTTTAGGTTAGATGTGAAAAGTTTGCCTTGCAGTGATTATGAACAAACACTAGATCGGGTCGTCTAAGGAAGTGATTAAAGATCAGGAAAACCAAATAACCACAACTTGGAAGGGTAAGAGGTGTGTGTGTGTGTGTGTGTGTGTGTGTGTGTGTGTGTGTGTGTGTGTGTGTGTGTGTGTGTGTGTGTGTGTGTGTGTAGGAAGAGGATTGTGTGTGTGTGTGTGTGTGTGTGTAGGAAGAGGATTGTACCAGATTCCATTTGATAACTTGTTTGGCTAGAATTCAACAGGTAGCTTCAGACCTTTTGGTATTCCTGCAATTTGTCAATTGGTGTGAGCTCAGGGAATGCTGTAGCAAAAGGACACCTAAGGAGCTTATCATCCCTTTGCTTGGAGTGTATTCCAAGTTCTGGACCAGAGTCAGTTTTAAAGAGGATTCAGAGACTACTAGTGATCCCCAAGTTGTCTTATGTATTAATCTTTTCTAATATTGTAAGTATCATAGATCTGTTTTTATGACAACTATATTTTTGTTCCTGGCATAAAATAAAAATTATATTTAATAAAAATTAGATGCTACGTCATTGATGTTTCATTCAAAGCAGTGCCATGCTTCCTATTAAATTAGCTAGCAAGATCAAAGAGGTGACCATCATAGCTGAGATGGAGTGGAGAAGTAGCTCATGGGAATTGATAATATTTAGGGTGCTTCACAGTTAGGATGGAAAAGAAAACTGAGCAGAGTACTGGGTTTCTTGAGAAATCGGTGAAGATAGGGGCTAATATATAACTTCAGGTAGACTCTTGATGGGGGAAATAAATTTGTATAGAGTGAACCTCAGAGGACAAGGTGTTGCTAAGTGCTAGTGGCAATGGGGAGGTTGCTGTTGGGGAGAGGGGGAGAGAAAGGGGCAATGAGAGGAAGTGTGATGTCATCTGGGGGTATAGAGAGACACAGAAGAGGTCTGAAGGGAAGGGAAGCTTGTTAACTTTGGAGTGGGGATTCCAAGGGCCAACAAAGTAGAATTGGGACGTGAATGGGGATGAGAGAATGGGGAGTGGGTCTTGGTGGGGGCATTCGGCTTACACACAGAGAATGGAAGAGGAAGAGTTGGTGTATTAGCCGTAGTAGTGTCTGAGTCATGGTCTTCTGGATCTCAGTAGGAGGAAGTTAGATATGCTTAATGGTTTTGTGGAGGGAATTGGGGGGGAGGTGTAAGATTTCTTTCCTTCGATGTCCTTTGGCTACAGCATTCCCTGAGCTCACACCATTTGATGAGTAAACTGCCCTGTGAGTGTACTGGATGGTTAGGGGGAAGCTTCTACACTTAAAATGTTTCTTTGAGTAATCTATTACATAGTTAAATCATACACAGATAATTGACTATTAACTGTAAGCAAACTCACTCCTGACACTTAGGCTATTCTGAATTAGTCTCTATTCTGATTGACATACAAAAAAGGTGACAGAGATGTAATCAAACCTCATCTGGGTCTGGGGCAATAAGGCCTCCCTTTTCCATGGAATCACTTGGACAAAGATATGTTTCCTGGGGCTTTTCAAACATGCAGTGCATAAAATGAGCCAAGGCCTATTTAATTTTGGCCTTTTTGTAGAAACATTAATTATCCAGACAGAATAGCCCCCTTTCTAGTTTCTTAGAACCATGTTGTTTATTAAATGATTAAAACAATTTATCTTTGTTTTGAAAACTACTTCAAAAAAAGGCCATTTATGTAGCTAATATCCAGTTATCTGAGTTAATAGAAGTTAAAGGAATATAGATGACTAAAATCCATGGAAAATTTTAAAACTTCACTAAGATAGTTTCACCATCTTTTCTCCAACCTCAAAGAGAAGTATTGTGACTCCAAATGCACTTCTTTGAATATCATCCTTTCAATTCCCTTGCCTTTTTTGTAGTGAGTTGCTAATTTAACTGAGTGATGACCAAAATATAGACTGTTAAAGGGAAGGGAAGTTAAGGACCTGTATAATCTTGTGACTTGGATAACCATTCCCTGAATAACTAAGAGTCAGGTGTTTGTTTGGTGGATTAAGAGGAACAATTTGTCTTTTGGGTAGAAGGAAGATTTATTTTAAAACACTGCCCAGAGGACATGGGTGGGCCTGTAATCAGTGCTGTGTCACTCAAATAGGTAAGTTACTTACTGGTCCTTGGCTTTACTGAAACAGGTTTTGTCTCTGATGAAACCTGAAATGCATGATAGATTCAGATCAGGATTGGTAGTTGGTTGTGTCCAACGTATAAAGTATAAGATTGTTTTAGTTCTCACTTCAGAACTTCTGCAGAGGATATAATAGGCCTCTTACGAACTCCTGTCTATTTCTTGGTATCAGACAAGTGACTCAGATTCCATCTGCTGCCCTCAGAGTAAGAAGACATAATTTGGTGACTCTATTGATATTTCCCCCCCTTTTCAGAAAAATTAGACCCATGAATTGATTCCTAGACATAACAAAGAAAACTAAGGTTATTTAAGAATAGAATGATTTATTCTTCAGACCTGTTGCAGTTATTCTCATTACACCTGGCCTGCTGCTTAGAGAGACTTCTTTAATTTTTAGTCTTATTCTGTGTGATTGATTAAATCGCACTTCTCAAGTTGCCCACAGTGTGAAACCATGAGGGCTTTAGTCCTTATATTTCTGAGTTTCAAATTTTCCTGGCTTCATTGCCCTATTCATGAGTCTTGCCTTCCCTATCTTCACCTTAGAAGTAACTAAGCTCCTCATAGAGCAGTGTCAGGGTGACTGCAGCTATAAATCCGAAATGACTATTGTAGAAAAGAAAGGGAAGGAAGAAGAGGAGGCTAGTTATGAGGTTACCCTGATTTCTTCTTTTGTTTGTTTGGTTTTTAGAGGGGGGTAGGCAGGGCAAATGAGGTTAAGTGACTTGCCCAAGGTCACACAGCTAGTGTGTAAAGTATCTGAGACTGAATTTGAACTCAGGTCCACCTGACTCCAGGGCCGGTGCTCCATTCACTGTACCACCTAGTTGCCCCTACCCTGAAATCTTGCACCTTAGTACAGGTGCTCAGAATGGCAAAGGAGGATTTATTCAAAGAAACTCACTTTGAGGTTACCTTATTATACATATTCATAAGTGTGCAAATTTTTGAACATTAATATAGCCTGAGTTCCAGAGGCCATTATTTTCCTTCATCAGATTGTGTATTTAGATCTAGAAAAGACCTCAGATATCCCCTAGTACAATTTTATATACACATGGAAGTTGAACCTCAGAGAAATGAAGCCATTTGCCCAAAGTCACACAGGTAACAAATAACAAACCTAGCACCTGCTAGAAAGCATCTTCCTGTTGACCTCAAAGAAGTAAGTCCAGCGTATATGTTAGAATAAAGACACTTTGCTGTGGCCTGGCTATTATTTCATTTTACCACAGTAAGGGCCAGTTCAACTCTACTCAGAAATATTCTCCTTTAGCCCTTTGAAAACATTTCCCTTCTCTGCACTTTGGATGGCACTTGTTAAAGATTCTTAGACTCTGCTGGACGTGAGTTACAAGACCAGAAGACGTATTGGTTGGATTTTGAGCCACCTAGGGAAGGCAGTTTGGATACAAAACGATCAGGGGTATAGAGAGTGCACTAAGCAAAGCTGAGGTGTCCATTTAGTATCTTTTCTGCCCACTACCACACTAGTACTGCCCATGGGATGGGCATAGAGCAGGAGAATGGATAGATGATGAGTTTCTTAGAATTTTTAGTTTTGTTGGTATTTCATCATTGAGCAAATTCAGTTATGTGGTTTGGATTTGGCAGCAATCTCTAGAACCTTCTCTTTTCTTCTCCTAGCCACAGGGGAAAAGTAAGATAAGTGTTGTTGCCTTTGTTAAAAATGAAATAATTTTTTTAAAAATGTGTTTATTTTGTCTATATTTTCTTGTGTTCCAGATTAAAGTATATATCTCAGATGGCCTGATTTGATAATAATAGTTGTAGCAACCATTGCTGTGGTAGGGCAATTGTTGACCAAGAATTTACCAATAGTTATAGTTTTTCCATACCTGATGAAGTGAAACCAATGATATTTGGTAAGATCAAAGACTGAGATGAAAGCTAAGGAAAGTTTAATGATATAAGAATTCAAGGGGTGTCTAGGTGATGCAGTGAATAGAGCACCCGCCCTGGAGTCAGGAGGACCTGGGTTTGGATCTGGCCTCAGACACTTAACACAAAAACTAGCCGTGTGACCCTGGGCAAGTCACTTAACCCCAATTGCCCTCCAAAAAGCCAAAAAAAAAAAAAGATTTCAACATATTCTACATATATACAAGACTAATTCGTTTCTAACCAAATATCTTGAGATTGGGTAATGAAAAGCCCATGGGATCCATTCTGTTGGGGCTGGTGCGAAGGCTGGGTCTGTTGGCTATGAAAGAAACTAGGTTGGTTTACCTTCTTTGTTTCTCAGAAGTTTTGTTCACTATATAGTGGTCTCGGAGTGGCCAGATCCCTGGCTTCACCCAAGGATGAAATAAATTCCCCAGGGGACCCCTAGCCAATTTAGTCTCCTTGGTCTAAAGACTGCTAAAGACCCTTTGTCACTAGACTTAGCTCATGTAGTATATAGAGTTCTAAAACCAGATTAGGAGATGAAATGAAAGGCTTAAACCCATGCTAACACTTTGGAATGTCCACCCAGTGAGGCCCCGCTCACCTGACTTGGTAATTTTGCAGGCAACAACTGAGGTGGAAATTAAGAAGAAAGGCCCTGGATCCCTCTTAGTCTCTATGAACCAACTGAATGCCTCATATGGACGGAAGGACAGAGTCAACAGTGTCATGAGTGTTGTTACAAATACGCTGGTAGAAGGTATGTACTTTGTGATTGAAATCTGGGCATTGTGTGTGTGTGTGTGTGTGTGTGTGTGTGTGTGTGTGTGTGTGCGCGCATGCACACTTACCATGCACATGCACTCCCCTTCATAGTATGCATTTTAGCGTTTGAGAGTTAGGATTATGTATTTGGGGAAGCCAACCTGAGTTCTGTCTGAGTTTGTATATTCAGTGGTTCTGATAGGAACTGAACTTTCCCTGCTTTGAGAATATCCATAGCCATTGAAATAGAGGGGAGGAAGTACAGAAAGCATGGGTGGGGGAAACAAACAAGGACCTCATCATAATTCCCATTTACCTAGCACTCCACCATGTCCTGACAGATCTCACATTGACCTTGTGCCTGGAGGTTTACAAAGTGAGTTCCTTGCTACAGCAGCCCTGCAGGAATCATAACCTTCATTTTACAGATTAGGGAGCTGTGTTTTACCCATTGTTGTAGAGCTTGCTAACCCGGGTCAGAGGTGAGTTTTGAACCAGTTCTGCCTCCAGGTCTAGTTCTCTTTCTGCTTTGCTCCATTTTAGGTTTAAACTGGAGAGGAGGACTGAGAGTTTGGAGGAACAAAAAGACACTGACCAAAGAACCAGTGAAAGGGAGAAACACGACATCCCTCCCTCAGGCATCCTTCCCACACTCCTTTTCTTCTGACTACTTTGGCCATTAGGATTTCCCCTTAAGAATGTGCTTGAGAGGTAGCTAGGTGGTGCAGTGGGTAGAGCACCAGCCCTGGAGTCAGGAGAACCAGAGTTCAAATGTGGCCTCAGACACTTACTAGCTGTGTGACCCTAGGCAAGTCACTTAACCCCATTGCCTCAAAAAAAATTGTACCTGGGCAATTTGATTGCATCCAAAATTATCTCTGTTGAATTCCTCCCCCAGTCCCTGCCCCCCCCCAAACCATAAATAAGTTTGTTATGGGAATGGAGAAGATGGAACTAATAGCAGTCCCTTGTTGCTAGACCTACACCTGCAGGAACACTGCTGTCAGTGCTAGAATAGCATGGGTTGGTTCCATCTAACACTGCTGGGTACACAGAGGAGGGCCTGGGCATTTCCCCTTATGATGTAACCAGGCTTCCAGTAGCAGAGTGATCAGTCATATGCTGCAAGTCTCCTTCCTTAGCCAGATTTTTTCTTTTCTTTTTATTTTTTTATGCATTTTTATCAGTGATTTGGTTAAATATATACCTAACCTGCTTAAAGACAACCCAGTAAGTTAGAATAGTGGATTAAGTCTAACATAACAAAATTTCAGAGAGATCAATGTAAATACCCAGACTTAGGTTCAAAAAATAAGCTGACTTTGTGTAGAGGGCCTATACCAAAGGGGACTAGCATCTGCCAGGGAGCTTGAGCCTCCAGGAGCCAGGGGCATTAAAAGGCCTTCACTTCCAGGCCCTTGGTGATCAGGAGCCCAGGGTTTGCTCCATGTTCAAACTCTCAATTGCTTTCTTTATGCCTGTGACTCAGAGTTGCTTTCTGCTGGGAGGAACATTGTTTTCCAGTGAACCTCCCCTCTTCACTCTCTGTCTCAATCAATCCTGCCCATCCCTCCTTGGCCCCAGCCTCCTGGACACCCTTCAAGCTGCCAGCTCAAATCCCACCTTCTTCAAGAAGAGGCTTTTCCTGGGGCAGTTAGGTAGCACAGTGAATAGAGCAATGGCCCTGGAGTCAGGAGGACCCCAGTTCAAATCCAGCCTCAGACACTTAACACGAAAACTACCTGTGGTCCTTGGGCAAGTCACTTAACCCCAATTGCCCTCCAAAAAGCAAAAAAAAAAAAAGAAGAAGAAGAAGAGGCTTTTCCCATGTGTATGTGCATATGCATGGCTTTTTCAGGCTGCTGCCCTCCCTCTGTTGATCATCTCTCATCTATCCTGCATATATCTTGTCTGTATGTTGTGTTTGTGTGTTTTCTAGCACTGGGAGCATCTCGAGGATGGGGACCGTTTTTTGCTTTTTCTTTGTGCTTAGCATAGCTCCTGGCACCTGGCAGATATCTGTCACCAGACTGCCCTCATGCTAGCCATCATCCTTTGTCTGCTCTCACTGCCACCTCCCTGATTCAGGCCTTCATCATGTCTTCCCTGGAAGAGAAGCTGCCCTGACTGGTCTCCCTGCTGTACTCTTTTCCCTCACTAACCCAGCCTCTACTCATCCTAAATAACTTTTCTGTGAAATAGATCTGCCTCGATTGCCCTTCTCTTCAAAAACCTTCAGTAGTTCTTTCCTTGCCACTAGGTTAAAATGCAAAGTCATCTGTTTGGTATTTAAAGCCCTTCACAGTCTGGTTTCAGTCTAACTTTTTCTTTTTCTCTCATTATTCTCCTTCTTATACATTCTTCCTTCCAGCCAAACTGTAGTACTAGCTACTCCCCAAACTTGACATTCCATCTCCCACCTTTTTGTATTCGCACATGCGTGGAATGTACTTATTCCTTATCTCTACCTCTAAGAGTCCTTACTTTCTTTCCTTCAGGGCTCAGCTTGGGTATCCCTTCCACGAAACCTTCTCTGACCTGGCGCTACACACAACACACACACACACACACACACACACACACACACGAAAATAGTAGAATGAAAGACATTAGTGAAAAGGGGAATGGGGAGTAGGAGGCAAAAGAATTTCTTATTGCTGATCTTTTATTCAAGTACCAGAGGTATCCTGCCATAGCTGATGTTGCCATCACCTGTCTGACTGGGACCTTCCCAAGCCATGCCACTGAATGAATTGGGAAGCCGTGACTATAACCAAAGCTCTCCTTCCCAGTAGGTTTAGAGGCTGCGTCCACCTCTGAAAATATCCAAGGCAAAGTGAGAGAATCATCTCACTTATACATCTGCTTGCCCGTTCCCTCCAAGCCAAATTCTTAGCCATCCCAAGCATATGGGGGCGAGTGACTGTTTGCAAGGTTGTGAGTCATTTAATAAACCTCCCAGTCCCTCTGGATTCTCTCTCAACTCAGAATCCAAAAACTCTTATTGTGACAGAAGCAGGGAAAATTATCCTGGGCTGCAAAATCTCTATTCCCAGTGAATATGGACAAGGGAGCTGGAGGATACCCTCTGGAATCCCCTTTATATTTCTTTAGGAAATGGGAACGCCTACTTCCTTCTTCAGGCTGGCAAAGAGCCAGATCCAAACTCCCCATGCACTATGGCAATTGTGAAATGAGAAGTCACCACTTAAGTCTCTATTCTTCACATGCCAGCAAACAGCAGACATTTAAAGATTTAAAAAAAGGGAATGAACCCAGATTCCAAATATGTACTATAAGAATTTATGGAAATGAGAACCTTTTTTTCCATTTCTTTTTTTGGGAAGAAAACTATATTTACCTTGGGAAGGGGTGAGTTCTAAGGAAAGGAAGCCAAAGCAAAGTTTTTTGGTTGTTTTTTTTTTGACAGACTTCCTTCCCCACGCAGACTCCCACATGGCATCACTGTGGTCCTAAAATCTGTCGAACCAAGGCAACCATTTTCCTAGCAACCAATCAGAAATCCCAGTCAGAACCACTTCACTTAAAATAAAGCTATTACCATGGGTACCTCATGGTCAGAATAAAGAAAGATAGACTTGATTTGTTCTTAGTCAAATGATAGAGAACTTTTCCCCCCCAAATATCAAAATCTCTCATCTGCATTGGAGAAAAAAAAAAGCCTATAAATTCATTCCTATAGAAATAGCATCTTGTTCCGAGTACAGTCCAGCTTTCAGAACTGTGCCTTTGAGAGAATACTGTCTGGTATTTAAGTCAGGTATTCTATGGCTAACTCTGTATGTAGACTGAGGCCAAAGAAGAAGAATTATTCACAATGCCTGACAATGATTTGGCATTTTTATGGTTTTCATAGTGCTTTCACATCAAGATTCTTTCCATTATTTCACTGATCCTAATGAGGTTCCCTCTTTCTATAGAATTTTGTCAGTGATGACAAAGGATTAGTATGAAAGACACCTTAAAGCTCCTCCTGTCTAGTTTTCCCCAATACAGGACCCCCTTCAAAATATCCATGATACAGGATTATCCAGCCTCTCTCTGCTTACACAGTTCCGTTCATAGAAAGCTTGCTGCTCTTCAAAACAGCTTGTTCAGTCATTGGATAATTCTGTTAAAATATTCTTCCTTATATGGATGTAAAATCTGCATCATAGTAACTCCCACACGTAGTGCTAAATATTCCCCCGGAAGTCACATGGAATGTCTGTTCTCTTTATATGTGACAGCTCTCCAGTGACTTTAAGACAGCCATCATGTCCTTCCCCTGCCTACACTTTTCTTCTCTAGGCTAAATATCCCCAGTTCTTTCTACCATTCCTTATATGACATGGCCTCCACATGTAGGATCATAGGATTTATAACTGGAAGTAACTTTAGAGATCACCTAATCCAATCTGCTCTTCCTACAGTCAAGGACACTTATCTGAGTCTAAAGAGGAAGTTGGCCAAGGTCACAGATCATAAATATCATAAATAAAATGTTGCCTTTCTGGTCACCCCATTTGGACACGTTATACACATCAGTGTGCCTCTTAAACTGTGATTCCAGACCAGGCATGATTCTAGTATAGCACAAGTACAGAATACAGTAAGAGTGGGTTTTTTTTTCCTTGATGGGACTATCATTCCATCAAACACAACCCATGGTCACATTTTTAAGTAATTGACATTTTTTTCTTTTTGTTTTTTAGCAACGATATCTCACTGAGCTTGTGATCAACTACAGTTTCCAAGTTTTTTCCCCTAAATTGTTGTCAAGTTCATATCTTTTCCAATATTTTTATATAATAATTTTTTAAGCTAGTGAGTTTATTGCTGTTAAATTTCATCTTAAATTTTTAGTTTGGGCTCATTTGATGTATTTTTTAATCCTTTGTCCGTCACCTGATTAATTAATTAGACAAATTACATAAGCTTTCTGAGCCTCGGTTTCATCATCAGCATATTAGGATCTCTAAAGACCCTTCCTACTATAAATTTGTGATCTTGTTAATCAAACCCTCCTGGTTTTGTGTCATCCACAAATTTGACAAACATTCCTGCTTTATATTTATCCAAACTATTTGTAAAATGCATTTTAAGATAAGACCAAGGACAGCCCTATGATACCTAATTGGAAAGTCTCTTCAAGTTCACATTAACCCGTTAACCCTTCTTGGTGTTTTTTTCAAAAATATTTCTTTTATTCAATCAAGATCCACCTTCTCACTCTCCTACCCCAATTCTGCTCCCCATACCTACCATCATCACCATTTGAGAATACATGAAAAACAAAACCTATTAGAAATATGTATACTCACAAAAAAATTTTCCAAATGACCATGTCCAAAAAATATTTATTTCATTCTCTATTCTGAACCCTTCACCTCTCTGTTAAGAGGTAGGTTGCCTGTTTCCTCTTTAGTCCTCTGGAATTCTGGTTGATCATTACATTGATAAGGGTTGAGCATAATAATTTTCCATTATATGCCATCCTTTGTTCATTCATTCCTCAGTTTATAAGCCACCCCTTAGATTCTCATTCTTTGCCATATCCAAAAGAACTATAAATATTTTTGTATATTTTTTTTCTTAGAATTTATCCCTCCCTTAATCTACCTTCCTTTTAATCTCCCCTCCCCACTTTTACTCTTTCCCTCCTGCTTCCCTGTTGAATGAAATGTATTTTAGATCCAACTGTATATATATTTTTTCCTTCTTTTGACCAGTTCAGGTAAGAGTGAGGTTTATATATCAGCCTGTCTCCCCATCCTTTCCTCCTTGTTTGTATAGAGGTCTATTTATCACCCTTTCTCCTCCCCCAGTGTATTCCTGTTTTCCCCTCTTTCCATACGTAGTTATATACATGTTGTCTCTCTCATTAGACTGTAAGATGCTTGAAATCAGGGACTGTCTCATGCCTTTTTTGTATCCTCAGTATTTAGCACAATGCCTGGTACACAGTAGGTAGTTAATAAATGCTTGTTGACTGACTGAATGATGATCTACAGTCTTCTGGCACCTCTCTCATTTTCCATGATTACTTTTCTCCCTGAAATACCTCATGAACAGGCCTGCTATATTAATGTTCTTAAGATACCATTTTGACTTGTCATTTACTTTCCCAAATACATTCAGTGGTTCCTTGTTTCCTACAAGATAAATTCCCAACTCTGTAGTCCTATCATTCAATTTTTCTTGCGATCTAGTCCCAACCTATATTATACTATTTCTCTATACATACTTTAGTCAAGCTGGAAAACTACATTTTCTCCAAATTATACTAGACTTTCCACTTCCTACTAGTCTTTGCTTATTCTACTTGAAATTCCTTCCCTGCATATTCAGTGTTCATGGTTCAGCTGTACCAGCATAACAAAAATGACAGTGTTACCTAAATTAATTTATAGATTTAGAAGATACTTTATAGAGCTAGATAAAATAATAACAAAATTCATTTGGAAGAACAAAAGACCTGGAATACTTAGGGAACTAATAAAAAAAGTAGGAGTGAAGGAAGAAAAATACTTCTAGGCTTCAAACTGTACTATAAAAATGTAATTTTTATTACATTAAAAAATAAAAGCTCAGTGGAATAAGCAAGATAAGGAAGAATTGGAAAACATTGAGCCCAACAGCCCAGTGTTCAGTAAACAGGAAAACATAAATTACTTTTGAAACTACTCCCTACTCAATAAGAAGTGCTAGGAAAACTGAAAAACTGTGTGGCTGAAATTAGATTTAGACCAACAATTTACACCATTTATCAGAATAAGTACAAAATGTATATGCAACCTGAATATCAAAGTTCATACCATAGCAGTATTAGAATTGATGCAAGTAAGATAAGAATGGAAGCAATAAATTGGGGGGGGAGACCTAATACGTAATATATAAAGAGAACTAACATATACATATAAAATCAAAAGTCATTCTTTAAAGAATGTGAACAAGGAGCAGCTAGGTGGCACAGTGAATAGAGCACCAGCCCTGGAGTCAGGAGGACCTGAGTTCAAATCCAACCTCAGACACTTAACACTTACTAGCTATGTGACCTTGGGCAAGTCACTTAACCCCAATTGCCCTGCCTTCCTCCTCCAAAAAGAAAAAAAAAAGAACGTGAGCAAACAATTCTCCAAAAAATACTGCATAATGTTAATAGCTACATGAAAATTCATTCATCAAGCATTTTTTAAGTGCTTACCATATATATATATATATATATATATATATATATATACACACACACACACACACACACACACACACACACACATATACACACACACATATGCCAGGCATTATTTTAAGTACTGAAGATACAAAGCAAAACCAAAAGCATTACTTCCCTCAAAGAACTTATGTTCTAATGGAGAAGATTATATGAACATACAGAGAAGGAAAGGAAAATGTCTTTCCTTTTTTTTGGTTAATTTGTTTATTTTTAGTTTTCAGCATTCACTTCCATAAGTTTTAAATTTTCTCCCCTCCCTCCTCTTTTCCCTCCCCAAGATGGCATGCAGTCTAATATAGGCTCTACATATATGTTTCTATTGAAGGTAGCGTTCAAGAGAAGGCACCAGTAACTGGGAGTGGTAGGATGGGCAGGAAAGGCCCCTTAGAAAAAGGCGGCTTTTAAGCTGAGTTTTGAAGGAAGCCAGGAATTCTCAGAGGCAGAAGTGAGGATAGAAAGCATTCCAGATGCAAAGGACAGCCATCACTAAGGCATGGAGACAGGTGTAGCATTCTGTATCTCCAATAGTAAGAGAAATGCAAATCAAAACAATGCGGAGCATATTGTAAAAGGTAATAGAAGATGAGGTTAGTCAAGGTTACAGGAGTGTGGAAAGTCTAGCACACTAATGTCCTGTTGGTAGATCTGGTCTGGTCCAACTGGTGTAGAAAACAATTGGAAATTATGCTAAGAAGTGATTAAAATGTCTAGACACGGGAGGCTAGGTGGTGCAGTGAGTAAAGCGCGGCCCTGGAGTCAGGAGGACCTGAGTTTGGTTCCGGCCTCAGACACTTAACACCCACACAAAAAAAACTAGCCGGGTGACCTTGGGCAAGTTACTTAACCCCAATTGCCCTCCAAAAGGCAAAAAAAAAAAAATGTCTAGACACTTTGACACCATGATCCCGCTACTAGGAATACACCCAAGGATATCAGGGTTGAAAGGTCTCCTATACACCAGAATATTTAAGAAGGTATTTTTTGTGGTTGTAAAGAACTGGAAACAGAGTATAGATGCCCATTGATTGAGGAATGACTCTGTTGTAAGAAACAATGAATATGAAAAATACAAAGAAGCATGACAAGACTCATATAAACATATACAAAGTGAAATAAGCTGAGCTAACACAACAGCATTTATATTCACTACAATTAATGGGGAAAACAGCAACAAAAAAAATCCAAACTGAATGCTGTGTAATTGTAATAACCAAGCTTGACCCCAGAGAAGTGATGAGAATTCAGCTCCCTCTCTTCTTTGCAGAGATGGGAGACAATGATTGTTGGACATTCCATAGACTATTAAACTTGGTTGGTGTGTTGATTTCTTTTGATGAACTTTTTCTCCCTCTTTATTTATTTTTGTTATTAATGACTATGTGAGGGAGAGAGTAGAGAGATATTGGGAAACATTCAGTGACATTTTCTAAATCCCTCTCTGCAAACTCATAGAGGTCTGGAACCACATCTCACTCTTCATTATCTCCTGTAACACCTAATGCAATGCCTTCACATATTTAGCACTCAATAAATATTTGTTCGTTTGACTGACTTTCTGTTTTATTTAAGACTACCATAATCACTGGGCAACTAGGTGATGCAGTAGATTTAGCGCCAAGACTAGAGTCAGAAAAACTCATCTTCCTGAGTTCAAATCTGGCCTCAGACACATACTAGTTGTGTGACCCTGTTTGCCTCAGTTTCCTCATTTGTAAAATGGGCTAGAGAAGGAAATGGTGAACCACTCCATTATCTCTGCCAAGGAAACCCCAGGTGGGGTCATGAAGAGTTGAACAGGACTGAGAACAACTGAACAACAAACTATATCACTGGTGTGTGTTTATATGCAACCTTGTGCTAGACATTCTTGTTCTTTTCATTTAGTGGAACAAAAACTGTGAGGGGAGAGTTTTTTCCTAGTAAAGTCATTTGGGGTCTTTAGGTGTAATTGTTTCTCCTCATGGAGAAGCAGGGAAGTTCATGCATTGTTGATTCAGTTTTACATTTTATGATCACCAGTAATGGCTGTTAGAATTTTCCTTCTATTAGATTTTTCTTGACTTCCTGATTGAGGAGTTCCCTTTGTTCTTGCCCTGCTACAGAGTTAGAAGAGTCTCAGAGAAAGTGCCCTCCATGTTGGTACAAATTTGCCAACACTTTCCTCATCTGGGAATGCCACCCCTACTGGATCAAGCTGAAGGAGATTGTGAACATGATTGTTATGGACCCTTTTGTGGACTTGGCCATTACCATCTGCATTGTCCTGAACACCTTGTTTATGGCCATGGAGCATCATCCCATGACGCCACACTTTGAACACGTCTTGGCTGTTGGAAATCTGGTAAGGCAGAGTGTTGTCTCCTGATTTTGTCATTTAAATGTGGGTTGTTTACTTGTTTGTTTTTTCTGTAGGAAGTGTTTTTCTGTTGTCTGCTGGTCACTATGGATGAGGGACTTGGTTTGAGTAGAAAAGAAAATGATAGTTAATTGGAAGACTGAGGTAATAGCAGCCACTTCTAGATTTGGGGTTCTCTTGATTCCTTTCTTTTTCTGTAGAACTTGAGAAATGTCACTCAAAGTTACTGGCTGCAGACCAAGCCATAACAGGAGGGCACTAGGTTGGTTTCAGGAACCAGAGCCAAGGGCTCTTGGGTTCTCATCCTGTTTCTAAGATAGATTCCTCGGTATCTCTTCATTCTAAATGTAGCTCCAACCCACCAAAATAATTTTTATTCTAAGTTTTAGTAACAAATACCACACAGACCAGGATACTTCTCTGCACCAAATGGAGCTGTGGATTACTTTTTCCCTAGTCGACTCAACTACCCACTGAGGATTATGTAGGGCAAATACTTGACCGAGAATGGTTTCCTTCTGCCTTTCATCGTATAAGCCACTAGAATCTGATCCATCCCTAATTAATCATAATGTTAACCTGAGCCTGAGTTGTAATTAGGAAGATAAATATGCCAAGGAAAAAAAAATCACACCATGTATTCTAAAGTCAAAAAAAGTGACAATTTGATTATTTTGCTTCTGCTTGTCTCCATTATTGAACAAATTGAGTTGATGCTAATTAAATTAATTGCAAAAGTTTGACTGAAGGAGATAGATCATCTGATTCCCATCATTCCTAGGGAGTAGCATCATAGGAATATCAGAATAACATAGAATCTTCTTATAATATAGTTTATTGCATTAATTTTGGTTATACTTCAAGTTGGATAATGTCCCTTAAAATATCACATACCATTAAGGCCTGACGTGGTTTGTTGGGAATATAAAGGGAACGTTAGTTCTGTCACTAAAATGAGCATTATACAAGTGTACTGCTGTTCTAAACCATTTTTTCCCAAGCTAATTTTGCTACAGTAGATTTTGGGGACTTGAAATATGTGAAATTAATCCATTAATGATTGTTTGGGGATGTCTGGTAACATGAATGCCCTCAAAGATAAAGGGAGGTTGAGGAATTTTGGAGCACAACAAATGTAATTAGATGTGGTTTTTTAATTGGAAAAAAAATTGCTGCATTATAGAAATATTTTTATATAAAGTTTATATTTAGCATTTTAGAAAGAAAATATCATTAACATTGTAATGCTCTCCAAGAATCCTTCCTAACATCAGGTCTACTACTGAGAATTCTGTAGAAGAGTTTGGAAATGACAAATTTTAACTAATTGGACCCACAACTTGACACATTGTGTTACCTCAGTTGTTTCCCCAGCCTTTAGTCTGAGAGCATAGTAAAGATGATTTAGAAGTCTCCTATCTGTGATGAGGATTCATTGCTGTGGTAGCCCATATGAATTCAGATTGCTCAGAACTGAACTCTTAATGTGCCAAATGAAAATTAATCAGCCTATAGGTTGGAGACTACAAGACTCTCTTTAACCAGTTCTACATATCACTCATTAAATAATTGCTTCCTAAATCTTACTTAACTGTAATACCTTTTTTTTTTTTTTGCTTTTTGGAGGAGGGAGGGCAGGGCAGTTGGGGTTAAGTGACTTGCCCAAGGTCACACGGTTAGTAAGTATTAAGTGTCCTCCTGACTCTAGGGCCGGTGCTCTACTCACTGCGCCACCTAACCACCCCTTTAGCTGTAATACCTTAAGGACATATAATGTCATACAGAATTATGAAAAACCCATGTAAATATATTTCTATTAGCCAGAGATTTATAAATAAGAGAGTTTATGCCTTTATGATCTTTGTTTTTGTACTCTCCTGCCCCATTCAAGCCTTTATTTTTCCCAATTTTAACCAGGTTCATGGAATTCTAGGTCTCCAAGGAATTTTTAAAGAAGTTTTATTAATGCCTTTTGTTTTCACATCCCATTTACTCCCTGCCCCCCAATAGAACTCTTTCTTGTAACAAAGCTGTTGAGCAAAACAAGTGAATATAGCAACCATGTCTGACAGTATTTGCAATTTTATGCACTCACAGAACTCCCCACCTTTCTCCAGAGAGGAAGGAAATTATTTTTTTTCATCATCTCTTTTCAAAGAACTGCATTGGTCACTGTCTAATCTCAGTTCAGCTACATGTGGAATCTAATTTTCCTTTCCAGCACTATAATCATCATGCACATTCTTCTTCTAGTTCTTTCTTCACTCTGCCTCACATTAGTAGCCTTCTTCTCACTTCGAAATGCAAAACTATTCAGTAACCTCTGGGGTGACACCTCCCAGGCTCAGGACTCAGAAAAAAAATCTGGCCCTGGGTAGTATTATTCCCATTTTTTTTTAACCCAACTTAGTCACAGTCTTTCAGAAGAGCTGGTTTAGAGCCATTCATTAGTACAGAGAAAGCAAATCCTTAAAAATCATGAAGAACTGGTTACATTGTAGTCTGTTCATCCACATTAGGACCAAATTCCAAGGTAAAAGCATCTCTGGTGGCAAGGATGAATGCAGGTGGTTCACCCCAACCAAATTCACAGCAGACTGACAAACCAGAATGTCCATTTATTCATCTATCCTGGTGGGATACACTTTTTTTTTAAGTGATTAGAATCTGTACTCCCTTCCGTATATACATTATGATACCTGGGAAACCAGCTGAGTAAGCAGAAAGTTAGTTAGTAGAAAAAAGGCAGAGCAGAGGAAGCTGGTTCATCCTAGGGGACATTTCACAAATTAGACTACAAAGGGGATCTTCCTAGTGATCAAAATGCCATCTGATCTTTGTCTCTTGACTCATGATTCTGTATTCTTGACTTTTTCTAGACTCCTTGTTCTATTAAAACAATGTCACCTTAAACATGTTACAGTTCATTCAATCACAGCTTGTCTCACATTAATTACATTTTAGTCTCCTTGATGAGACACTTTGAAATATGGAGAATGCCCTGATGTCATCAACAACATGTTTTTTAGGGGCGGCTAGGTGGTGCAGTGACCCTGGAGTCAGGAGGACCTGAGTTCAAATGCAGCCTCAGACACTTAACACTTAACTAGCCGTGTGACCTTGGGCAAGTCACTTAACCCCAATTGCCCTCCAAAAAAAAAAAGCCAACAACATTTTTTTAAAAGTTTGACTTTTAATGAAAAAAAATCATTCCTCTTATCCGAATAATAGAAATACAAATTCCCTAATCAGCCAGGAACCAAACATTTACTGAGCACAAACCAATAGTACAAACTATTCCATGCTGAAGACTGATACTTTGGTCAGAAATTTCAATATGTCATAAATTTACACATTAACTTCTTTTACATTATTTATGTGGGAGTGTCAGGAGAGGAGAGGGTCCATCCTTTTTCAAGCTTGAATTTCTCTATGAATTGACTGTAAACAGGTGTGAACAAGGGATTTGAAAAGGTGATATAGAGAAAGGATATTATTCTCCATTGGAATATGTGATGTATCTGAACCAAAGTAAAGTCTTAAGACCAACTTTCAGGGTTTAGAGATAATGATAGCCTTGCCAACAAAGGCGGGAAAATTGGGTGGAGGGAAGGCTTTAGTAGAAAAAGGCAAAGTTTTTTCTTCATCATACTGGGTTTCAGGTGTCTCTGAGATAGCAAAGTACATATGAGTACTCTTAGGCCGTGGCAGAGGTAAGACTGAATGAAGGGGCCATTCATTGGTGTTTCTTAGCAAGTTTATGTTCAAAGGTAAATAATTAAAGCATTCTATTTTAATCATCTCTATTTTTCCCTCTTGTCCTTCTTTTCCCTTCTCCTCTTTCCTAGGTTTTCACTGGAATTTTCACAGCAGAAATGTTTCTGAAGCTCATAGCTATGGATCCCTACTATTATTTCCAAGAAGGTTGGAACATTTTTGATGGATTTATTGTCTCCCTCAGTTTAATGGAACTTGGTCTAGCAGATGTGGAGGGGCTTTCAGTGCTGAGATCTTTCCGTTTGGTATTCTAACTTTCTTCAGTTTCTTTTAAAGTTTTTTTATCTTGTTCTTACCTTTTATAAAAGTCAATCTGATAACCACAAAATTCCTGCATTATATTCTACCTCCAGAATCTAAGAGATGGAAAGGACCTTCAAATTCATCCAGTCTAAATCCTTAATCCATTTTCCAATTTCTTTTGAGTTAACTACAAAGATCTCCGGTTTCTTGCCCAATATCCAGTCTTTTCGTTTTTTTATAAAATTAAACTACAGGCATAACTTCTTTTTTAGTAATTCCTTAAAAGAAGCATTGATTCCTATATAAAATTGACTGCTAAGCATGACTTCTGTTCTAGGCCAGTTTTTTTTAGATTATCTTAGATATTTCTTCCTGTAACCCAGTGAGTGGTTCTCAGCCTTTTTTGTACCATGGACCCATTTAGTAGTCTGGTGGAGCCCATTAACTCAGAATAATGTTTTTAAATACATAAAATCAAATTAGGATTACAAAAGAAAATAGTTACGCTGAAAATTGAAAATAAAGATGTAATTCTTGACCTATTCAAGTTCACTAACCCCATGAAATTTATCCATGTATCCCCAAGAGGTCCATGGACCCTGGGTTAGAAACCCTTGCCCTAACCAGTCATCCCCCTTAAATGACATCAGTATCCCTCTACTAAAACATGAAGTTTTATAACCTTTCTAAATTGGTTACCTCACCTATGAAATGGGATTGAATAATATTTGAGATGTTAAATTGAGTTGAATGTTTGTCTTGATTTGTACATCTTTAGGTAAGGAGAATGCTTCTTTTTTTTCCCCCTTTAATAAAATAATGGTACAATGACAGAAATGTGTCTCTGAAAGAATAACTGGTAAGTTTGCTCTGAAAAGTTGTCTAAAACCTAGCCAGGCAGAAATGATATCCTCAAAGAATCCCTTAAAAAGCCGAGACATGCCAAGGTGGATAAAAAATTCAACTCTTACCTTCTCGGAACGTCGTTAGACTATTTTTGACTACTGCACTTTTCCCTAAATTGCTTTTATCCTTCAGAGAAATGCCTTAGCATTTGAAACTGAAGATAAACGTTTAAGTCCTTTTGGATGGCAAGTCCAGCAAACTTATAGAGATTAAGACATGTAACTAAGAGTTACATTTGCATTGTTTCCCAAAATTTCATTTCTTGAACTCTTTAGTTAATATCCAGTGTAGACCTTCTTTTGTTAATATTTCTTATTATTCCTGGAAGAGTAAAAAGAGAGGCAAGGACTATGGACAGTCAAGTCAAGACCCCTAAAAGAGGTGGGACTCAGACAGATATGGAGAACATAAACAGAGGAAAGCCTGCTCCTGCTCTAGTTTAGATCCAAGTCGTATCTCACAAAAGGCAAAGATCATCCAATTTGTGGTGTCTCCTTCCAGCTAATTTCTTATATCACAGTCACTTATATTTTTACCAGAATAGCCACTTATAAATAGTATCATGTGAAACAAATGATTATTATTTTCTGTGGCTCAGCTTTTCCTTGTTTTAACATAGAACAGCCATTCAAAACTTGTCCAAATATGTTCCAGTCATTCATTTTGAAGTTAATGGTCATCTGCCTTCTGAAGCAACTTGATAGAGGCAACAAGACTTGGGTTCAAATCCCACCAGTGACACTTAATAGTTGTGTGACCCTGAGCAAGACTAACCTCTCTGGGGCTCATTTTCCGTATCAATAAAATGAAAATTATTGAAGTGCCTGCCTCACAGAGGGTGACAGTTAGCCTAAAATGAAGTAATGTGTGTGAAGGGCTTGGCAAACATTTCAGAAAACATCCATTGCTATTATTCTGAACTGACACCCATTGGTCCATTTGTTTTCATCACAAAGATTTTAGCGTTATTTTCATTTCTGCATTTGATCTTTTGATAAGCAGGAAAAGAGACTGTTCTTTTGTCTTTCGTTGTAAAATTAGATTTTTTAAGTATGTCCTCAGAATTGCTTCTTTCAGAAATATAACCATAAACATTGCCAATTTTACACGTTCAACATAATAGTAAGGCTATTACTTAATTAGCACGGTAATAATAATAATTATAAATAAATACTTTTTTTAAATGGTTAATAAAGCACAGTATTAATTTTTTGTTGTTCAGACCTGTGATTTCATTGGTGTAGTGACCTCTTAGTGCAGAAGCTGTATCTACCAATGGGAGTCTATACTTGTGCTCCATGAGAGAGGTACTTGGGATGCAAAAAGGTTAAAGGTCTTACCCAACACCACACAGCTACAGAGTGCTAGTGGCAGAATTGGAACTCAGATCTTCCTGCCCCCAAGTCTAGCACTGCATACATTATATCAAGCTGCTTCACTAGGAAAATACCAGTGAAGCAAGAAATACATGGTACAGGTAAATTATGTCTGTGAATACTGAAAACTGACCATTTTTATTGGTTTTCTCTCCTAACATTTTTTTAACTGGATAAGAATTCTCTCTTTACCATGCCAGTACTTGGCTTCCCAAAAGTGGCCTGTTCCCTTGACTCTCCTGTTGTCTTTTCAAACAAAGTCTCCATAGGAAAATTGCTTGTTTTTGTTTACATTTAAATGAGGCAAGCTGGCCTAGTGGTGGAACCCAGTCTTCAGAGCAGGATTCCTGGGTTCTGTATCTCCCATAGACTTATTGTAAAAGGAAACCCCATCATTTCCCTGCGCACTACCTCCGTTCTTCCTTTTGTGCATTGGCAGGGATGACCTACATTTTTATACCAGTATGGTCTATGTAAAGTGCTGAGAGTTCCCCAGAGGCACTCAATAAGTAACCTTTATTCTTTTTTGGCCTTATTGTTTTCTTAGCTGTGGTTGATAAGAAAGAAATTGAGTATAATTTGGGTTTTTTGGTGGTTTGTTTTTTTTTCTTTTTTCTTAGCTCCGAGTCTTCAAACTGGCCAAATCCTGGCCCACCTTGAACATGTTGATCAAGATCATTGGGAACTCAGTGGGTGCTCTAGGCAACCTGACCCTGGTGCTGGCCATCATTGTCTTCATCTTTGCTGTGGTGGGGATGCAGTTGTTTGGGAAGAGCTATAAGGAGTGTGTCTGCAAGATCAACCAAGACTGCGTGCTCCCTCGCTGGCACATGCATGACTTTTTTCATTCCTTTCTCATCGTCTTCCGTGTATTGTGCGGGGAATGGATCGAAACCATGTGGGATTGCATGGAAGTGGCAGGCCAGGCCATGTGCCTCATTGTCTTCATGATGGTTATGGTCATTGGCAACTTGGTGGTTAGTATCAGTTTATCGATCTCTTTTCTGTGACTTGGATGTCACTCCCTACCCGTGCTCCCCAAACCCCCTATGTTGAGCCTTTCAAAATGGCGGCCATTCTTGATCTTTGCTTTCCACATGCATAGGGAACCTAACATAAAGCAAATAGACCCTTTCAGCTAAGCCATCATGGAATTTCTTGGGGTTTCACTGAATAGAAAAAGGGCTGTCCCATCCCTGGAGAGGTTCAAGCCAGAAGCTGATGGAGAACATCGAGGATGTTGCAGAAAGGGTTTGTGTATCAGAAAGGGTTCAACAAGAGGACCTTAAAATCCCTGGATAGTTCTAAGACCCTGTTGTTCTGGTCCCATTATTTACCTGCTCTGTCCTCACCACTGGGGGGGGGGGGTGTGCTGTCCTCCTACTTAGACTTCTGTAACCTCCCAGCTTGTAGTCAGCTCTCCTTGATTCCTTGATCCACCCCCTGTGCATATAGCTACCAGAATAATCTTCCTCTGACTTCTTTATAGGAATTGTATTCCCTTAAGAATTCAAAGTGCCTCCTTATCATATAGGCAGTATGTGTAATAGAAAGGTGCTGGCCTTGGTGCCACAAGACATGGGTTCAGATCCTATCCTAGATACTAGCTGTGTGACTGACTGAGGTAGCACAGTGGGTAGAACGCTGGCCTGGAGTCAGGAGGGCCTGTGTTCAGATACCACCTGGGCCAAGCACTTTACTCTGTCTGCTTCAGTTTTCTCATCCTGTAAAATGGGGATAATAAAAGGACCTACCTCCCAGGGTTGTTGTGAAGATCAGAAGAGGTGATATTTGTAAAGCACTTCGTAAATGATAAAGTGCTATATAAATGTTAATTTTTCTTTTTCACTCAGCCTCAGGCTCTTCATCTGTAAAATGGGGTTAATGGAGTTGTTGTGCAGAAAGCACTTTGGAAACCTTAAAGCATTATATAAATGTATTACATATAAACCATTTTTATTACTGCCACTGAAATCCTGCTTTGGTGCCCTGTCATGGTGGGGAGCTGACCCTGGGTTCTCTGAGGCCTAAACAGTGGAATGCACACTTTGACCAATGCTGTAAAGATCAGGAAAGGCCTTTGAACTGAGCTTGGCAGGTAAAGGAGCCATTCTAAGAGGTGGGGTTGAGGAGGAAGTTCATCCCACCCATGGGGGACAGCTTGGTTGAAGGATTGTCTTGGATGAGGAAAAAGCAAGAAGGTCCACTCTGGCTGAATTGTGGTTTGAATGTGTAAAGGGTAAATGATGTCTGCAAGAGCCATGCTGAAAAGGACTTTTAATGCCAAACAGATGTTTATATTTGACTCTGGAGGTTACATCGAACCACTAGAGTTTATTGAACAGGAGAGTGACATGATTACACCACTGCTTTAAGGAGTATTGCATCATCCCCTGTGTGGAAGATGGATTGGAGAGGGGAGACACTGGGGATAGGGAGACCAAGGAGGAGGCTTGGAATAGTCCTGGGGAGAGATAATGGATGGACCTGAATCAGGGTAGCAGCCCTCAGAGAGGAAAGGAGACAGTCAAGAAATGTGGTCACCTTGATAATATAACTCAAAATTCCTCCTTTAAGAAGCCTTTTTGAAAGACTAAACTTAGCTACTTTACCACAACTCTAAAGTACTTTTGGATACTGAGATTATGGCCTAAAACAATCATTGATGAATCATTATTTCTCAAATAGCTGGCGATTTAACCTTTTGAGTACCAAAACTTGGTTTTAATGATTTTTAATAAAATTCTTCCAAAATATATTGCTTTCTCAACCAGAGGATACCAGAGATGATTTGTGACTCAGGAGTACAACTATGACTATTGTGCTCTTAGCCTCAAGGGCCCTAAACATTTGTCCTTTTTGAGGGTTTTCATGCCAACTTTTTAAAGTTTTATGTCTCTTTCCTTGCTATCAGCTTTCCTGCTATCCATGTACCTACTTGTAAAATGCCCTTCTGTCTGCTGTGGACTAGGAGACCCGCTCACCAAACTTTTTAGAATGAAAGTGAGGGCAAGTGGAGCTGTCCTGTGAGCAAAGTTCAGGAAGTTTAACATGTAGATTTTGTGACTTCTATATTGACTGCTCAAAAGCCTGTTTTGGTTACTTTCTTGTTCTATGTTTAAACCACTTAAATTGGAGAGATTGCTAGATGACTGGGTTCTAGATAGTTGAAATATCATTTCAGTATTTTAAGAGATTTGTGATTTCATCTCTGTGTGTATGTACATGTGTTTGTGTGTGTGTGTGTTCCTTCCATTGAATGAAATCAAAATTCCTCCATACCTCATATGGATGATATTTAGGATTTTTGGACTGGTCCTCAGTCTGTCATCAACCCCTGTCTAAAGGATTTTTGATTTGTAGGGGACTGTGGTATCTTTGTATAGTGTGCCAGGTCATCATCTTCTAGATCAACCAAGAAGCATTTCATTAGGTACCTACTATGTGTCAGGCCATATGCTATGACTCACTGATGATAGAAGGACAGAAATGAAAACAGTCTCTGCCTTTATTCTGGCCAGGGGAGATAATATGTACATGTATAAATAGATACAAAGTAGAGACAGGGTGATTATGGGAAGAAGCCACTAGCATCCGAGGGCATAAGGAAAGGTCACATGGAGAAGGTGGCACTTGTTCTGAGCCTTAAAGGAATAGGAATTTTGAGAGAACTAGCCTGTTTGGGGTGGGGGGAGGGAGGCCAAGCAAAGGCATAAAAGCAGGAGATGGGATACTGACTCCAAGGCACAATGAGAAGGCTTATTTGGCTAACCTGCCATGTGCAGGGAGGGAAGTCATGTACAAAAGGTGGAAAAGTAGGCTGGGGTAGGTTGTGAAGGATTTTAAATTCCAAACAAAAATTTTATTTTTGATCCTGGAGGTAAGAAGGCTTTAGAAACATGGAGAGGATAATTAAACGTGTGGAAACTGATGAGGTCACCGAGCAAGAGAATGTATATAAAGGGAAAAGGATCCAAGACAGAGTCTTGGAAGGACACCCATAGTTAGGAGATGGATTGTGAATGATGATGTAGGAAGGGATACTGAGAGAATAAGACAAGTAGAAAGAGAACTCAGAAACAATGTCATGAAAATTCGTCAGAGTAGAGAATTTCCAGCAGGAAAGGAGTAGTCAATCAATAGTCAGGTGATGCAGGGAGGTCAACAAGGAATGAGAAAAGGTCTCAGATTAGGCGATGGAGGGATCCTTGGTGGCTCCTGAGTGAAAGGATCATGCAGGAAATCATATTGGAGAAGGAAAGAGGGGAGGAAATGGGATGCAAAGAGAGAAGACAGCTTTTTCAAGGGTTTTGGCTGAGCAAGTGAGGGGATACATAAATCCTCTCTCTCTCACACGTACATGTACACACACATACACGATGATAGCTTGTAGGAGTGATTTTTAATGAAATAAACATTGTGTCTACTTAAGACGCTATAAAGAGAAAATGCAATTGTAGCCTCATCAGGGACCTCCTTTATCTCTGGCAGTTGTTCACGTGCTCCACATAGTTGGTTTTAATAAAATAATTAGATTGACTGAATCCGATGAGTCCCCAAGTCTGGACAGATTTAGTAAATATGGTTGGAAGGACTGACCATGACCTGCTCAGCATCCTTGGCCCTCTCTTTTTCTCCCACTCACTGCAGGTGCTGAATCTGTTTCTAGCCTTGCTTCTAAGCTCCTTCAGTGCTGACAACCTGGCTGCCACAGATGACGATGGAGAAATGAACAACCTGCAGATCTCTGTCATCCGCATTAAGAAGGGGGTAGCCTGGATTAAACTGAAAGTACATGCCTTCGTTCAGACCCACTTCAAACGTGAGGCTGATGAGGTGAAGCCCCTGGATGAGCTCTATGACAAAAAGGCCAACTGCATTGCCAACCATACTGGGGCTGACATCCATCGAAATGGTGACTACCAGAAGAATGGGAATGGCACCACCAGTGGGATCGGGAGCAGTGTGGAAAAGTATATCATCGATGAGGACCACATGTCCTTCATCAACAACCCCAACCTAACTGTGCGTGTCCCTATTGCCGTGGGCGAGTCTGACTTTGAAAATCTCAATACTGAGGATGTGAGCAGCGAGTCAGATCCTGAAGGCAGCAAAGACGTAAGAACCAGCGGGTTGTCCTGTCATGGAAATCATGGGCTCGGGGCAAAGTGCCCTGATTTCCCCCTCCTTTATGAGCTGCTTTAGCTCTTGGTTGGTTCTAGAGGATTTGGGCGAGCTTAAAAATCTAATTCATTTGGGGATTTGCAAGATCATCCTTAGAAAGGACCTGTATTTATCTGCCCCAGTCTTCTCTGGGTCTTCCAGGTCAGAAATGACTTGGGGTCAGACCTACAAAGCCCATTGTAAGTCTAGAATTATACAATTCTAGAATTGGACAGGCTTTCCAGAGTCTACACCTTTCTAGACATGAACCCCTGGGACTAACCTGGAAGCATATTCGCTGTAGAGAGGGGCATCATCTTTTGTCTGCTTTATTGACTTGAAAGTTATTATACTAATTCAAATGAGAGAAGATTAGTAATTTCCTAGTAATCATCCCAGTAATTGTGTGACCATCCTGAGTTATCAGTGATGAGTTTGGGGAATAGGAATGCATATTAGAATTATGTATGATAGATGGTCCATGCAGTATGCCAAGGGGAGTTGTCAGTGTGGAGTGAGGGAGCTTTTATCTGACTTCCTTTTTGTTGTGAAACTAGAAACTGGACGACACCAGTTCCTCTGAGGGGAGCACCATTGATATCAAACCAGAAGTGGAGGAAGTGCCCGTGGAGCAACCTGAGGAATACTTGGATCCAGATGCCTGCTTCACAGAGGGTGAGGAGGAGTCTGGATAGGGCTTGATGTGGAGGACGGAGTAGGAGGGGTCCCCTAATTAACTGCTGTCAATGGCCATGGGTGGGTAAGAGTTGGAGAGAGGCTTAGTGCCTCCTTACTGGACTACTTATGAATAATGTAGAGATTGGGACAGTCTATATTAGGAAGGAAATAGGAGGAAAGCACAGGCCTTAGAGGGAAAGCCAGTGCTGTTTCTTCTGAGTGATTCCTCTCAGCTTTTCCTCTGTTCATTCATCACCAGCACAAAACCCTACGACGGAGGGTCTCAGTCCATGGAGGCCATTCCTCCTTTCTTGTCACTGACTGCTTCTTCCCAACTGTGAAAAGACTTGTTCTGACCCTCAGTGAAGCCACAGAGATGGGAGATGAGCTGTTGTGTGAGGAACAGCAAGAAGGCCAGTCTGACTGCACCGTAGAGTATGTGAAGCCTGAAAAAGGAGCCACATTGGCATGGGCTTTAAACAGCAAAGAAAGGAGCAGAGCGGACTTGGTCCTAGAGCTAATAGAGAGCCACTAGAATGTGTTGAGCAGGGGAGAGACACAGTTTAATCCCGTGCTTTAACAATATCATTTTGGCAGCTGTGTGGAGCGGGGCACACTCATCTGAATCAGGCTTTCTGATTCTGCCATTATGTTCTCAGTCGTGTGGGACAGCCTAGCTGGGATGTAGGAAAGCACAGCTGGGTCAGGCACATCCATCCCTCTGATGGGTTTTTCTGCCTCTGGTGTCAGGTTGTGTACAGCGGTTCAAATGTTGCCAGGTCAACATTGAGGATGGACTGGGTAAGTCCTGGTGGATCCTACGGAAAACCTGTTTCCTCATCGTGGAACACAACTGGTTTGAGACCTTTATCATCTTCATGATTCTGCTGAGCAGTGGTGCTCTGGTAAGTTGGAGGGGACTCTGATGGGAGGTGGGTAGCCATAGAAAGTCAAGAGAGTACTTTCTGCAGTAGAATGACATAGTTACAGTAGTGAGCAGAAAAGATAACTTAAGTATCATCACTTGAGTATCTGCTGTGCAGTAACACTGTACTGGAATGCTCCCTCCTGGTGAGGAGTGGGTGATAGGTGGATAGGTGTTTCAGGGGCTCCAATGACCAGAGTCCCTGCAGGGCAGTCTGGAAGGAATTCACAAGGCCCAAGCAATCTTTTAAGTCAGGATTGTAAAAGTTTATTGTTACACTTTAGCGGGCAGGGGGTCTTAGGGAACCTGCCAACTTAAAGAAGTCATAGGTATAGTTAGTTTTTAAAGAGTTACAATAGTAAATCAGACGCCAATTATGCTAACCAGGTGAGTAAGGGTGGGATTAGGGAAGAGTTAAGGAGTAGTCAGTGCTTAAAGGAACATACACTTTTAATATCAACTTAGAAGGCGTATTGCCCATAATTCACTGGGAAATAGCCCAAGAGGGGGCTACCTGGAGGTGTGGTTTTAGGCTTGAAACGTCACTAACTCAGCTAGCCGTCAGGGCTGACTGTGAAGTGCCTAGTCTGCCACTTTATCAGTGTCATGTTTGACAAGATGGATGTTGGGAACCAAGGCTAACAGAGATTCAGGAATGTGCCTAATTGGTTGAGGAGTTAACTTACAGATAGGGCATTGGTTGAGGAGTTAATTTACAAATAGGGCATTGAAGGATTCATAGGTGCAGCTGGCCACTATACTAAGGGGAGATAAACAGTTCATGAATTGTTGCTAGGCAGAGTGCTGGCAGGGCGAAGGGGCAGAGTTAATGCTCTGAGGCTGGAGGGGGGGGGAATGTGATTTTACAAACTGGTTTTACAAATTGATTTTACAAACTGATGTTACAAACATAGACACCCCAAGCACCCCATCACTGGGGTACAGGTAGAAACTCACCCACATTTCCTCATCCTGTCTAATTCTTGCCCATGTCCTCACCTAAATTTTCCATATTCCTTTTTTTTTTTTTTTTTTGCCTTTTGGAGGGCAATTGGGGTTAAGTAACTTGCCCAAGGTTACACGGCTAGTTTTTTTGTGTGGGTGTTAAGTGTCTGAGGCTGGAACTGAACTCAGGTCCTCCTGACTCCGGGCCGGTGCTTTACTTTCTGTGCCACCTAGCTGCCCTCCATATTCCTAATAATCCTAAATTCGCCCAGGATGCTAAAGATACTCCTAGAGTTTTTAACATCATGTGGATACAAGGGCAACATTAGGATGCTGCAGCTTTTTATCCCTTAGGTTCACAGAATGTTCACAGGAGGAAGGACCTCAGCAGCCATCCCATACAACCCATATTTCCCCAAGAATCCCCATTGCAAAACATCATTATCAGTTGCAGTTTCTTCCCATTGTTCCTAATTCTTCCCTCTGGCACTGAAGGGAAGCAATCTAATTCTTCCTACAATAGCAACTGCACAATAATAGACTTTAAATAGCAGGTTTGCAAAATGCTTTACACATATCTCTTTTGGTTCTCACTGTCACCTTGTAAGTTAGGTGCTATTATTGTCCCCATTTTATAGAGGAAGCGGAATGAGATTAAGTGATTTCCACCGGGTCACATGACTAATAACTGTGCAAGGCAGGATTCAAATTCGGGCCTTTCTGTCTCCACCCACCACTCTATCTTTTGTACCACCTTACTGCCTCCTCCGTATTAGAAGGCAGCCATCATGCCCCAAGGAGTCTCTTTTTCAACCTGCTAAACATCCCCAGGCCTTTCAGGTGATACCAGATGGCATCAGCTCTTGACTCTTCACCATTTTGGTTGCCTTCCTGTGCACTCTTTACAAATGGTCCTTTTCTAAAACGTGGCGCACTCTGGTTTGAGCACAACCCTCCAGAAATGGTCTGATCAAAGCAGAGTACAGCCGGGATCTTACTCTGTGACTGGCCCCGTCCTTTCCAAAACATACATCTCATACATAATCTTTTATGCCACTTCTTTTGCGTAATCATTGGCAACATGTTCCAGCATGCTTACACTTACCACATGTCTCTGTCTTGAAGGAATCTACAATTTTGATTCACAAGATTTTTCATGGAAAACCACATATTGGTGGTACATATTGGTGTTGAAAAGATGCATTTTTATTGTGTATAGAATCTTGGGGTCATTGAAATTTCCCAGAAGCAATTCAGCTGTCTATCTAATTCTTACTCAATTCCGCTTAGTTCTTTGGCCATCTCCAGTGTCTGTCCAAGACATAGGTATTAATGGATCGGCCCAATGATTTCTCCATTACCCAAATATCACAGTCTGGACAAAGGGCAGTCTTTACCCACTTGCTTTTTCCCTATGTTGATTGTTAGGTTAAGATATTTTGAGTGGTTGTGGATCTCATTTAGGGAACTTTATAATCTTCCTAGGCCTGAGGTAATCAGCACAATATCATCCACAAATTGGAGCATATTTGATCCGACCTGCACATCAAATCTTTCTCCACAACAGTGACAAACAGCATGGACAAGCATCCTCTTCCCTCTTTGTGGCCTCACTTGATACTTCTTATCAGAGGGTTGATCTCCAGTTACCTTTGTTTTTTGCCTAGCAAGGGATTTTGTATGATTTTAAACATATGCGTGGAAGATGCCTTGTTGTAGGAGAACCTTTCAGGGAGTAGTTTGAACTTCTGAAGCAAATGCTTTTTTGAGAATCAACAAACAGGATCCCCTAGTTGGTGCAGTGAATAGAGCATCAGCTCTGGAGTCAGGAGGACCTGAGTTCAAATCCGACCTGAGATACTTGACACACTAGCTATGTGACCTTGGGCAAGTCACTTAACCCTAATTACCTTGCCTTCCCCCCCTCCAAAAAAAAAAAAAAGAAAAAGGATCAACAAACTACACAGAGTGGGATCTTGTGTGCTCTCACCTTTCAGTCAAGTGTGTGACTTGAAAGAGCCTGCCTAGTTTTCTCAAAGATGCCCTTAATCATTCTCACAGAGATTTTACAGAAATGAGAGAAGTATTTGAGTTGGTCATTTTTGATGTCCTCTTGGTGTGGTAATACCATATTCCAATTCCATTGCCAATTCCATATTCCAATACCAACTCCAATTTTTCCCCAGTGTTGAAATAGCTATTCCATTTTGTTTGTTGTCCTTCCAGTTTCAGAGATTTTTAATTTTAATTTTGTTTTTTGTCAATTAGCAAAATCCTATTTTCTCTCCTTCCCAGCTCTTCTCCCTTGCCCCTCCCCCCAAAACCATTCTAACATATATGCATCATTAAGCAAAACAAATTCCTTCATTGACCATGTCCAAAAGATACATGGTTCATTCTGTACACTGAGTCCAGAGCCTCTCTCTCAGGAGATGGAGAGCATGCTTCATTGTTAGTCCTTGGGATTCCTGGTTGGTCATCACATTGTTCATCGTAAAGTCTTTTAACATTTCCAGTTTTATTGGATGACCTGGCCTACCTGTATATCACACCTAGCTTTCTTGCAAACTTGCTCAACCCCTTCTCATTGCTTTATGAAGTCATACAGCTCATTAACTTCCACTATCTTCCATAAAGTCTTGTAAATGAATATACAGAGTGTCCCAAAAGCCTCAGTGGAGTTTTAAACTTAAAACTCTTCTAAAGCAGAATTGCTCTGGGCTGCCATGTCCCTACAGTTGACATGGAGATCACTTGTTTAATGACCAACGTAATTTCTGCCCTCATTCTTGGGACTTTTTGTTTAACTAGATTTTTATCAATATAGGGAACTTCCAGGGAAGAACCCCTTCTACCAATGTATAGTCATATTTTTGGTGCCCAGGGCATTAAAAAAGTAAGCAATTTGCCCAGGATCACACAGCCAGCCTGTTAGAGGCTGACATTGAGCTCAGGTTTTCCTAACTCTGAGACCAATTCTCTATAATACCGCCTCAAGTAGTTCATTTTTGTCAGTCAAATTTCCTTAGGAAAGGTGAATAATCAATTGCTGGTGTCTTTTCCTCTTTCCATTTCCCAATTCTTGGTGTCACCACCTTGTCTGAATGGAGCAGACTGGATCTGTTCTAATTTACAATCTATTTTCAAATCTTATCCTTTTTTTTTCTAATTTGGAATTGGTTTTGATTTTTATTATAACAAATTGATGTTATGACAGTACACAGGCTAATGGTTCAGAAATGGCTCCTACATCAAAAACTATTCGTTTCTTCTATAATAAGATGAGTTGTTTTCATTTTTCATGTTCAGTGCTTACCATGACTAATACCTTCTAATTTTCTTAAGTGTTCATGATACATGGGGATGATACTTCTGTCTAGTTCATAAATCTTTTTGGCCACTTTCATTTCTTAATACTTGAACTGAAAATTCAGGGGGAATTTGTCATGCTGCACTGAATGACCAGAGGGTGCTGTACGTAGACCATCCCAGGAGCCATGGCAGCAGTAGTCTCCATCTTCAAATGACTGCAGATTTACTACTTGTACACTTAGACTGTAGATCTTTGGAGGAGGAGAAGGTCATAGATGTTCTCAACATAATCCTTCATGCTGGGATTCAGCAGTTGCAAATGAACATTCTAAGAGTACTACCAAACCCAACATGACTGAGTCATATTTGAAAGATAATGAAGAATGGGAGTGGTACTGCATGGCTGAAGAAGGGCAAACATTCTCCATTTCCCAGAAAGGGAAGAACCTAAATTCTTCAAATGTGGGTCTCTGAACTTGACTTCACTTCTTAGCAAAATTCTAGAACATGATATTAAAGAGATGGTTGAATGAATCTCTAGAAAAGGAAGCAATAAACACAAAGAGCCACAGGGCTTGATAAAGAATCAAGGACAAATCATATCAGAAAAATCTTATTTCCTTTTTTGACAGGGTTACTAGATTTGTCAATTAGAGGAATGATATAAATATAATTTACCTAAATTATATTTTAGCCAAATATTTGACAGTCTCTCATGTTATTCTTGTGAAAAGGTTGAAGATGAAGTACAATGGCTTTGGAACTGGTCAAAAGGCTAGGCCCAAAGAGTAACAAACAATTAATAATTCAGTGACAAATTGAAAGGCAGTCCCCAGTGGAGTTCCCTCATGATTTGTGATTGGCCCTGTTCTATTTAACATTTTTACAGGTTAATTACCTAGCTATTAGTTAATTACCAGCTATTACCTAAATAATAGCATAGATAGCATACTTGTCAAATTTGCAGATACAAAACTGGGGGAGATAACTAACACACTAAATGATAGGATTAAAAAGGATCCATCCAGGCTAGAACATTGAACCAAACTTAATAGAATGAAATTTAGTAATAATAAATATAAAGTCTTGCACTTAGGTTCAAAAAATCAACTTCACAAGTACAAGATGTATTGGCATGGGGAGAGACTTGAGGTAGGGATATCAACTAGCAGGCTCCTGGAGTAGTCTAGGCAATAGGTGAAATCAGTTGGTGGTTATGTGAGCAAAGATAAGGGACAGATGTAAGAATAACTGTTGTAGGGGTAAAAACAAGGAGGAGATTGGAAAACTGAGGGGATCTGAGCTGATGGTGCCATCAAGGTTGTTAACCTTGCGTGATTAATGGTGCCCTTTGTAGAACTAGGGGAATTCAGGAGAGGGATATGGTTGAAGGGAAAGCTATGAGTTCTGTTTTGGACACGTTGAGATGCCTGTGTAACATCAAGTTGGAAATGTCAGATAGGAAATTGGAGAAACAGGATTAGATCTCAGGAACAAGAGGAGAGCTAAACATCTAGGTTTAGGAATCACCTACACAGAGCTGTTAATTAAACCCCCTGGGAAATGAGCTCACCAAGAGTGTTGTAGAGAAAAAATGAAAGTGTCTGGGGTAGAGCCTTGGGGGATAGCTACAAATACAGGGCATGTTGTGAATGATGATCCAGCAAAGGAGGCTTAGAAGAAGCAGCCAGACAAATAGCAGAACCATGAGAAAGTAGATGCAAAAAAATCCAGAGAGAGAGTATCCAGGAGCAAGTGGTAGGCAGTAGTGTCAGAAGGCTGCAGAGCAAGGAGAAGGATTAAGAAAAGGCCATTGGACCTGGCAACTAAGAGATGATTGGTCACTTTGAAGAGAGCAATTTCAGTTGACTGGTAAGGTCCAAAGACAGAGTACAGAAGATGGAAGAGTGAGAGAGAAGAGGAAGTGGAGGCAGTGTCAGTAGCCTTTTCTAGGAGTTTGGCTTAGGAAGGGAGGCAAGGCATAGGATGATAGCTCAAGAGAAGTGTCTTGTCTGCTGAGGGCTTATTAGGCCTGGGGAATATTTGAGCATTTTTGTAAACAGCAGGAAAGGAACCAGAAGATAAGGAGAAATTGAAGATTAAAGAAAGAAGCAGTCTGCTGGCCAGGGCAAGGGGATTGAAAGGGGTGGGATCAGGGGCCCATGTCAAGCACTTGGCCTTGATGAGGAGAAGGGACAGATCATTAGAGGCTGGAATGAAAGAGGAAAGGATGGGAGGTGATGTGGATCCCTGAGATGTACAGAAGGGGAGCTTGTGGCATTTGTTTTCTCAGTAAAGTGTGAGGGATAGTCCTCAGCTAGGCAAATCAGGGAAGAAGGGAGTTTGATATATGTGAGAGAAAAAAAGGTTTGGCCAGCCTCTGTGGGGAGTGGGGGAGAGATTCGACCAGGCAGGGAATAAGAGAATTGATTTGCTGGAGTGAGGGCCCAGTTGAGATTAGATGACATACATTAGTAGTGGGCCCCCTCATCCCAGGTGCATGGCATCTTCTGGCTCCATCCTGCAGCATGTGAGGAGGAGCCCAAGAGGCAGGTGGTGGGCGTGTCCCAGGGTTGGGGCTTGGCAAGGCATGAGCAGCAGTAGAATGGGGGCGGGGGAAGAGAAGTATCTTCTGTGTGCCAGGCACTGTGCTTAGACTTTACAAAGGCTGTCTCACTAGATCCTCACAACAGCCCTGGGAGGCCAGGTACAGTTAAGGAAACTGAGGCAGGGAGAGATTTTTTTTTTTTTTGCGATTTGCCCAGAATCAAACATCTAGTAAGTATCTGAGGCCCAATTTAAACTCAGTTCTTCCTGACACCAGGCCCAGCGCTCTTTCTGCTGAGCCACCAGCTGCCTAAAAAAGGAGCAAAAGATTTGAATGTAGAGGCCAGTGTAGTGTTGGATTGGCTACAGTCAAGATGGAATATAGGAAGAGAGAAGAGCGGAGCCTGTGTAGGGCTGACAACTTGTGAGATTACAGAGGGTTGAAAGGATGGTCAGTCACAGGCAGGACAAATCAATTAGTCGACAAGCAACTTCTGTGTGCTGTACACTGTGCTAAAAGATGTCCATGCAAAGACAAAAGCAAAACATCTTCTGTCCTTAAGTAGATTATTTTATCATGAGGGAAGCAGTATGGAAATAACTGGTGATGCAGGATTGGAGCTGGAGGAAAGACCAGGACTATGTCATCAGAGGCAGGAGTGACATTATGGATGGATCACTGGGCCTGGGTCAGGAAGAGTCAAACCTGGTCTCAGATGGGTGGTCCTGGGCAAATCACTTAACCTCTGTTTGCCTCAGGGACGTCAGCTGCAAAATGGGGATGAAAAGAGCATTTACCTCCCAGTATTGTAAGGATCAGATGAGATAATCTTAGCACAGTGCCTGGCACATAGTAGGGGCTTAGTCTATCATTGTTTCCTTCCTTCTTTCCTATACATAGAGTTTCTAACTAAACCCATGGGAACTGATGACGTCTCTGAAAGAGAGAGAGAGTAGTAGGGAGAGGAGAGCCTTGGGGTATACCCACAACTAGGGGCCATGTTATGAATGATGATTTAACAAAAGAGGCTGACAAGCAGTAATCAGATTGGGCTGTGTGTGTGTGTGTGTGTGTGTGTGTGTGACACCAATTAGACACAAGGTTTAGGAGGCATAAAATAGAGGGAGAGATGGAAGTGATGGGCGGTTATAATTGGATTAAGGAATCTCTAGTTCTTTATCATAAAGTGGAACAGTTGTGGCTGATCAGGAGGTCAAAGATAATAACCATCCTTTCAATGAGGAGGAATCCTGGGAATGGAGTCAGAAGTTTACCGAGTCAACAACAATGTGACCGGGCAGCCTAGAAGACTGATGCACTCCTAGGCTGCATTGAGGTGACATGATGTCCAGGACTAGGGAACTGATGGTCCTACTGTATTCTGCCCTGGCCAGGCCAGATCTGCAGTCTGGAGTTTTCTTATAAGAAGGACATCATTATGTATAACCAATATCATATTGTCTGCCTTCTCAAAGGGTAGAAGAGGGGCAGGAGGAAGGGAGTGAATTTGGAATTCAAATATTTTTAAATGAATATTCATTTTCTTTACATGGAATTGGTAAATATTTAACAAAATAAATAAAAACAAGATTTTAAAAATAAAAAAAAAAGAATGTTGTTGGCTGGAAGGCAATCAAGATGAAAGACCAGACCATAATAGGACTGGTTGAGGGGAGTGGAGCTATTTAGCCTAGGAAGGAGAAGACTTTGGGAAAATGTGATAATTGCCTCCAAGTACTAGAAGGTTGTCATTTAGAAAAGAAAATTAGAATTATACTGCTTTCTTCAAGATCAAGATCAGTGGCTAGAAGGTGCAAGATGCATCTTTAGGATTCACATGAAGAAAGCCTTCCTGGGTGGCTAGGTGGTGCAGTGAGTAAAGCGCCGGCCCTGGAGTCGGGAGGACCCGAGTTCGGTTCCGGCCTGAAACACTTAACACCCACACAAAAATACTAGCCGTGTAACCTTGGGCAAGTTACTTAACCCCAATTGCCCTCCAAAAAAAGGCAAAAAAAAAAAAAGCCTTCCTACCCATAAGTACTACGTGAAAGTGGCATTGGCTGCTTCAAGAGGTAGTAGTCTTGAAGACACTAAAGGTCTTCAGGCAAAGATTAGGTACACATTGGTTGGGTGTGTGAGAGGATCAATTCTTGGTCAGTAGAGATTGGATCAGAGTGTCTCCGAGGTCTTTTCCAACTCTAAGATTCTTTGATTCCCTAGAGCTGTAGAGTATTTCACTGTAGAGTTTTTCACATCTTATTTAGATCCAGGAGCAGAACAGGGACTTTCTACTTTAGGGGAGTGGGTTTATTTTTATCTCTCCCCCCAGCCTCTCTTAAGTATTGGGAACTTGCTTGAATTAGCCCCCATTATACGTAGGGAGTGAGTCTGGCCTTCTTCAACGACATGAGCTGAAGCTCTAGGAGCCAAGACGGGAGTTCGCAGCCCTCCTTCCTTCCAGGAAACACAAGAGTCAGAAGTAAGTGCTAGGATTCCCTGTCCTTTAAGATATCATCAGCCACTGAAGGCCATCCATAATGGTTGTAGTGTCTGGAGGCTGAGATCATTTTTCATATAAAGAAGGCCCATAGCAGAGTCAGGAGAGAAAAAAGAAAGAAGGTGCTATGGCCAAACACAGTTAAGCAGGATGACTAATGCTGGAGCTACTTGTTTGGTGACCCCAAAACCATAAGTGGCTACTATTTCTCTTACAGGCTTTCGAGGACATCTACATTGAGCAGAGGAAAACCATCCGCACCATCCTGGAATATGCGGACAAGGTCTTCACCTACATCTTCATCCTGGAGATGTTGCTCAAGTGGACAGCCTATGGCTTTGTCAAGTTCTTCACCAATGCCTGGTGCTGGCTGGACTTCCTCATTGTGGCTGTACGTGTCTCACTTACTACTTTCCACCCTTTCTAGCAAGGAAATAAAAACAGGGAAACTGGGCCATCCTAACTCTTTGGGGAAGGTCTGCTAGGGCCAGGCTAGGGAGTGGAGACTCAATGTAAGGGGTGGATGGAGGGGGATGGACTTTCAAGGGACCAAAGTCTCCAAAATGGTGGGTTGGAGTAGTTGTGAACTTCATAAAACTGAAAATGTTTTGGGAACAAGTCATCTAACCCTTAGCTCCAATATGTCTGGCATTGAAAGAGTCTGTGAAGCAGCAGTCTTAGAATGCTGTGGCTAGAAAGCAGCCTAATGGTGAACATAGTGGCAAACAGGACGAGAACCACCCTTGGACTCCAGTTGGGCATGAAGTCTCCCTCTCTCTCTTTCTCTGTTATGGGGGGGAAGAAAAAAAAAGCAAACTCTGCATAAGGAGGAAGGCAGTTGGAGAAGTGAACTCTTAGAGTTCTTCTCCTGGCCAGGCCCCTGTATAGACCCAGGGGCATTATCCATTTAGTTTGATTCTCTGCACCAGGCTGCTCTGATTAATACTATACACACACAAAGATAAGACTTTTAACAAGAAAGCAAAGTTGACCTATAAATTTTCTGAAATGAGTGTTTGGGGAATCAGTGGCTGATAAAGACTCTGTTTTCCAATACTCGGGTTTTATAAATTATGTTTGCCATGGAAATAGGGCCTGGCCTAGTTGTTGAGGCTTTAAGAAAGTCATATTGGAGGAATCCATCTCCTGTCCACTGCTGCCTCCTTCCACATTAAGGGCCAAGCATTAGGAGGCTTTTTATCCTGTGCTTCCCACCCCCCATGCCTGGAGACCACTTTGGGGTAACAATAAGCATTACCTTGAATGTTATTTTTCTGAATGTTTTCTTTCCAGTTGAAGGTTGCATTGCCCATGACTCTTCCTTAGCTCCCTGTTACTTATCCCTTGTTGGCTTTATTAACAGGGAAAGTCTTTTTTTTTCCTCAATAATAACTGAAGCCCTCTTCTTCCAGCTGAAGCAGCCTTTTAAGAAAAGGGTGAATGGAGATGGCAGAAGGCACAGTGCCAGGATCTGCAGAGAATTCATTTCCCTGCTGAGTGCAGAAAAGTGCCAATGAAGCAATGCTATGTAGACATTGGGGTTGTACAGTTAACTTGTAGGTCTGATTGGCTCTGCAATGAGAGTAATGCTGAAGAACCCATTTAGATCTAGACAGAAACCCATACAAATGCCTGTCTTAGGAAACAAACCCAGAGATAGGAGCTAGAAATGGTTTTTTCCTCTACCTCCACAGCTTCCTTGTGCTTGGTGCCAGGGCCTCCTTCCCAGAATGCTTGTTCTGTTCCATTTCGGCACCTAATGCTGAAAGTCTAACATCAGGAACATTGATATTCTTGCTAGAACTGGGCTTGGTGGTAAGTGTCATGGTTTTCTGAGATAAAGGCACATCAGAGTGAGAAGACAGCTAAAGAGATTTCATTGGTCCTCTCACACTGGCTCATGTATCAGAGAATGGACCTGCTCTGTAGCCCAGATCCTTTGAAGCTGATGTTGAACTACAAAAGAGCTCAGGTGATCTGCTCTGAGCCCAGAGCTGCCCTTGTTCCAAGTGACTTTTTTCCAAAGGGTATTTTTTAGGGAGCTATGGTCCATCTCATTACTTTATTCTGATTTATCCTAAGAAGGACCCTGGAGGCCCAGTTCATGTTTAGACTCCTTAGCTATCTGGAGCCAATAGGAATTCCCAAATAAATCTTAGAATTTTTTCTAGACTTTAAAGAGATCCAAGAAGTTATAGGTTAAAGCAAATTCTTTCCCCAGTTTCATCCTGTACTAAATTCACTTTTCCAGGCCATTTTGAGGTAAACAGCCCTGCAGTTCAGAGGTATGTGCTTTAAAGACCAATGGTGTCCATTAGGTATCACAGATACCTATTAGAAACTTTTCTGTCCCCCACCTCATCATTCTTTCATTAATTCACTTGACAAGTATTGGTTAAAAAACTACTTTGTGCAAGGTTCTGTGAATGATACAAAGATTACAAACTTAGAGCCAATAGACAGTGTTTGAAGACTTCATTGGGATGTTGGCTTGTCATTGTATCATCCTAGGACAGAACCCAGCAGAAGCTCCAGGGATCTTCTCTGCCTTCTTACTGATTAAGTCAGGCAGCATTCCCTGTCCATCCCTCAGCTAGCATTTACTATACACAGGCACTGTGCTGGGCTCTGGGAATGCACAGGCAAAAATGGTGCTGCCCGCAAGGAGCTTTCATTCTATGTGGGGAGACAGTACATATTTAGGCACACATCCCAAATAAATACAAAATGAAACCTGGCAGCAGGGGCTGGGAAATCTGGAGCAACTGCATCCAAGCTTGAAGGAATTGGACAAGGCACAGGGTGCAAGGGAAATACTTCCCAAATACTGGGGACAGCTCTGTGATGGCAAATGGCTTGTTGTGGGTGCAGGTAGCCGGAAGGCCAGGCTGGCTGGACCATGCTGAGAGTGTGAGAAGGGGTCCAGGGACACAGAGGCACTTAGCTGCCACCTTCACATTGGAACTGGAAGGGAGGACCAGCGCCGTCACCATCCCAGTAGGAGCTGACTGTCCATCTGGGTAGAGAGCTGAAACTCCCTTGGCACTTTTCTGTAAAAAAACAGCAAGTAAAAATTTCAAGTCCTGACTAGTCTCTCAAAGGCTCCCCGAGCTACGTGTGGACTGTCACTAAGCCACTCCCTCTACCCGCTGCTTTTTAACCAAGATGTTTTTATGTCTAAATCTGTTTTCCCTCGCCATATTCATTTTGTCTAACAGATTTCCTTTCTTCCCTGACAGACCCTCCAGGCTGCTGTATTATGAATGCCACACATCTCATTTTACCCACTTTCTTTTTTAGTATCATGAGGAAATCCAGGTCACTCCCAAGGTTATTTTTTTCCCCTCTACTAGACAGCTGAATCTCAAGGACATGAGTATGGAATCACTTGTGCTTAGATCCTCACCTACACCGGACACACTGCATGCCATTGCAGTGGGGAGAGTGGGGGTGGGGTTATGTTCCCTTTCTTCACAGTGTTCCCTTCAACTCTGGGATAAGCCAGTGTGCCATGTTCGGGGCTGGAGATCTTCAAATTGTACCAACTATCTCCTGGAATTGGTAACCATGGAAATATTCTCCATTCAACAATGTTCACATCACTGTGGAAATCTCTTGGCATACCCCTCATCTTTCCAGCCCTATACCATCCCCAAGACTCCCCACGTGTTGTTCCCTGATCTTTCATTTTAGGTGTGAGCCTCCCCCTAGTTCCTTACGCCAGCCAGCCTTATGCCAGTGGTGTTCCTCATGTTTCCACCAGAGGCCTCCAAATGGAGACTTGGAGTATTTTAAGTGAGTCTCTCCACTTATTGTGTGATGACCCAGGCAGCTCTGTCTTTGCCCACCACTGCCTATCCTGATAAATCTCTACAGGACTGACCAGTTGAGCAGCCAGATCTATCAGCATCAACCAGACACAGCAGCTTCTGAACTGGTCTCTGTGCTTCCCCAACCCCTTTCCCCACTTTAGATGAACCTGTTTGTCTTAGGTTAAACCACCCACCCTGATGAGCTGGGTTCTGTGTGCCTTGTTTGGAAAGAAACTAAGGAGGGGGTTGGTAGGCTTTTTATAAAGATGTGGTTAAACAGGACAACTATGGGTCCACTTTGATCAGATACCTTGGTAGGGACAAGACAATTTCATGAGATGCATACATTAATGTCTCTATCAAAATCCAGTACATGGGCTAGTATTATCTTCATATGGAAACCCTAGGGTAGGCAGCATGAAGGGGCTAGTAGACACTGCCCCCTTGTGATGGTGATGAGGAGGAGGACAAGGGAGTGGTTGGTGCTGCTGCTTTCCCTATTTTCCTCTACATTTATCTTGGGCAAGATTGAAATCTGCACCACTGAATCTTGTGCTGACTATATCTGCCACGACCTTTGTAAATCGCTGTTGGTGTTTTCAGTAATATTTGGGCAACCTCTAAAGCCTTAACTTCTTTTTAAATGAAACTCTTAGGAGCTTGACTTAGCCGCCTTGCTAAGATTCTGTCCCCCGGTGATGCAGGAGGCAGATTCTCTACATGCATCCTTTGATCAGCACTGCAAAGTGGCTTTTAACTTTCAGAAAACCTATTGGTTATCTTTCTGGAGCTTGAGACATTCTGGGCTTAAGAAATCTGCTTCACTAAAGGTTCCATAACTTAAAAAAAAAAAAGTAAATCCTTGGGCCTTGATTTCTCCCTATCCCCAGGCCCACCTATGTGAGTCCTCTACTCTTGAGTGTTCCTTCTTTAAATAACAAAAACACTCGATTCAATTCAGGGGAATTACATGTTTAAATGCTAACATCGAATATGGAAAAGGCAGTAAATAAAACGATTTTGTATTTTTCCAACTCTAACTTAATGTCACCCTATCAAAAAAAAAACAAACCCACCACCACAAATTAAAAATGGCCCTGTATTGTATAAACTGGGATTTTTTTTTTTTGAACCAAATTAGGAAATAATAGTGAGAGCCCTGACAACTAGAATTCAGTTTCCCAGCTCGATGCACAAAAGTCAGTCCGTAGACAGAATCCTTTAGGAGCTGCCTGTGTCTCTCTATAGCATACGCATGTGTGGTTAGAGGCCCTTGTGCCACAGTACCTGGTACAGGCACTTGTGTAGATCAAGGTAAGTGTGACCCAGCTGGAGAGAGTTTAACGTGGAAGTCCTCGGCACTATGGTCCAGGATGGGCTAGCTACCTCATTTTTTATTTCCTCTCCATGTCTAGTCAGCCTTTGATTGTTCAGACACTTTAATTACCTCTTGTTTCTCCTGTTGCCTGCCTTTCTGGCCATTTCACTGTTCACTCGCACCTGAAATAACTTTTAATGGGAAGGGCGTTGCTTTGGGAGTTCCCGGGAACTAGGTTCTAGTCCTAGTTCCATTACTGACTGACTTGGGGACCTTAGACAAGTCCTTTCTCTGGACATCAGTTTCCTTATGTAAAAGTTGAAGAGATTGGATTAAATGACCACCAAATTCTCTCCCCATTTTAAAATTCAGTGATTCTGACAGCACATAGACCTGAAAATCCCATGGCATGGGTTCAGAATCTTGAGAATGGGTGAGTAAAGCTCCTGACTAATTACTCAGGGGTGAATCTGTAGATTCAGTTATCCAATTTAACTCTGCATCTTGGATGATTAAGAGTTGGTGGGGAGGCTAGGTGGCACAATGAATAGAGCACCGGCCCTGGAGTCAGGAGGACCTGAGTTCAAATCCAGCCTCAGACACTAAACACTTAACTAGCCGTGTGACCTTGGGCAAGTCACTTAACCCCAATTGCCCTCCTAAAAAAAGGCAAAAAAAAAACCAAACCAAAAACAAAGAGAGAGAGTTGATGGTGGCTGGGGAGGAAGCAAGGGTGGGCAAGGTTTCTGTAAGTAAGCCAGGCCCCTCCTCAGTAATGGCACATCTTTCTGGTCCTTTGCTATTGGGAATTTTTAGGTCTGATGTGTTACTTATCTGGTATATTTTATTCATTCGTTTATTAACTCATCAAACTCTTAAACAAATGGTGTTTTGTCAACTGTTACCATGGTCACCCCACTACCAGGATTAGGAGAAATTACCCCTATTGGAAAACCAGTGGTGAATAAACTGACTCGGGGACAGCTGGTGCAGTGTGTGTATTTATCTGTATTCTTTCTCATAGGTACCTTTAAATTTGTCTGGCTTAATTTAATGGGAACTTCTGGGACCTGCAGAGACTATAAAGGGCGAGGGTAAGGTTCTTGTCATCTCTTCAGGCTCTTCTCTTTCCAATGGAATTTCCTCCCTCTTGCCCTCCCCCTCCAGCCCTCTTTTTTCCTTTCTGACCCATCTGTGCTGCCTTCTCTCACTTTTCTCTTCCCTCTATGTGTTTTTTTACTTCTGCCTCTCTCAACAACCTTTCCTTCCAGGTCGTTTGAGTCAAGTTGAAGTAGGCAGCTGGTGCCACCCACCTTCCTGTACCCGGGGGGGCCCAGTCTGTGTTCTCAGTGCTAGGGGCTTTATTCTAACCTTCTGGAACCTCTGCTTTCTTTCTTTTTTTTTCCCTTTTTTTTTCTCTTCTGTTTCTGTGTAGGTCTCTTTAGTCAGCCTTATAGCTAATGCCCTGGGCTACTCGGAACTAGGTGCCATAAAGTCCCTTAGGACCCTAAGAGCTTTGAGACCCTTAAGAGCCTTATCACGTTTTGAAGGGATGAGGGTAAGATACTCAGAGCAGCTGATCCTTCTGCATGCCGATGGAAACGGTTTAAGCATGCTAGAACTGATCACACTGGTGGAAAGATCATTTAAAAACAAACTTGTGATGCAGCTGCTGACTTGGCCCTCCACTCTTTTACTTCTCCCTTGCACCCTCCCCTTAAAAAGGGAAGTTGCATTAAGCCGCCTCATCACATGAGTATTGCCCCTCCCCTCCCCCAACAACAACATGCCATTCACAAAACATGTTAACATTGGCTGTTCTCATTTGGCCTGGCTTTCCTTTAGCACTTGAGACGGCTTTCCGGGCTGTTGACTCAATAGGGAGAATCACCAGGTGCAAAGAAGGGGAATTCTAACCCAAAGACTCACTGAAAAGTCTAGGCTTCGCTCAGGGACAGAGCTGTGTAGGGAAACCCTTGGGGAGGGAGCTCCTGGGGGCCTAGAACCACAATAACAGGAGTGGAATTGGGGACTGGGTGGAATTCGGCCTGCCTGGGAGAAGAGATGGATGGTTCCCTCCCCCCCTTCCCCAATTTAATTCCTCTTATTGCACCTTGTCGTTCTCAGCCCAGTCCAGATGAGGACTGGCAGCCTTTGTCTGATAGCAAAGCTTTCCCCTTCACCCCCTCCTCACTCTTCCCATGCTGTATGGACCCTTGTCCTATCACTGTCAAATTAGCAACAAAACACTATGCAAAAGTCTTGGACGTTAGCAAGTCCTCCAGAAATCTCTCAGCCACCTCCTTCCTCTTGCTTCTGGGGACTCCACTTTCCAATTCAAACAATGCAAGGTGTAGTCACCTTGCCGGCTGAAAAGCAAGGCTCCTTCGATTGGGATGCCTCTTTCTCGTTGGGGTTTTTTTTGTTGTTGTTGAAATCAATCATTGTCCCCTCAAAAAAAAAGTTCATTTGATTTTTTAAAAACCAAAACAGACAACTGATTTTTGGGTGGTAGCTGTTGCCCAGCAAATATCAGAGAGGTCTGTTACCCTTTGTGAGGCCAAAAAATACTCATGTTTCCATTCAGATATCAAATGCATGCAGGAGAGCAAACCAGAGGATATGTAGGGAATGTTCAGAATTTCTCAAAAAGATCATTTGGGTTGGATTTGCCTTCTGAAATTCAAAAATGAAAATTAAACAGTTGTAATAGTTCTGTGAAGCAAGCAAACTTGGGAGACCATCTGCCAGCACAGGGTTTCTGAATTTGCTTCCTGTCCTGAAATCACTGTCTAGTATGCCATAGACCTATAGAGGAACAGGAAGCTTAAGGTTTCACTGTGTCTTTGTAGAGTTTATTGTGTTTATCCCACCAAGTACCATTTGCAACAACCTCATTTCCCTATTGTAGCACAGTCACAGTTGGGTCTCCTAAGTGTGAGTTACCTTGTCATCTGCCATGAATCTATGGAAGGTTCTGGAAGCTTAGTTTTCCACCAGCTAATTGGAATAGATTCCACTCCTGAATGTCTGAATTGATCAACTTGAAATTCCACGTCTTCCTCCTATAGATTAGAGAGTTTTCAGAATGTGTGTCCCCACTTCAGTGTTATGATGCAGAACCAAGACTCTATAAGGAGAGGGAATATTGTGTAGTGAGTGAATAGGGCAAGGGGCTAGCGTCCAGAGCCCTCTTCTCAGCTTGGCTCAGAGTCATGGAAAAGGGGGTCAGTGATCCCCCTGCTGCTCCAGCTTATTCAAGAGATGTCAGCACTGTACAAAGACCACATTAGCAATGTGATATTTGGGCTATGTAAGCCTTTAAAGGTCCTGAAATCCAGTACATGTTGCTTACATGCACATGTTTGCTCACTTGGCCCACAATGCCATAGACTCTGGTAGACTGATAACTACTGTCCTGAATTAGGCTTGTAGTACACACTGAAAAGCTAAGGAAAGGTGCATAATAGACCTTAGTTCCCTCACATCTCATTGCCTAGAGGCTTTTCAACTTCTTGTAGAAAAGTCTTCTCTGGCTCTCTGGCCAATAACAGCTGGCTCATTCAGAAGTTATCTGAATGTATAATGGGCTCTTTCATTGGCCCTGCCCCCATCTTTTGCCTCCTCACTCCTCTCTTCCCTCCTCTCCAGCCGGCTCCAGTCCCCATCCCCAAACAAGCATTTCCTTCCAGCTTGCTTCCAGGCAAAGTCTGTGAGCCAGAAAGCTCAGAATGGACTGTCAGAATTAGAGAAAGTTTCTTACTGGTGCTGTTCACATGAATGTAAGGGCACTGAGACTGCCTGCTCAGATTGTCTCCAGAGATGATAGAAGCAAGGCTGTGTACTCTACCAAAGCTGGACTTGTAAATGGGAAATGTCCAGTGTAGGAAATTGTTCCGTAAATGCATCCTCTACAACATTTGGGTTTGTGTCTCGTAACAACCTCCATTCCTACTACACAGCCATCAGGAGAATGCAGCAAATGGTAATACTGATTGGAGAACAAGGCAGGGTGTTTGTGGAAGGAGGGAGGCTGGGGAGGACTCGGGCTTATCGTGCAGTCGGTCCTCTGGCAGGTCCCTAGAAAGCAGCCTACTTGGGCCAAGATTGAATGCAGCCAGGAGGCTCTCAGCCAGGCATCAGGATTCCCCTGTAATAACTGGAACTTCCAAAATCCAATGTGTTCAAGAATTGGTTTTGAGGGTTCTTTGTTTTTACCTTTGCTTTCCCTTTTAAGCCAGAATTTTGAAATATCCCTCCCCCAAAATCTTTAAACATCTTCATCACCTGAACACACTCACCACCAATGGGCTCCACTGTCACTGTGCTACTTTAAATCAGGGCTCTGACCCTCACAAAACAGCTGTGCTTCGTTTTCATTTTTGAGAGGAGATAGATGTCCCCAAGCCCATCTGGTGGAAACTGGCTTCAGTCTCTCTTTCTCTCTCTCTTTCTCCTTCCTCAAGCCAAAGTCCAGAAATGTGAAATGCTTGTGCTATTGGCAAAGGAAATCCACAGTGTAGTTCTTTGCTTTTCTCTCCTTCATACTAGTCTGCATTCTAAAGATTTTGATGTGCTACTAAATTGTTGAGGACATAAAATAGTAATGCTGTGATACATGCATGCATTTCTGTCAGTTGTCAATGCACAATCTGCACTGGAAAGCCATGTTCCCTCTGCCAGATGTTAAAAATTGACAGATTTTATGTATTTATTGAGCGTTCACAATGTGCTAAGTACCACAGAGAGATTACAGGGAAGGTTTTTAGAACAATGACCTACGTTGGGATTTAATCTCATTATCAGTACACATTTCATTGTGGTGTCTTCAGCTAGATAAGAAGACTGTAGTTTGGTATAACTTGACTTTGGTTAATCATCACTGATAATACTACCACAGCTAGATAAGTCTATGTAAAAGCAGAGTACTTTGATTGAATCGATGGCTGGATGGCCACACAGGAAGTTTTAAAGAATAAAAGTTCAAAGATATGTTAGTGCCTAATTCATTGATTACAGCAGGAAAGTATGAATTCACATTTGCAATGTCCCCACATTGTACAGAAAATTGGACTAAGAAATCAACGTGGTTCCCTGTCCTTTAAGAGCTAACATATTAGTGCAGTACAGTGAGATAGACAATAGAAAAACTCTCTCTCTGTGTATCATACTTGTCAGCTAATTCCAGAATAGAGAACAACAATTAACAACTTCATGAATTCTTTTTGTATTTGTTCTTCTATTCATAAGGCTAATTTGAAAAGAAAATGGCTTCCTTGATTGCCAGTAAATGAGTGCGCTGACAAGTTCAAGTGCCAATAAATGAGTCTGTTCGCATAGTATGTTCACATTTGAATTTCATTCAGTTCTACCCCATCTTTCATGCCTCTGACCAAAGGAAAAAGACTGTAAGAAACAGCTTGGCATAGCGGAAAGAGCCCTAGATTTGAATCAAAGGGCCTTGATTTGAGTCCCAGCATCACTCCCTGTATAAATATGGGCAAGTCACTTCTCTCTGACCTTATTTCCTCATCTCTAAAATGAGAGTGTTAGATGAGATGACTTCAAAAGGCTCTTCCAGGAGCAACTAGGCGGTACAGAAAGAATAGAGTGCCAGCCCTGGAATCAGGAGGACCTGAGTTCAAATGCGGCCTCAGATACTTGATACTTAATTAGCTGTGTGACCTTGGGCAAGTCACTTAAATCCAATTGCCTTGCCTTCCCTCCTCCAAAAAAAAATTTACCCAAAAGAAAAAGACTCTTCCAGCTCTGAGTCCTATGCAGACAAAAAGAAAAAAAATTAGATGTTAGACTATAAGCATGACTGAAAGATCAGTTAATGAATTAGCCAAAAGTTCTTCTATTGTTTGGGCATGTTCAGCTGTGGCACATATACAATTATAGAGTACTTGCCTCTATACACTTGTATAAAAGGAAAGTCAGAGGAGTCTTCCTGGTTAGTAGTCTCCTAATTGCATTAAGAAAGCAATGCGTTTGGGGCGGCCAGGTGGCTCAGTGAGTAAGAGCACCAGCCCCAGTGTCGGGACGACCTGGGGATCGAATCCAGGCTCAGACACTTAGCACCCACCCAGAAACACCTGGCCGTGTAACCTTGAGCAAGTTACTTAACCCCAGTTGCTTAGGGGCGGCCAGGTGGCTCAGCGAGTAAGAGCACCGGCCCCAGTGTCCGGATGACCTGGATCAAATCTGGGCTCAGACACTCAGCACCACACCCAGAAATAATAACTGGCTGTGTAACCTTGATCAAGTTACTTAACCCCAGTTGCTTAGGGGCGGCCAGGTGGCTCAGCGAGTAAGAGCACCGGCTCCAGTGTTGGGATGACCTGGGGATCAAATCTGGGCTCAGACACTCAGCACCACACCCAGAAATAACTGGCCGTGTAACCTTGAGCAAGTTACTTAACCCTGATTACTTTAAAAAAAAAAAAAAGAAGAAAGCAATGTGTTTGACGTTTGTAACCTTTTGCTTAGATGGACTTTGTACAAACTTTTAAAGTTCTCTATCTCAGAGTGCTATGTTCTCATACGTCAATTACAAGGTCCTGAATTTGGCCCCAAAGTGAAATTTTGGAATCTTTATGCAACTTAGTCACATTATGGTTTAGGGGTTGGTTAGTTCACTTGGGAAGTATCCAGCCCCCCCCCACACTTTTTTTGTTGTTTCTTCCCTTTGCTCATTTCCTGCATGGTCCTTCCTCTGCCAAAGGGTGAACCAGAGCAGCAGGAGGAGGTGAAACTGAAATCAAACCCTTTATATAATTTATTAGCTGTTTTTGTTTTAAGAAAAGAAAAGAGGAAAATTTAGTGAGGGGGAAAATTTAAGCTATTGGTTAAAATGAAATTTGCACATTGTCTGTGGACTTTCATTATCTAGGTTTTCTCTGCCTAAACTAATTTAACAATTTCATGCCAATGAGATTCAAATGGCTAACCTAGTGAATCTTGGAGAGATCCTTTTGATCCCAAACAATTCAGAGAACACCACATCTTAATATGAAGATCAAACCCATAGGATGTCACAGAAGGAAGATATTCCTTCTTTATTGGAAAGAGCAGATGATCTTTCTCAGCTCTATATTCTGCAGGGTGATAGGGCTGTCTGCAGAGAAAGTCTGTGAGATAAGGGAAAAAAAGCCCTGCCCGGAGGTCCAAGGCAAGAGCTAGGTCACTGACTTTCCTTCTTAGATTTGTTGACTGAAAGCAGATCACACTTGGTTTGTCTGTGCTATGAGCAACTGGTTATATTTCCTCTAAGGGAGAACTAGGAAAAGCGGTTTGATAATGATCAAGATAATAACTGACATTTCTATAGCTCTGTACTATGTGCCAAGAACTGTGCTAAGTAAGCCCTTTACAGTTGTCATTTCATTTGATCCTCGTTGTCCCCATTTTACAGATGAGGGGGTTGAAGCAAACAGGTGAAGTGACTTGCTCAGGGTCATAGAGCTTGTAAGTGTCTGAGGCCAGATTTGAACGAAGGTGTTCTTCAGTAAGACACTGGCTAGGGACTAGAATCTGGATGTCCCTGAGGACCAACAGAGTATTTTTTCTTACTATATGATTGTTTTTAAAGTGCTTTGAATTCCTCTAGTGAAAAGTGGCATAAAAAGTAGAAATAATAGCCAGCTCCTTCGCAAGTTTTGAAGTGCATCACCTACATTGTGAGCAAAAATAAAGGACCTAGGAACTGAAAAGTAACGATTATTTCCTTGTTTCTGATTTTGGGGCTTACAATCACTGGTCACCAACAAATGCCCTTTTTTTGTTGTTAGCTCTCAGAGACTCCCTGAAGGGTTTTTATGACATTTAAAAATGAGATTGAAGAAGCAAGTCAGGCTTGAACCAGCAAAGAGACATCAGCATCAGACAGCGTAGGATGTAGACTGTCCAGTGAACCAAAGGCTGGCTCATTGTGTGAGAAGCAGCTCTCAGAAACTCAGCATAATATAAAGTCAGAAACCGTAAAGGAGAAAGAGCCTATGTGAAAAAGCACATGGTTCCAATTCCATTTGACTGTTCGGTAGAGGGAATATAGCTTTTTTCCTTGAGCCTGCAAAATATGCATGCTCAGCTATTGCCTGAAACAAGATAACTGGTCTTGCATAGTCACAAAAAGACTCTATGTATTATTCACTGACTCACTGTTACCTTCAAAAGGCAGTTCTCTGGTTGATCTTGAGTGATCATACCTTGTTTTACAGTGGGGGAATGTCTGTTAAAGGCAGGTGGGAAGCTTGACATTGCTCTGGGATTTCCCAGACCTGGACATATTTTACAGAGGATGTGGGATTGGGGAGAACAGGCTGAGTAGTCTGTCAATCTAGAAAGTTGCTGCCTGGGAAAGAAATCTCAGGACAACTTGGGTGGGAGAATTAATTTGCATTGAAACTATGGCACATTTCATTAAAATGCCCCTGAAATACAGTTCACAGGTCTGGATCGGTTTAATCCTCCCCGTGGAACTGTCAGGGTATAACCACTCCAAAAGAGAACAACATGGTCTCCTGACCCACATAAACCATACAATATCATTCCCCTTCTGGAAATAAGGAAATGTGCTCTTAGAACCTCCCTCCCTGTCTAAGCTCTCTCCCCCTTTCCAATGCAGGTGGTGGTGAACGCCCTGGTTGGTGCCATCCCCTCCATCATGAATGTTTTGTTGGTGTGCCTGATCTTCTGGCTGATTTTTAGCATCATGGGGGTGAACCTGTTTGCAGGAAAGTACCACTATTGCTTCAATGAGACCTCAGAGTACCGCTTTGAGATAGAGGAAGTCAACAATAAATCAGACTGTGAAGCCCTCATGGATGGTAACTCCACTGAGATCCGGTGGAAGAACGTGAAGATCAACTTTGACAATGTAGGGGCAGGATATCTGGCTCTTCTCCAGGTGGTAAGTTCTGATACTCCTCAACACTAGGGTGTCCCCACCGGGTTCATGAGCAAGGTCACAAATGGCCAAAGGCCCAAGCTGATTTTATGATTTCTAAAGCCCTCCCAGAGCAAACACCCTAATTCTCTCTTTGCAAGTATGATATAGTAGGAAGAGCTCTAAACTTAGACTCATGAGAGATCTGGGTTCAAATGTGGCCTGTGTGTGTGTCACTAGTCACTAGTGTGACCACAAGCAAGTTCTGTAACCTCTCTGGCCTTCACTTTCCTTCTCTGCAAAACGGAGGTAATGAAGTATTACCTCATGGGTTTGTTGAGAGAATCCAGTGAGACAATTGTGTGTAAAGGGTTTTGAAAACCTTAACATGCGTTACAAATGTAAATGTCAGATAGTGTTAATTCCCAAAGAACCTTCAAACATTTAAGATCTTATTTAAAGGAATTCTTCTCTTATAGCTCGGCAGCCTTCTTCTGTTTGGCAGTTGCTAAAAAGAAAGAAATGGACAGACAAATAACAAAATGGTGGCTTAAAAATGGGATGGAGGGGCAGCTAGGTGGCACGGTGAATAGAGCTCCGGCCCTGGAATCAGGAGGACCTGAGTTCAAACACTTAACACTTACTAACTGTGTAACCTTGGGCAAGTCGCTTAACCCCAACTTCCCTCCAAAAAAAATTAAAAATAAAGATGGGAGGGAAAGGCTGCCCATTCTCTCTGGGCTGGCAAGAACCAAGTCAGATCCAGCAGGGGCAGCGGAATTTGAGACAGAACCTAGTGTACATGATCAATTGTATTAAAATCATGCATAATTTGTGTAGATATATGCCTAGAGTGTCAAAGACAGTGTTTTTTTTTTTCGTTACAAAGACAGTGCCCTTGCATATAGTAGTTTTCTGAAACTGTCACTCAAAATCAGCTTCATGCCTAGCACCAGAGAAAGGTCACTGAAACTCTAAGGAAGACTGACTTGATAGGGAATTGATATATATTATGTGTGTGTGTATAATATATGATAGATATTTATAGATGTACATACATATAGTTTTTTTTTTTTCCTGTTACAGAAAATTCCACAAAATTTCATTCTACTGTGCCTGGTTTTCTTCCTGTCTCCCGACTTCTTAACCATTTCTCATAAGTAGGTTCTATCTTGACTAGAGACAAGAAGGGAGGAGTTTACAGTGAGGTTTCTGAGGCCACTGCCTTAAATGAAGTGTGTTTGTTGAGTGGGAGAGTAGCCAGGAGTTAGATGCTGTTAAAATACGATCATGCATTTTTCACACCCCTGTTGTTTATTGCAAAGTGTTTTTGAAATGCCCTTAATTCAGAGACTAGGTGCCCATTGGGACTCAGGAATACTATCCTGCCGTGGACCCAAGCATCCATAGGCATAGTGGCGTGACCCCATTGCTTTTGCTTCACTGTTACATTACCCTCAGGTCTATTTTGTAGGCTTTCTCTCTCCTTTTTTTAATTTTAGCAAAATACTCCTTTTGTCTAGGTTTTAGACCAACTGAAACATCTATTCCTCACCCAAGTGTCAATGTAGTTCTTTCCCAGGCTGATTGTATTTAGTGACTTGAACAAAGCCCCCTTGAGAACTATATTAACAAACAGTTGGGAAATGTTGTGTCCAAGCCAGAATGTACCTGGACTCCCACAGAACAAGACTTTTCCTTCCTGAGGGCTCCCTGAGACTCCAGCCTCTTTGGGAATTACCTAAACCATGATGCTTCTGTTTGTCCTTCCTCCCCATCCTGAAGCACGCCAGGCTGCTGCCTGCACAATCTAATGATGGTCTTTGTTTGTCAGGCAACCTTTAAAGGCTGGATGGACATCATGTATGCAGCTGTGGATTCCCGAAAGGTAAGGGCGAGATGACACAATGTATCTCCTCTTGGTTTGGATGGAAAGAAAGAGTGGGGAGAAAAGGTGAATTTAGTCTAAGTAAGTGTTTGTTAACATCTGGGGGCATTTATTACATTACATGTTTATTACAGATTCTGGCTTCCCCCTGAAGTCCATCATCTTCTAGGTTAGCATCAGTAGATTAATCATTCCTAGAGCTCCAGATGTTGATTCCTGCTTGGCCCAGGGTGGGTGCTGGCATCTGGGGCCCACTGCACAAACCCATTCCCAGCAGAGCAGTGTATCTCCCACTAGATTCCCCCTTTTTTCCATGGGAGGCTTGGTCAGGATAGGCCTATTTTATCCCCAGAACTCTTGAACTAGTCTAATGAGAAGCATAAGGTTTTCTTCCTTGTTCAACAATGAGAGAGAAAGAACACCTGTGTTCATTTGTGCCATGTCCCCTACCACAATAGAGATGACCAGGCACAAAATAGATATTTTATCTTCTCATGTCACATTCTAAATGCTGTAACTCTCCCCAAGACGTGCACACACACACATGCACACATGCACACACAACACTCACACAGACACATGCACACGCATGCACATACACATGCACGCAGACACATGTGCAAACACGCATGCACACACACGCACAGACACCTGTGCACATACACATGTGTGCACGCACTCACAGAGTTCTGAGGGGAATTTGACTTTGGAATTGTTTTCTCTTGTGGCAGCCTGAACAGCAGCCTAAATATGAAGATAACATCTACATGTACATCTACTTTGTCATCTTCATCATCTTCGGCTCCTTCTTCACCCTGAACCTGTTCATTGGTGTCATCATTGACAACTTCAATCAACAAAAGAAAAAGATAGGTCTTCCCCCTGGCCCCGGTCCCCGCCCAGCTCATCTGAGCCCCCAGCTGTCCTGTGTATGCCAGGCAGAAGGCTGGGCCCCTCTTCAAGTGCAGCTCCCTCTCCTGACTCCCAGAATTATAGAACCCAGGAGCTGAAAGGGAAGGAGATCAGAGGTCATCTAGCCCAACCCCAGCCTGAGACATAAAGACCCTTCTGGGATGGCCCCCTATTCACTGGCATGGTCATTAACACTCATTTTTGGTGTTTCAGGGATTAATTATGCAGCATGTGGATTATCAGGTTTTCTGTTTCTCCTCCAGCTCTTGAGTACTTTAATTACTTATCCTATTATCAGGCAGTCAGAACCAGAGAGAATCATTCTGGTTTCCCCCCCCACCCTGCCACCACCCAAAGAAAAAAAAGAGTTATAGGAGAGGAATAGGAAATAGGAATCAGTCAATCAGCACATTTATTAAGCACCTACTATGTGCCAGGCACTGTGAATTGCTGTAATAAAGTTTGCGGCATTTGATTTATTCTTTCCAACTATGGATCACTGATTTCAGGCTAGTATAGAAGACTTTCAATCATTTTATAAGCCAGCTTCAACTACAGAAATTCCTGGGATTCTCGAATTTATTTTGTTAAAATAGATTTTTGAGGTATTAAATATTACCTGAAATAAGTGGGCCATGAAAGTCTTATAACTTTAGAATGACTTTTGTTTCTATATTGTTTTCACTTTTTATTCTGTGTACCTCTTACAAGGCATGTCCAGGATATACTTATGTGGTTGTGAAAACATTTATACTTATTTCTAAAGGTTACCCTCCTGAGAGCAGGTGCTCAGTGTAGAGAAGTCTTGGCAGCCTCCGGGAAGACTAGAACTTTCTCCCTGACCACCCAGAGAATGGAAGAACTCAGTAGCCACACAGTAGACTGGATTTTCTCTGGGTTGGATCTGAGAGAACTCAAGTGAAGGGCAGACCAAGCTAGATAGCACAGGTTTTCCCTAAATAGTATTGATACCCCAGGATTACTTCATTCTCACCTTGTCCTTTAAACCTACACTGGGGGGAGATTCAAGGTGGAAGAATAAAAAGATTAGTATTTGAGCACAAGTTGTAATGATTTGTCCTCTCATTCCTTCCTTTACTTTGGAGGTCAAGACATCTTTATGACTGAAGAACAGAAAAAATACTACAATGCCATGAAGAAGCTGGGCTCAAAGAAACCTCAGAAACCCATCCCCAGGCCCCTTGTAAGTGTATTGTGAGAGCTAAGGGTGAGAAGGCAGTGCAGGTTGGGAAAAGAAGTACCCTGGGCACTGGGAAGGAAGGAGAAGGGTAAATGATTCTTGTCCTGTTCTTTCTTCCTCACTGAACCATGCCTTCCAGAAGATCTGTGGGTGAGGAGGGAGACAACTCTGGGCCGTTTATGGGTGGGTGGGGGAAAATGATGGAGGAGCAAAGAGTTGTCATGTTAACAATAACTGGCAAAGAGCCTGTTGAGACTAAAGGTTTAAACGAACAAGAACTGGCAGGGAGAATAAATCCAAAAATGCATCTTTTTTTAGTTACCGTCTTCTCAGCTTTTCCCCATGAAGCAAGTTTTGATCTTTTCAGACCATTTCTTGAAATTAGCAGAGATTCTATGGGCAGCCATTGGGGAAGGGCAGAGAGGACAGCAGAACAGGAAGGCCTTTGCTGGTTTACGTTTCGTATGGGTTAAAATGAAAGCTCTTTATACGACTTGATTTTTTGGGTTGGTATCATTAGGCAAATAGCATCTAATAGGCACCATAGCCAAGACTGTCCACGTTACTCTTCTTCCAACCCACTTGCTTCATTGGTAGATTGCTAAACTGGTTCCAAAGCAGGAGATAGGCCAGTAATCTGGAGCTCAGAACTTTAAAAATTGTTTTAAAAAAGAATCTGGAAAAAGGGGCCATCACCCAGAAATCCCAAAGTTCTTTTTTATTAAAATCACTGTGGCAGTAACTACTCTCCCAGTCAGCTTCTGAAACAGTAGTCTAGGATCCATGAACTTGTTTGGTTTTTTAAAAAAAATTTTTTAATAATGAAATGTCAGTATATTTGATTTCTTTTTGTAATCCTAATATATTTTATGCTTTTAAAAACATGATTCTGAAAAGGGGTCCGTAGGCATCATCATCAGACTGCCCCAATCTGTTCTAAAATATTATTTTTAGCTACTTTTCTGCTCTCCCACATTGTGTTTGAATTTTGTGGGAATTTGTGTCTTGAGGTGATAGAGATTGAACCTGAATCTATTTTTCTTCAGGTAGATGCTTGTGTTCTTTTAAGCTAGAGCAGTAAGGAGCAGGATAAGCAAATTCAAATCACTAATGTTACTTCAGACCTCACTAAGACAGCCCTGAGCATCCAAGACAAAGGAAGCGAGAGCCCCACTGCCCTCTTCCCTGACAGGATGACCCCTGCAGATTTAGTGTAAGGTTCTTGGGCCAGGTTTTAGAACGGACATTAACAAGACATAGAATGACCAGAAAATGGTGACCAGCATGGAGAAGGGACTAAAGACAGTGCTGAAGAAGGACCTTGGAAGGGAAAAGAAGGCTTAGCAAGGATGTCATAACCACCTGAAGTGATTGGAAGGACTGTCATGTAGAAGAGAGATGGGGCTTGGTCTGCTTGATCCCAAGGACTTGGCCGAGGCTGGGGAACCTGGGGCCTTCAGGCCACATCCTTAAGGCCACAGGTTCCTCACCCCAGACTAGGCCTAGAAGGAGAGAGTAGAGGTTAGAGAATCAAATTAAAACTCAGTGAAAGGAAGACTTCCTATCAGCTTGCAAGTGTACGAGAAATGAAAGGGGCTCCCTTGGGAGGGAGCAGGTTGTCCTTTTCTAGCAGTCTTTGGGTAGGAGGTGGATGATCACTCACTGAGCCTCTTGTAAAGGAAGTTTTTGTTCAAGCACTGGCTGGCCTGGATGGCCTCTGAGGGTCCTTTCAACTCAGATGCTGTGAGACAGGGTCAAGGAGGACAAAGGAATAGCTGGAGAGCTGCCAGAGGAGGACAGACAGCCGGAACGGTAAAGAAGACTCTCAAGTCTAATACTGTTTGAGGGTCTTTGAAGGGACAAAGAAGGTGTAACCTAGAGAAGGTGCCTTAAGGGGTACATGAGAACAGTTACAAGAATTGGGTAGGCTGTTGTGTAGAAAAGAGAATGGATTTCTGCTGTTTCACCTCAGAGGGTCGAGCTAGACAGATTGGCTGCCTCAGAAGTCAGCAAAGAGGGGCAGCTAGGTGGTGCAGTGAATAGAGCACTGGCCCTGGAGACAGGAGGACCTGAGTTAAAATGCAGCCTCAGACACTTAACACTGACTAGCTATGTGACCTTAGGCAAGTCACTTAACCTCAACTACACTGCCTTCCCCCCTCAAAAAAAACAGAGAGAGAGACAGACAGACAGACAGACAGAGAGACAGAGAGAGAGAGAGACAGAGATTACCAAAGGCCAGGTGACAATTTGCTGGGTATGTTGTAGTGAGATTCTTTTCAGGTCTGGGCTGGGCTAGATGGCCATTGAGGTCCCTTCCAACTCTAAAGTTCTGCATGGGATATTGGGAAGTATGAATGGGGTCAAATGGTAGAAATGAAATTTTTGCAGCCAAACAATTTTAGAAATCTCTTTGTAAGACAGGGCAACCGTTGCTTCTAGCAGGATGCCAGAGCTGACCACTGTGCAGCAGAGGGGGAGGGTTATGGGTCAGTAAAGTAGGGCGATCAATGCTACATCTATTAATCAAAATTAGTCCTTTGTTTGAAAAAGTCCTTCTGAATTTCTGCATCCTCCCTCTACATATTTCCCCAGAACAACATCCAAGGCGTCGTCTTTGATTTTGTGACTCAACAAGCTTTTGACATTGTGATTATGATGCTTATTTGCCTCAATATGGTGACAATGATGGTGGAGACCGACACTCAGAGCAAGCAGATGGAGAATATACTCTATTGGATCAACCTGGTCTTTGTCATCTTCTTCACGTGCGAGTGTGTGCTCAAGATGTTTGCTTTGCGGCACTACTACTTCACTATTGGCTGGAACATCTTTGACTTTGTGGTGGTCATCCTCTCCATCGTTGGTGAGCCAAAGGGATCAGGAGGGGAGGGCTTCTGGCATTTTGGCGGCAGACTGGATCCCCTGTCCAGCTCAGAAAAACGGATACCACTTACATAAGCATCAGTGAGTGAGATGGCTGAGCTAGGTATAAGCAAAAGATTAGACTTGGTCCTTGCTCTCAAAGAACAGAACAGTCTAATAGGAAAGGAAAAATAGATGTCATCATCAAAATATTTGTTTAAAATACTAAAGAAAATATGAAGAGAGAAGAAACCTAGTCAGAGATTTGGGGGTTTAAAGAATGGTGAGGAAAGTAGAGAAAAAAATTCTGGGAGTAGGTGGCTTTATGCTAAAATTTGAAGTATAAGGAGCTAGAGGAGGATGAAGACTGAGTATATTGTCCCACCCCTGGAGGTTTTCACTAGAGCAAGATGGGAAATTACCCTGGTTCAGTTCAGATTTGGTCTTGAATCCTGGCTCTCAGAATGAGACTGAATCCAGAAGACATTTGGGGGATTTTCCTGGTGTCATGCTGAGAAAAAAGTGCTGACGTGAGTGCTGTCATTCCTTATCCCATCCACTTTTGGGAATAAAGACTATTATTGCTTATCCCATCCTCTCCTGGTAGCTACAAGTACAGGTCATGCTGTCGTGGCAACAGCAGTGGTGCTGTAATGCTGCATCTGCCTCCTGTAGTAGCAAGCACCCTAGCATACCCAGGATGGCTGCTAGCACAGGTTTTTTGATCTGCTTTTCTAAAGGAAGCAATTTAAAAAGCAATAACAATCTTACTTTGGTCAGTCAAACATATATCATTTACCTACTTCAGGGGAAAAAGTCAGCACCCTGAACTTCAGAGAACACAAACAGAAGTTACAAGCAGACAAAAATACAGACAGAGAAGATCAGCAGACAAACAGACAGGGCTTCTAGCTGTCTGACCATTACATCCATACCTAGTTAGTCACCAGAGAGAGAAGCACCAGAATCTGGGTGTCAAACCCAGGGGGCTCAGCAGCTGCCCAGAGTCTCATCTGGCCAAATCACACAACTCTTCCCAAAGTGAGCCCCCAAGCAAAACCTCACATCAGGTTATATACCCTTCTCCAGCATCAGAGAACATCACAACCCTCATGACCCACTGGACTACAAAGTAACAAAGGTTGTGCCTCCTGAAAAACAAGCCTCCATGTGACTGCATTCAGCCTATTAGGGGGCAGAGTTTATTTTCAAATCAGGAAATTCACCTAAGCCTATTAAGGGCAGGGAAGATCTTCAAATTCCTGTTACCATTACACCTCCTCCAGTAACCCCAACGTTAGCTTGCTTCTCCAATTTTGCCTCTTTTTTCCCCCAAAATAAAAATCCATTTGAACTGACTCCTGATGACCAGACACCATGTAAACCCCATTGGCACTACAAAGTAATAGATGTATAAAGGTAAAAAGAGTCCAGTAGAAACCCTGGATTTGAGCTGCAGGCAGTGAGATTATTCCTTGTTGGGCTTGGATCACATTCAGCTTTCTTGAATACTTCACTGAATCCTTAGGCTAGAAAAAGCCAGAAGTCGGTCCCTCAATCCAGAGATTCCTCAAAGAAACTGTTCTCTTGGCTTTAATCCTCTCCAGAAAGGGAATTCCCACCTGGCTTCATTAACACTTTCAATATACAGTTTCTTGTTCCGAGTTGTTCTAATTTATACCCTCTCATGTCCCAGGTGAAGCTTCTTCCTGTTTATGTGGTCCTTGGGAGAAATAAAAAAATATCTTATCACCTTCAGTGAGAAAGCTCTTCAGAAACTGATTTTGCTGTGCAAGTTTCACGTTCTGACTTTTTCACGATCTCATGCTTCTCTCTCCCCTTCTAACTTCTCTACCATCACCCTTGAGTTATGTAGACCACTATAGAACTCTAGTCAGGGTTTTACCATGGCTGAATGTAAAGGGGAAAAGACCTAGCCTGTACGTTTTCAGTGCATTTGTATTTTTTGTCAATGTCAGCATTTTTTTTTAGTACCACATGGAAGACCTTAGTTACAAGATTCTAGTCTATGTAGGACCTAGCCCTTATAGCTCCAGGGATGCCATTCCATTCCTGTGTGTCCTTTTCTTGTCTCTCAGGGATGTTGTAAATATGAAGGAGATAGTAAATTTGACATTTGTTTCAAACTCCTTATAGGAAAGGTGCTTTGCGTATTTAATGTAGTGTTTCTGTAATTTTTTAAATCTTTTTCTTTTGCTTTTTTTTGGAGGGCAGTTGGGATTAAGTGACTTGTCCAAGGTCACATGGCTAGATTTTAAGTGTCTAAGGCCAGATTTTAACTCAGGTCCTCCTGACTTAAGAGCCGGTGCTTTGTTCACTATGCCACCTAGCCACTCCTTGTAATTTTTAACCTATGAAAAATTGGGGAATGTTTTCTCTAAGGGGACCTATGACCAGCAGGTGGAATTGGGCTGATGAATTAGCTATGGCTTTCTTGGGGCTCAAGGAGCCTGGGCAGGGAGATTAGGAATGGATTGTGTCCATATTCTTACCTGTCTTCTTCTACCCTTTTTTCCCTAGGAATGTTCCTAGCTGATATAATAGAGAAATATTTTGTGTCCCCAACTCTATTCCGAGTCATCCGATTGGCCCGAATTGGACGCATCTTGCGCCTTATCAAAGGAGCCAAAGGGATCCGCACCCTTCTCTTTGCCTTAATGATGTCCCTGCCAGCCCTTTTCAATATTGGCCTTCTGCTCTTCTTGGTCATGTTCATTTTCTCCATCTTTGGAATGTCTAACTTTGCCTATGTCAAACATGAAGCCGGCATTGATGACATGTTCAACTTTGAGACGTTTGGCAATAGCATGATCTGCCTGTTTCAAATCACCACCTCAGCCGGCTGGGATGGTCTCCTGCTGCCCATATTGAACCGCCCACCCGACTGCAGCCTGGACAAGGAGCACCCAGGCAGCGGCTTTAAGGGAGACTGTGGGAACCCCTCAGTAGGGATCTTCTTCTTTGTCAGCTACATCATCATCTCCTTCCTAATTGTGGTCAATATGTATATTGCCATTATCTTGGAGAACTTCAGTGTGGCCACAGAGGAGAGTGCAGACCCTCTGAGTGAGGATGACTTTGAGACCTTCTATGAGATCTGGGAGAAGTTCGACCCTGATGCCACGCAATTCATTGAGTATTGTAAACTGGCAGACTTTGCTGATGCTTTAGAGCACCCGCTTCGTGTCCCAAAGCCCAACACCATTGAGCTCATTGCTATGGATCTGCCGATGGTGAGTGGGGATCGCATCCACTGCCTGGACATCCTTTTTGCCTTTACCAAGAGGGTCCTTGGGGACAGTGGAGAGCTGGATGTCCTTCGGCAGCAGATGGAAGAGAGGTTCGTAGCATCCAATCCTTCCAAAATGTCTTATGAGCCCATCACCACCACACTGCGACGCAAGCAGGAAGATGTGTCAGCAGTGGTCCTTCAGCGCGCCTACCGAGGACATTTAGCCAGACGAGGCTTCATCAGCCGAAAGCTAACCTCCAATAAGCTGGATAATGGGGTCACGCACCGGGAGAAGAAAGAGGGGACCCCTTCTACAGCCTCCCTCCCATCCTATGACAGTGTAACTAAACCCGAAAAGGAGAAACAAGCACGCGCAGAGGAAGGAAGAAGGGAAAGAGCCAAAAGACAAAAAGAGGTCAGGGAATCCAAGTGTTAGAGGAGAAGCAAAAAATTACACATTGTACAGATTTAAAACTTGAAAGCGAAAGATTGTTTACAAACTTCCTGATTATTGTCAGTGCAGAACAGCTGTGGAGACCCTTCCCCAGAGATCTAGACCAGACGTAGTCCGCTTCCCATATAACAAGGTTGCGTCTTGAGCAGTGACCTGCCAGAGGCAAAGGACCCTTCTCTATGGACACACGGATTTCCTAATGCTCGGGCAGGTGGTTACTGCATGTTTTCACATCAGTCAATGCAACTTTAGGACAAAACCAAGAGGAAACAAAAACAGGACACAGTGAATAGGCTGCCGGGACCAGCATATTTCCGTTGGCGGCCAAACGGGTTTTATTTTCTCATTTTGTTGATTCTCAGAAGCAGAAAGCACCACTTTAAAAGTTTGTTTGTTCATGCAAACTATATTTGCATTCTTACATTAGTTAAGCAGCTAAAAAAAAAAAAGAAAGAAAAGAAAACACATTTAGCCCATGTCATTTAATTGTCAGTTTCTTTGGTATTAACCGCATCTTCTTTACATGGGCTTCACGTGGTTTGGAGATGGGTGGGAAAAACAACCAGGTTTCTTCAGGCTGAGGAGGACTTGCTCAGGCCGATTCCAAACATTGTGCTCGTTCAATGCGTAGAAATGATTTGCATGATGGCATGCTGTGATCAGAAGTCATGCATGAGAACCATACACCACAGGACACTAATGACCTGTCCACTGCACTGGGTCATCCTTGGGAAAGGACCCAGCCCTGCACCGGCCACTGTATTGGGAGAAAATGGTAAGATGTCCACGCCCACTACAATTCCTTATTGATTCTTATAAGTCTTTCACACACTTCCCAGGTAAAAACAAAACAAAACAGAAAACAGAACCTACCAACCAAACCGACAAGCAGATCAAATCATTTGGGTTTTTTTTTCATGTTTAACAGACATTTCTGACATACAACCATTGTCGCACATTTAAAACATGAACTCCTAAATGCTGCTCTATGTCCTGTTCATGGGGATACTGATACCAAATGGCTTGTATTTAAAACATCACTGTAAAACCAAATCCTAGGGCTTACAGAAACAAACAAAACCAATTCATTTGTACCTTGCAATATTTACGATGATTATTCAGCCTTTGCACTGGAGAATAGGCATTATTTTGGATTGAGATAAGTGCTATTAGAAAGTAGCAAGTTATCTCTTGGTAATTTGGGGGACTTGAGCCAGCCTTTGGTTGGCGGCTAAAGAATGCTCACTTCACTTAGCATCATGTCCTTCTGCATTCTTGCTTTCTCTGGAAGGAGGAGGTGGGGGAGGGGAATGTCAGATATTCTCTCCTGGTCTTTTGGCTCTTCTGCAGTGGGGTGGTATATACAGCCTGGGTCTCTGCATGACCTTTCTTTGCTTCCATAACATTTTCCACCAGACAGGGGTTCTCACTGACCTCCCCATTTTGGTGGACAGAAACAACAGGACTGTCCTGGGGCTGTCGCTGGCCTTTGTGGTATAGCAGTAGTTGAAAAGTCCTGAGGTGGACATGGAGCCACCTTTTCACCTAATTCCATTCGGTTTCTTCTCTGCAGTGTTCTTGATGAGAAAGGGATTTCATAATCATACTCCAGGAAGCTCTAATTTCTCCCAGTACATTTGATTTCTGCCAGTTTTGTTGTTCGTTTAGTTAGCTCTGTATTCCCGCTGTCCATTTATTTCCACTAGCCTGTGATTTTAGGGCAGGGTTACCTTGCCCATAGACTGAATTCCCCCCCTCAAAAAGCATCCTTTTCCATTTCCTCTTTAAGGAAAGAATGTTTCAGTCCCGTGGTTTCTCATTGTGCTGACTTGATTTTCAAAGTGAGATGCTGCAGCCAAGTGCCAGTGAAAGAAAAGAGGGAGAAAGATGTTAGAGTGTGGACCAAATCAGATGCAACCTTCTGGAACCAGAAAAAGGGGAAAAATCCCCCCCAAACACATACACCGACCTGCCTTGCAATAGAAGCACTTAGGTTGTCATTTCACCGTTTAACTGGCTTGTTTTGCATAGACCAAACCACAGCCAATCAGGAAGCAGAGCTCTCCGTTAGGCTGGACTTAGTGACAGGGAGAGCGCTCCATTCATTACAGCAGTGTCATCAGCAGAGCTGTCTGCCCTCCTATACCAGACACAAGAATGGGAAGTCATTTTTATCCGCCGTTCCCCTCCCTACCGCTAGGTTGTATAGTCACACACACATGTACAGGCCCCATTGTAAACAGCACAAAACAAAAGCTGAGACGTGTGGTTAAACTTTTTAAGAGAATTATAAATACTGTAATATATCATCATTTTATTTTATCAGCATGCCTTTTGTAAATACAAAAGATTAACTAAATTAAATAGGAAATGGCTTCTGGCTTATGCCATTGTCATGTTTATTTTTATTTTTTATACTTTTCTTTCTTCTTAGGTCTTAGATGCTGTCAGCCAATGTACATCCCCAAACCAGACAGACAAAAAATTTTTTTATTGCTAATGGTCTTTTCCAAAATGACAAAAAAAGTTTATTTTTGTTCCAATGTGCAATAAATTCTAACCACTTCTATGCAAGATTTGGCTAAACTTCATAATTGTTCTTAGGTCTTGAGACGGGCAACAGAGTTGTAATATCCAGCATGGCGGGTACATGGAGTGCTCATGCTAATGATGTCATTAAGCTACTAGAGCTTAATAATGAGATTTTTCCTGAAATTCTACCTTTTTTCCTTGCCCAAATTCCCCATTCCCAATCCAACAGGCTTCCTCCTCAGTACCATGTGGGCCTTGGTATCTGACATCCCTCCACCAGCTTCCCAGGGAATACTTCATTCCCTCTGTCATTTGAAGTTTCATTTTTTTTTGTCCAAAAAAAAAAATAATAACTCTTCTCACCCTTCTCACCCTTACCTAATCACCCACCTCCACCCTACTCCCCACTCCTTTTGGTAGCAAATGACACCATCACCAGCAGTTTATACCCACAGAGAATGGGCACTAAACTGAGAGAATTACTACTGACATTTTTGTATGTCTTCCCTGGGCAGGTGAGAGGCAATACTTTGCCAAAAACTAAAAATGCCAATAAGGAAAGCAGCAGCATCCACAGTACCACGGCGCGCATATATATATATATATATAAATATATATAGATATATAAATACAATATAAATATTTATTTTTTGTAGCCAGGTCCTTGGTGCAGTATTTATACTTGGGAATCCACCTTTAAAAGAGGACAAAAAAGCAAACAGACACACGATGCTGTCCATTTAAAAAGCCAAGCCAAAGCCACGAGCAGCAGCATCGGATGTTGCAATTGTTGGTGAATTCGCACCACCTCTCCCCTGCTCCCTTCTTTCCTTCCAACTGTGGTTTCTCTTGAGGAATTCCAAGCAGAGGGCAAGATGGGAGTTGGGGGAAAGGTCAAAAACTGATCAAATCCAAAGGAGCTGTGCTCAGTTCTTGCTGAATGCATCCTGTTTGGCATGGGGAGTCCTTGTAGGAAAATTAAGTAAAGACCCCGAGGCAGAACTCCTGGGGTCACTTCACCCAAAGTCCTTTTCTTTTTCTGCCGAAACAACTGTAAGCCTGTAAAAGACCAATAACGAAAGATGAGTGTATTAGTGAATGCATGGAGACCGATGCTACTCTTAAGGCAGGCGTGATCAAATACATCACTATCATAAGCCAAAAGGAAACATAATAAAAATTACCCTTTTTACTGTACAAGGGAAGCTCGTCTTGGTGTGTGTCTGTTGCTTGACTGTCCCGGTTCTTGAGTTCTGGTTCAGGTCTGGGAAATGACATGGGAGCAATTCTGATTTGGGAAGGGAGGGAGTCTCTTGGAAGACTCTGGTTTGAGGGGAAGGAGCCTATTAAGATGGGAGTGGAAAACATGGCCCAGACTCAGATGCCTCCCCTCCCCACACTAATTTTATGGACCCTCCCCTTCCCCCCACCCCGCATTGGATCTTGACCCAGAGTCCCTGGAAAACCTACCAGCCTCCCTGGCCGAGTTCTCTAAGGTGTCACTGATGTTGGTCCTGCTGGTTTGGTCTCAGCTGCTTTCCCCATTACATAACAAAGAAATTTCACCCTTCTTCAGTGGGCACAGCTCCCAATAGCTTCCCCACCTCTGCTATGCAATACACTGACCCCCTAGCCACCACTGCTTCTAGAGTTGAACAAAACGGGGCTGGTTCTGAATACAAATCACTTCCAAAACTACGTTCTACAGCAGCCAGGTGAAGGGCACCCCTCTTTAGGCCATATCTTTAGGCCAAACAAGTGCTTTTTGCTCGGCTTGGGAAGCTGCAGTTTTGGAAGGAGGTAGATGGCAGACCCATCCCCGAAGCCAAGTCTTGTTCTTTCCTCCCCAGCCACCCAGCCCTCCCTGGCCCCTAGGCTCTGCAATGGAGGCACGTTTACCATCAGTTAGGACTTGAGCCCTGAGCATCTTCAACCATGTTGCCTACTTTTCCCCCAGTGCCCAAAGTTTTTTGCAAAAAGCTTTGTCCATTTTTCAGAAACCTCACCCCACTCACTGAACCTACTCACACTCCCTGAGGAATTGGCTACAAAGTGGCCAGCACAGTGAGGAAATCAGGTCAGGATCGGGGAGAGAATGCAAGTTTGCACCAGAATGGAACAAATCACTTGCTCTTCCTTCTCAAAAGGTAGCCAGCCCATCTCTTTTCCAAAGTTAGAACAATCTCCTGGGGCTCCCGCTGCTGCTGCTGTACATAGAGGTTATTGAGAAGCTCGAGGTGGGTGTGGGTGTGCGTGTGCTGTGTGTGTGTATGTGTGTGCGTGTATAGGACATTTATAGGTAAAGGGGAGTGTGATCCAGTGGTTTCAGCAAAGGGACAGGACTCCTGGATTCCACCCTCAGCTCCTGCCACTGGCTCGTTCTGTGGCCTTGGGCAAGTCACTTAACCTCTCTGTGCCTCAGTTTCCCCATCTGTAAAATGGGGATAATAATACTGACCTACCTCACAGGGGTGTTGTGAGGCTTCAACTAAATGTCTGTAAAGCGCTTTGAGGTCCATGAGGTAAAGGCACTAGGGAAAAGCAAAAAGTATTATTATTACTATTCTTGAACTGAGGAAGATGAAACAGTACCATAAATGCTGCTATTATGAGAGCCATTTTAAATTGCACTGCTCCAACCACCCCCGCTTCTCAGCATCAGAACAGCAGGTCGAAAAAATGGCTTTCTTTTCACTTGCTTCCAGAGTTGGTGATAACTAGACAGTCTATATTGTTTTCCCTCCTGTATCTCCTTCCCCTACCCTCTTGGCTTGTTCCCTGTTCCGTTTATTCGGAGAAAGGCAGGCATGCTTGAGACATGAGAATGTATAGTGGGTTGGAAGATTATAGTCTGAAATTTTGATTTTACTTTGTACTGTACATCTTTTTACTTTAGAATTTGCAATAAAGGGTTACGTCAATCTTGTTTTCAATTCTCCTCTTGGATTGGCCTGTCATTCTCTCATTGCTGTCAATCTTCATCTCCCTCAGCAGAGCCCTTTTAGCCCAGCCTTGGAGGGACGGAAGGAGGCTCCAATCAGGGATGGCTTTGAGGAGTCAGGTTCAGTCCTGAGCTCACTGGAAGTTTACTGAGATCTAGTAGGACAAGATGGGTACAGGCTAAATAGGCCATGATCCCTTAGACTGAGCCAGCCTCTGATGAGCTGACTGTGATTTGGGACTCCTAGGCATTCAACCTCATTATTACACACACACACACACACACACACACACACACACCATTCAATAACCTGCCTATTTTGACTATCAACAGGTTAAGCTAATAGTCGAGGCTGCCTAAACTAGAATTTTACCCCGCCTGCTGGGGAAGAAAGGAGAGGACTCTACCCTGCACACTCACATTTACCACAGTGACAGCCAAAATAAGAATCTACAGCATCATTGCCTAATATAAGTAATAGAATGAAATTTGGAGTCAGAATTTCTGGATTCATGCTTTGATTGCCACTAACTTAATGTGAAACCTTAAGCACCTATCTCATTTCCCTTTCCTAGGCTTCAAATTCTTTCTCTGTAAAAGAGATCTTTAAAATCCTATCATGAGACGGGTTTCTAATTCCAGCTGAGTCACCAATTTAGCTATGTGACCCTGGATACATTTGTTTCCCCATCTGTAAAATGGGTCAGGTTCCTTCCTCACAAAGTGATTGTGATGATCATTACAAGAGATAATGGAAAAGTTTGAAAACCTGGGTGCAAATCCTGCCTCTGATCAATACTGTTTGGGTGACCCTGGGTAAGTAACTTAACCTGTTCCTGGTTGTTGTCAGAGATGTTGTCAACCTTCATTGTAGAGGGAATTTCCTTCACTGGCTTAGTTCCTCATACCCATGAAATCTATTCCTTATCCAAAATACCAATCCCCAGACTATCTTGTTGCAAGATGACACTTGTCACATACCTGTAGGTACTTCTTCCATTTTCTGCCTACTGCCCCCTCCTCTGTCCACCCAACAATCCATTTTTCCTTTTCCCCTCAACTCCCCCCCTCCCATTACTTCTGGCCAGAGGGAGGAGAGTGGGCTCTAGTTCTGATCCCTTCCACTCTCCCTTGCTCCTGAAGGCCCCTGGAGGCTACTGCTCCCATCTCCTGCTTGAGCCTGAATTTGGCCTGCAACTAGAGCTTAAGTTTTCAAACTAGAGGATTTGTTGAGACCAGTTTGTTAATGCTTTTGCTGAGATGATGGCATGCAGAGTTTAAATTGATGGCTGTTACTTCTTTATGTCCTCACTTGAGTAAGGAGAGAGAATTTAGGTCCAGATAATTATCAACACACCAATCACTGAGAATAACATCTCTAAAGAGTAGGTGGGGTATCCCTGGCCAGAAGTCTTATCAAACCTATGCTGTACGCCCTTTAAAAAAAACAAACAAACATCTTTTGTATTGTTTTTGGAGGTTTATTCCAAGACACCATCATATGTTTTGTGTGTGTGTGTGTAATTGTGTGATTATATTGTATTTATCCAAGGTCAAAACATCCTACCACTATTTGGTGTCTGGTTAGGAAACACTTCTCTCCGTTTTGCGTATTGGGAAACTAAGAATCAAAAAACACAATGCTTCCACACAATGTGGTTAATGTTCTAGGGCTGTGTCCCTACACTTCTGGGACACTTAGGAGATGGTGAGGACACCAAGATGACCTTTACTAAGGAAGAGTTTTTATTTCCCACAGGCTGTCGGGTCCGCCCGACCTCAGGAGGGGCACGGAGACTGAGCTGGGGCTCTCGGGCCAGTAGTCCCTGTCATGGATCTCATCCTGGTCCAGCCCTGTAAGGCACAGCATGAGTAAGATAATAAGCATCCCGAGTACGAAGGCGCCCATGAAGCCTCTGAGGAAGGAGAAGGCCATGGAGTGGACCCAGTCGGCGGGATCGCGTGGGTACCGGGCCTGGGGCAGCCTCTCCAGGATCAGCTCGTCCCACGCGTCCCACGAGTCCCACGCGTCCTGGGCGTCCCGGTCCGGAGGGGCAGCGCGGGGCTGCAGGGGCTGCGCGGGGGCCGCTTGGGCCGCCGCCGCTTCCCGGTAGGGCTGCGCGAATCTCCGCAGCTCCAGCATGGCTTCTTGGTGCAGGCTTTTGGCCAGCTCCCGAGCCACGTCCGGGCGGCCGCAGCGCCGCAGGACCCTAGCTACCCGGTCCCACTCCAGGGCTGGCGCCTTGGCCGCCAGCCAGCTCGCCAGCTCCTTCCGACACACGCCGACCGAGTCGAGCGACTGCTGCTCCCCAACCTCCCGTCGCCAACGCCACCCTCGGGGTCCCTTGCGCCCCTTGTGCCCCCCAGGCTCTTCATCTGGCGGTCTCCGGTCCTCGGACAGGCGGGCCAGCTCAGCCTCTGGGTCAGGCTCGGGCGCTGCCAGGAGGGCTCGGAACAGCTCGCATTCCTCTGGGGTCAGCATCTCGGCCAGGCGGACCGCCATGTGAGGGCCCATCGAGTCCTCGGCCTCGGCCAGCCCCATCATCCAGCCACCCACCCCCACCAAGACTAGAGCCAAGAGCGGAGCCCGCAGCCACCTACACACCTCCATGGTCCCAACGGGTCCAACGCTCAGAAATTCGAGGGATGGTGAGGGGAGGAGGCTTAGAACCCCGAGGAACAATGGGGAGGGGCGGCTTCTGTGCTGGGTCTGCCCAGCTCTCCCCCCCCTCCCCCCCACGCGCTCTGACCTTGTTTACAAGCAGTAAAGTATCCCTGCTTCTGATTTTTCAGCGTCAGGCCAGGGCTGACACTCTTGGGTACCCTTTGGGTATACTCTTGGACCCTTTGGGAGCGTCTCCCTGAACTTTACACAATAGTAATTTTTATGCCAATCTCACTTTTTCTTTCACTTACGCCTTTGCCTGTCTCTCCCATCCTTTAATATTTCCCCCCAAAAGAATGTAGAAATCTTGGAGCTTGAAAGATCATAGATTTAGCCCGGGAGATTTAACCTAGGAGGTTACCTAGTCCCATTTCCTCATTCTTCCCATGAGGAAATTTAAGCCAAGAGAGGAGAAACACAATGAATTTAAGGGCAGAATTAAGACTAGAACCCAAGTCTCCTGACTCTCCATCTGTTCCCCCTCTCCTCCCCTCCCTGTCACCTTTTCCTTTCTTGCACTCACACCCCTGGAGACCACATCCGATCAATAGTAGTGAAACTCAGCTGAATTCCTTTTAAGAGTCCTAAAACCCCTGGAATGGTGGGTGTTGGAGCGGGGAGAGAGATAAAGGACCCCTTCTTCCCCTTGCCCTCTAGTACTAGAGGGGTCAGATCCCTTGGCATCTGTATATCAAATAGAACTAAATTTCCATGGAGAGAGGGGAGGAGACATTTTCCACAGTGCCTTCCTCCTGCACTCCCTAAATACACCACCCACCCCTGCCCAACCACTTCGAGTCAGGTACTGGGGTCAGTAATTATGAGAGACTGAAAAGGTTTCCATTTTCGTTTCTGCCAATTATAAAAGTAGGCAACACATTTTTACAGAATTTTCCTGACAGTAACCCAGTGAAGCAGACAGTATGGGAAATATTACACTAATTTTAAAGATGAAGAAACTCAGCTTCCCATGAGGTGCCCATGATCACAGCACACAAGTGTCTAAGATGGGATTTGCACTTAAGCCTCCTAATTTGTATTCCATTATGCCATACTTCCTTTTGAGTAAAACCTCTTGAGGACAAAAGACTGCCAGTATGCAAATCTCCCCAAAGACATGTAGGCCAAACTCTGCTTAAGGCCTCTGTGATTATATGGTGGGACCAGGGAGGGACTCTGGGACAAAGGCTGTCTTACTTTCTGTAGGACGTTGGGCAAATCCTGTTCTTCCCTTGATTTTCTCATCTTTACAAAGTGGGCATGAGGAAACACAATCCCTCCTCTGAAATTCCATTATTCCTACCTCCAGCACTATTTGGCTTCTGAGGCTGCTGTCTCATTCTCTTGTATCCTTACCCCATGTCTTCACTCCAGCTTCCCTACTGAGGAGAAAAAGCTGGGGGATTTGTGCCCTCGGGTAATTTTGTGAGATGAACAACACAGCTGGGGCTTGGGGTGGGGGTAGGAAATAAAGTCTTAGGCCAGGGTTCCACAGGGTTGGGCTCTGCCCAACAGCTAACTCCAGGATTTGGTAGAAAGATTTTTTTTTTCCCCATTGAGAGAGAGGTTGGTCCAGATAAACATGGAGGTTCCTTCCCTAGAGTCTAAAAATATGACTCTGTGACCTAATATTGTCTGTCATCCTGGGGTATCAGAACAGAATCTTTGATAGAGGCTTCAGATTTGTTTGTGTTGTTTGGTTTTTTTTTTTAAGTAAAGTTCTCTCCTCCCTGCCTCTCCATCCCCAATTATGCATGTACTTAACTTAGGTCAAACCTGGTCCACTCTCCAACCACAAGGATGGCATCAGGGTTCAACGTCCCATGGGATCTCAAAGCACTTTAAAAATCAGCAGTCTCCACTCAGCTCTCTTTCCCAGAAATGAACAGCAATTCATCCATGGCTTTCTATGAAGAATTTAGAATCAATTATCTCTAATGTTCTTTTCAGGTGCAAATTTTGTGATCCAAGAGCTAGTATCAAGCCAGTATAGGCCCTTGACTTCTGCTCTTCCTCCCTCTTAGTTGGCATTCTCTCTCTCCTTTTCCTCCCACCCTTTTCCTTCCTATTCAGGACTGAGCTGATGAATGCCTTTAGAAGAAAGTGAGCCTGTCTCCCCTCCTTCCCCTGGCAAGAAAGGAGAAAAGATGAGACAAGGGAGGGAGTTCCCTTGGCAGGCTCAGATCAGCTGGATGTTGTGGGATAGGAGGGTCTGTGTGCCCAGCCCAGGAAATGAGTTAGAAGTTGTGCCAGGGGCGGCTAGGTGGTGCAGTGAATAGAGCACTGGGCCTGGAGTCAGGAGGTCCTAAGTTCAAATCCGGCCTGAGACACTTAATGCAAAAACTAGCCATGTGACCTTGGGCAAGTCATTTAACCCTGACTGCCTTCCAAAAAGCAAAAAAAAAAAAAAATTGTGCCAGAGTCCAGCTCTAATCATAAAGTCATTTGACCTCTGCCCATCTATTTCCTCATTTGCAAAATCAAGATAATAGTACTTTATTTTAATTGTGAGGATCAAATGAGATAATATTCCTAAAGCACTTTATAAATACTAGCTATTATTTATTATGCAGCAGGTGCTCAAAAAATCTTCCTGGTCTTGACCTAACACCATTCAAGAATCTGTGATTTTTGCCCCTGTGGGTTCTTCTTCCACTAATATAGAGCATATGATGTCTTTCGGGAGTTTCTGTGGCCAGTCTGGCGATGAGCCTTTGTGAACTTGGCCCCTCACTGAGACTTACATGATCTCTCTCTGCTTGTTAAGACCTTGGACCTGCCCACAGCTCACTTAACTCAACTGTTTGCATAGCCTTCAAGAATGCAATCCCAATAATACCAAGGTGAATCATGTTAGAAAGACTTCAGGGGAGGGTTAAATAACACAAATTCAAACTAGACAGAGTCAGGCACACTAGTAAGCACTCCATAAATGTTTGTTTGATGCTTAAAGAAAGACCAGACACCCATTCAGGCACTATCTGTGACCACCCCTCCCAGGTGCTCAATTTCTCCACTGCCCTTCTCCCACCCCAGACCTAGTGGGTTCCCCAAGAAAACCACTGGCACCTCACATCATCTCTTTAATACTGTGTAATACAATTTTTCTTCTTTAAAATACAGTTTTTTTGAGGTAGACAGACCACAACTCCAGAGCATGGGTCAGACAGGAGATAAATATGCCCATATACAATACATTGCAAAATGAGGTAGAAATGGTTAGTTACACACCTCCTCCCCCGACAAAATCTGGGGGGAGGAAAAGGACCAGTTGGTAAAGTAGGGCGCTGGCCCCTCCCAGATGCCCTGCCCCTGGATTCTTTGGTAAACCCTTCTAATCCCTCCCCCATGACCTGAAATCTTCAGTTCCACAGTCACCTGAAGATGTTTTTAGCTCTCCTCCCCACCCAAACCCCCTTGAGGTAGGTGTATCTCTATCCCCATTGTATAGATGGGTAGTCGAGACATCTTGGGGATTTGGGGGGATAAGGGGGAACTTTCCCCATGTGCAAAGTGGGGCCTTGGGGTAAACAGTGGGGGGTATAATATGTGGGGGGGAGAGTATCCAGCAAGAGGTTCCCTAGGGCCTCCTGGGTGGAGAGGGAGTGGTCAATGAAGGATCTTTATACATATTTCTGCCAGAGCCAAGCCCACAAATCAGAGGTCAGTTCCCCAGATGCTGGTTTTCTTGTGGGAAATCTGTAAAATCAGAGCTACCCATCCACCTCTCCAGGACCTAAGCTCATTCCTTCCCAGTCCCCCTCCAAAAAAGTCTGAGTGGGAACCTGCAAATCTCTTCTCTCCCCTGGTCCTCCCTCCGTTTTGTCCTGTGTGATATGTATAGCCCTACTGTTACTGAGAAGCCAGGGGGCAGGGCTAGATTTATAGGAGAGGCAAGAAGGTTAAAAAGGGAGGCAGGGTTAGATAGAAATAGGGGTGGGCACACACAGACAGAGGGAGGAAAGGGAGAACCGAAACTAGGGAGGGATGATTCCCTTTCCCATTCCCCAGGCAAGACCTTGCACACAGCCTCCCCAGGGTCTGGACAGAACCTGCCAAGCCAGGTAAGCAAGGCCTGAAAGAAGAAACAGGATGGGGCAGCTAGATCCTGAGGGACCCAGAGCTTCTCCCACTCCAGCCCTACTGGGGAGGTTTCAGCCTCTAACCTAAGCCTGGGACCTGGGGGAGCTGAATGACTTTTACCGTGGTTCCTCTTGGCCATGCAGCTTGGATAGGGCCTAGTCTGAGAAATGTGAATCCTTGTCTCTTCCCTTCCCCCTCTTACAAGAGCAAACACCAGGAGAGACACCCACTAGGGAAGCTTAGGTTAATTTCAGGTTGCTTGATGATTGGGTCAAGAAAGGCCACTGTTACAGGCTGGGCCACCTCCTTGGGGACCATGGGAACAGCTGGCTTCATTTAGAAGGGAGGGGTCTCATTCTGAGCATCCTTCATCCCAGCATCAACACTCAGGGAGTCTAGAGGACCTGGGATGATGAGGGTATAGATGGAGACAGGAATGGGAGAAAGAAAATAGGGGTGAGGCAAAGACAGGGCAGGAGGAAGTTATCAGGAAACGAATCTGAAATTGGGTGCTAATGAGTAGTCCCAACTCCTAGTTCCATAGACCAAGGCACAGAAACACCTTCCATCAGTCACAGTCACATGTGGGTTAGCACAAGAAGAGCCCTGGGCATCTGGATGTGTGGGGTGGAGGGAAGCTTCTGAATCTCTGAGATAGATTCCCATTGCCTGGTTTCCCAGTGAGATGGAGGGAAGGGGAAGTGATTGGGGAGGAGTTTAGTACAAACACCACAAAGACTGGAAGAAGATTCAAATCTCTTATCCATCTTTAGGACTGTCTAGCTCAATGGTGGGGAACCTGCGGCCTTGAGGCCACATGTGGCCTTCTAAAGACTCGTGTGGCTCTTTGACAGAATCCAAACTTCACAGAACAAATCCCCCTAATAAAGGATTTGTTCTGTAAAACTTGGACTCCGTCAAAAAGCCGCACCCAAGGACCTGAATCCCCACCCTCAATCCCCTGCACTTTGAGAGATGGACAGAGTGGGGAAGATACCTTGGGCTTGCCATCAGTTCTCAGGAGAGGAGTGTCCATGACAGGATGTAATGCTGCCTACAACACCACTTCTGGGAATCCCTGGTATGGGTGGGAGTATAGTGGGGGAAGGAGCAAACAAATATTTCACTCCGTTGTTAGCTGCCCTCTCTCCTTATCCGCTCTAATCCAGGACCCTAAGACTGTATTTTCCTTAGTCTTAGAACCAAGACACCAATCTTCTTCCCATTCCAACTCTTGAAAACTCAACTTCCCCCACACCTTCTAAGGTAGTGCTAGGGCATGCCTGCCCAGGTGTTTATGAGCTCCTACTAGACACCACTGCTGCCCCCCTCTTCCCACCAACTTGAAACCAAAACCCTTCCAGAGACACCTTAGCACAAACTTACATCTGAATGAAGTATGGGGTCCTAAATCCCAGGAGGCCAGGTGAGGTAACTTTTTGAGGATCTTCCCTTCCTAGCCACCATCCATTAGAATTCCCTGAATTCCTGCCCAACCATCAGGACGCCTTCCTTCTCCCAGCTCCAGAGATGACCAGCACACAGAGCTTCTGAATTAGGATAAGGAAGGTTCCAGGACACAGGGTAGGGTTTGGGTCTTTTTTTCAGACAGGTTTTTCAAAACTCACAACTTCTCCACAGAATCCAGCAGGAGACAGGCAGAGAGAAAGGGATTGGGGGATATGAGAATGTTCAAGATGGGGGGAATAAGGGGTGGGGAATATCCCCTGCCTTAAATAACCAAACCCAGCCACTCCCCCCACCAAACCCCTATACTTATGGCCTCAGATCTGGAGAGGAAGCCCCAGAAATACATTCAGCTTCCCTTCCAGAAAGAGCTAGGAGTTGGGAGGAGGGCCAGGGTCAAGGAGTTTCTGATGCTAGTCCCACTTCCTAAGCCCTTTTGGGGAGAAGTTGCCCTTAGCTCCAAAGGGAACATAGAGGAGCAGCTAAATTCAAAGACATTCTTTCTGGGGTTTCTTCCTGAGTCATTAAAAAAAAGACAGAAAACAGCAACTTCTACAAACCTTACAAAAATAATAGGGAGGTATAGAATATTAAACACACTCCTCCCCCCACTCCAAAAACAACCCCTCGCTTGGGGTATTATTTGGCCTTTTTTTTTGCCTCCCTCAGGCCAGAAGGTAGCCTGGGGTAGCAGAGTAGGGGTCCCAGGAAGGAGACAGAAATAGAGTATTGAATTCTTTCCTCATTCCTGGGATCTTAAAAGAGCAGACAGAGGCTAGAGGCCTCTTTGTCTGCTATTCATGAGTTCTCCTCTAGCTATCTGCTAGGGAAGAAAATCAGAGGTGAAGAGACAAGAAAAGAAGGAAGACGAAGCAAGAGACAAGCAAGGGAGGGCCGTAAACAGGCTGGGGGGAAAGAAACACAAAGAGACCGATGGAAGTGGAAAGAGATCTTGAGGTGAAGGAGGGACAAGAGCCTGAAAGAGGCCCAGAAAGACAAAAACAGATGAAGAGGCAGTAAGAGAGAGGCTGGTAAAGCTGGAGATGAGACAGTGGGAAGAAGGAACAAGACAACATCTCCACAAAGAGGTACAGATGGAAAGAAAGGTTCCTGGGACCTGCGGTCACTCAGCCCAGGGCTGGAGTAATAAATAGTAGAGACCTGAGTACAGTGAGCCTTCCCTGGGCGGCCAGGCAGACCTAAAGCATCTTCCTGACCACAGAAGGAAGAAGCTCATGACAATTCCCTTCCCTCCCTCCCTCCCCACATTCTGCCCCTCCCTGATATCGGCCTGGTTCCAGAGACACCCCAAAGTAGTCATTGCTCCCTGCTAAGGAGAGGGGTGGAAGGGGGCACTCCCCCACCCATCCATCAGTGTCCTGAGCCATACATCTTGTCCCATTCTACATACAAGTCCAGCTCCTTGGGGGAGGCTTGGGGACACACTTTGGCCAAGGCTGCCTCAAAGTCTTTGTAGGAGGGGGCTGGCTGCAACCCTGGGAGGCCCCCCCCAGCTCCAGCCCCAGCTCTAGCCACTGCCTGCTGGCACAGCTGTACCAGTTCACCCCCTGAGTATCCCTGTGTGCCTCGCACCAGAGCTGAAAGCTCTCCCTCACTCAGCCCACAGCCCTGCTGGGCAAGTGCCCGCTGGAGGATCTGCCCCCGGGCAGATGCATCAGGAAGGGACACATAGAATCGGTGAGCAAAGCGCCTGCGGGCAGCCTCATCCAGTGCCCCAGGTCGGGGTGTGGTGCCCACCACTACCACCCCCTCCCCACTAGTGCCACCCCCGCCATCCAGGTAAGCCAGGAGCTGGGCCTGTAGGCTTCCGGAGGCAGGGGCCTCATCCTGGGCAGGCAGAAGGGCTTCCAGCTCACTGATCACCAAGACAGCAGGTGGGCGGCATCGGGCGGCAAAGAAGGCAGCCTGGAGCAGACGCCCACCTTCCCCTGCACCCTGGGCCGCCAAGGCTGCCCCGCTCAGGCGCAGCAGCATGGAGCCCAGCTGCGTGGAGAGGCATCGACCCAGGAGGGACTTGCCCGCACCCCGAGGACCAAAGAGTAGCAGAGTCCGAGGCGGGCAAGGTCCACGCGAATATGCAGCTGGTCTCAACATGGGCCACACCAGCTCCTCTTCAAGGGCAGCCTTGAGGGGGCCCTGCCCAGCGATGTCAGCCCACTGCACTGGGGGGCCACAGTCCATCATCTTGCTGGTCACCAGCTCCAGAGCCACAGGGTCCACACTCTTTGGAGGTTCCCCCAGGACAGTGAAGCCCCCCCGAGAGGTTGGGGCCAGCCCTCGCTCCACCGACAGGCGCTCGGGGAATTTCTCAAAGGACTCCTGGTGTGGGGTGTAGGCTGGAGAGCCCAGCACCTTGAGAGAAGGGCCCCCTCCACTGCCATATTTTCCTGACACCTCCTCCCTGGTCCCTGGCAACTTCCCTCGGAACCCATTGCCTTGGCATTCACCATTGTTGTTTGAAGGAGGGTAGGAGGGACCATCGGAGATGGGGGGCTTGGTGGGCTCATAGCTATACTTGTGGTATCGGCCTTCCCCACCTTCATCAAAGGCCTTGCGCTTTAGTGAAATGCCTGGCTCACTCCCTGGTTGGAAACTGTAGGCTGCAGGTGTTGCTGGGGCAGGGGCTGGTGGGGGTAAGGGGGTGGGTGTTGCCAGACCTGAGGAAAGGTAAGGGGCAGGGGGTGGGGGTGGAGGGAGGCCCCCAAATCCAGGCTGGGCCGGGTATCCCCCTGAGGGATAGTTGTACAGGGAGCTAGAGGGGCCATAGCCAGGGGGAGGGGGTGGCTGTAGGAGCCCTGCTGAGGGCGGTGGGGGCAGAGCTGCACTTGTTTGCCCACAGTACCCAGTGGCAAGGTACCCCCCACCATATCCAGGACCATACTCTGGTCCCCCAGATGGCCCCCCACAGGTATTGCCAGTGTAGAGAGGTTCAGGAAGATTCCCGGCTAATACGGGAGACCCTCCTAGGCCTCCTGGCCCCCCTCCAACACTCCCACTGACTGACTTGGTTCCTGGGAGACCCTCATGGAGGGAGGTAACTGGATATGGCGGCTCTGTCCCAGGTGTCCCAGGCCAGGACTCCACATCTCCTTTGGCTCCATTGATGGTCCCAAAAGTGGCTTCAGCATAGCCACCCAGGGAAGGCCTGTCATAGGGAGAGTTGAGGACCCCTGAGTACTTCTCAGCATAGCGCTTGAGAAGATTGGAGGCTGTGAGGGTAGAGATGTCATCGTGGGCCCAGGCGTAATGGCATCGCTGACGGCCTGCAGAGGGCAGCTCCAACTTGTGGGCTGGTGACGGAGTGGTAGAAGAGACATCCAGGTGCTGATCTGGCCACTGGTTGAGGGGCTGGGCATGTTCTGGTGACCAGTGCATCTTCGACAGAGCTGGAGAAACAGAAGAAAAGAGTCTGTGAAACCCAAACCTAGGCCTTGGCAAGGCTGCTCAGTTCAACAAGGGCATCTACCAGGGGCAGACCTAGAGTCTCCGGCCAGGTTTCCCAGCTGCCAAGGCATCCCCTTAGAGCTCAAAAGGGACAGTCAGATTTATTGACCCCTGGCCTATGTGACCCCAGAGCATGGGTTATACCTTGGGGGCTCATCCAGGATACAAGGGGTTAATTTATAATCAGCCTCAAGTACCTAATCCCTCTTTAGGAGCCCACCCACCTTACAAGGTTTAATTTGGTTTTGTTCTAAGAGATTCATGCTACTTATTCTATTATGGAACAAATCTGGACAACTGTCTGAGATCCCAGAGATTTTAGGCTCATGGGTAGGGGTTTCCTGAATGCTTAAAAATCCTAAGTGCTGTCCCTTTATGGAGGGGAAGCTGGATCAGACTGATTGGAACATCCCAGATTGCCTGGGCCCCCTACAGCTACAACATACATGAATGTACATATAGATGTGTATAAACAATATGAGTCAGTAGGGTAAGCCTGAAGCATCCCTCTTGACAACGTCATATACATGCATCAGAAGCACCACATGTTGGTTCCTCTATCCATACCTATCCATACACTCCTGCCACTAGGGAGCTGTATGACCCTTAGTAAGGCACCTCCCTGTTCTGAAATCATGGTTTCTTCCTTACAAAATGAGATGATTGGCCATGAACACAGACACACACAACCCAGGATACATTTTCAAAGATGTCTACGTATCAGTTGACATAGGTTCAAAACCAAACCCTGGTACACGTAGTCTGAATGATTTTGGCCAAGCTGGTTCCCATTTCTAGTCCTCAGTTTCAAAGAATCTCAGAATTTCAGATTTTCCAGAGGCCACAAAGACCATCTAAACCCACTGGGACCTGAGAAGTCTCCTCTATAACCTAGGCAACAAGTGCTCACCCAGCCTTTGCCTGAAGACCTTCACTGATGGGAAACTCGACACTTCCAAAGGCACATAATTTGGAACAGCTCTCATGATTAGAAATTTTTTCCTAATATCAGGCCTAATTGCTTTACCTCTTGCTTCTGATACCTTGACCTTCCAGGACCAAATCAGCGGATGCTAGAGGCAGTTGCTACCAGCTGAATTTGACATTTTTCATTGCGAGCATTTATACCTTGGAAATCACAAACATTACAACTCAGGGATAGATTTATTGTTTTGTTGATTGTCTAGACTTAAGAAAATGATGGAGAAAATGTTAATAATGTGGATTAAATTTAAAAGCATGTAGAGGGGAGGCCAGGTGGCTCAGGGAGTAAGAGCACTGGCTCCAGTGTCTGGATGACCTGGAGATCAAATCCCGGGCTCAGATACTCAGCACCACACCCAGAAATAACTGGCCGTGTAACCTTGAGCAAGTTACTTAACCCCAATTGCTTTAAAAAAAAGAAAAAAGCATGTAGAGAGTCATTTGTTAAACATTTCATCAGCATGCCTCTGGTTAAGCAGACCCAGTTCAATATTTCTTTCATTTGACAGCCCTTTAAATGCTCAGTGTGCTCGATTTGGCAACACATAGACTAAAACTGGAACGATACAGAAAAGATTAGGATGAACCCTGTGCCAGGGTAACAGGCAGATTGGCAAAAGGTGTTATATCTCTAGATAGATAGATGAATGGACTGATGAATAGAAAAACAGATTAGACAGACGTAGATCAGATAGAAAGATAGATAAGACAGACATAGATAGGATAAGTAAGATGGATAGATAGATAGACAGACAGAGACAGACAGACAGAAAGATAGATTAGACAGATGGACACATATCAGACAGATAAATAGATAAATAGACTAGACAGATAGATTAGAAAGACATAGATCAGACAGACAGACAAATAGATTAGTCAGACAGATTAGACAGAAAGAGGGAGAAAGAGAAGGGAGAGGAGAGACAGACAGACAGACAGAGAGGAAGAGAGGGAGAGAGAAAGAAGAAGAGAGGAGAGAGGGAGAGAGAGACAGAGGGGGAGAGAGAGAGGAAGAGAGAGAGAGAGAGAGAGAGAGAGCTAGCATTGGTGGTAAGTATTGTGCTAAATATTATGAATACAAAAACATGCCAAAAAGACAATCTGTACCCTCAAGAAGCTTATATTCTAATGGGGGAAGATAATAAAGGAAGTGAAAGAGTGGGTCAAGTGAGGAATGAAGTGAGCATGGTTAGGGCCTCTCATGAAATGGTGGCCCAGGCCAGTAACACATCAGTAAGGGGGTAGGGACTAAGGACAGAGAGATTTCCTCAGTGGTAAGGCAACTGGAGAAGAGACAGAGAAGTCCAGACAATGACTTGAGACAGAGACCTATTTGGGGAAAAACTGCAATAATGTAAGTGAGAAGTGATGAACTAAAGTGGCAGTTGTGTGAACAGAGAGAAGAGATATGAGGAGGAAAAAAATGTTGTGGACATAGAAATGGCAAGATATGGTGAGTGTATATATGGGGAAAGGGAGAATGAGTAGTCAAAGATAATGCCAAGGTTGCCCATGTGGAAAACTGGAAAAATGGCCTTGGCAGAAACAGGGAAGTTCATCAAAGGGATAGGTTTGGGGGGAAAGAGAGTGAGTTCTGTTTTGGGCATGTTGGGTTTAAGATGTTTCTGGGACATGTAGTTGGAAATGTGATTTGGGCCAGAAGAAAGACTCAGAATAGCTCAGAAAAGAGACTAAGACTGAATATATAGATTGATGAATCATTTGCATAATCATCTGCATAATTAAACCCAAAGGAGCTGATAAGGTCAGAAAGAAGTTGGGGGAGGACAGAGAGAGACAGAGACAGAGAGAGAGGAAGAGAAAGAGAGGAGATACAGAGCGAGAGAGAGGAGAGACAGAGGAAGAGAGAGGAGAGAGAAAGGAGAGAGAGGAGAGAGACAGAGAGACAGAGAGAAAGAGGGAGGGAGGGAGGACGAAAAACAGGAGAGACAGGGACAGAAAGAGAAGAGACAGAGAGTTGGGGGGGGCGGCGCTTAGCCTTGTGCTACACCCATGTTTAGAGGCCAGGATAGCAATTAGTCAGCAAAGGAGGCCTAAAAAGAGCAATGAGAGAGAGGAGAACCTGGAAAGAATAATGTCACATAAACCCAAAGAAGAGAGAGTATCTCGGAGGAGAGGGTGGCCAACAGTGTCAGAGGCTGCAGAGAGAGGTCAAGAAGGATGAGGACTGAGAAAAGGCCACTGGATCTGGCAATTAAGAGATCACTAGTAGCTTTGGAAAGAGCAGGTTCAGTTGAGTGATGAGGTCAGAGGCCAGACTGGTTGAGAAGTAAGTGAGAGAGAGGAAGTGGAGGTGACAAGTGAGAAGAGTTTTTCCTTCAAGTTCAGTAGAGAAAGGGAGGAGGGATACAGGACAATAGCTTGAGGGTCTAATTAAGGTTTGGGGTTTTTTTTTTTTTTAAGAATGAGGAAGACTCAGCTCATTTGTAGACCACAGGAAAGGAACCAGTACCCAATAACAACACCATTAACAACAAAATGACATTAGCTAGCATTTTTATAGGACTTTAAGGTTTACGAAGAACTTTATATATGTTACCTCATTTAGTATAGGGAGAGATTGAAGTTTAACAAGAGGAGAAAGGTGATTAAGGCGAGAATCCACTAGAGAAGATAGGAGAGGATGTAATCAAGCACAGTTGGATCCTATGTCTCTTAAAAATTGAAACTGGGTAATTAATTCCCTTAGCAAACGCATCGGTCTCATTAGAAAACTCCCCTTTTTACTCCTCAGAGAAATTTTTTCTAGTTTTGTCTTCAGAATTTAATTTCTGAGAACTTCCCATTCTACCTGAGCTGATATGCACCCCATAGAATTGGAGTCCATGGGATCTAGCTATCCTTTCTCTGAACCCTTACTTTATGAAAATGTTGGACTAGATTATCTAGAAAGTTTCTAGCTTCAAATCCAATGGATCATCCTTCATTTACACACAAGCATACACTGTGAATCTTGGGTAAGTGGTTCCTGACAGTTGGCCCCGTCCCCTCTCCTCCAGGTTTTCTGGTAGGCAAAGTTTCTCATATCACACTCCACCCCATTAGATACAAACTACAAACGATGAAGGGGATGAATTGGAACCAAAGAGATCCCAGGGCTCCCAAGGGCCAGCCAATCACAGTGGGGATTACCTAGTGTTCTAACTGATGCTGATTTCTGATTTTATTTTGCTTAAATCCTCTCTCCAAACACATTCATTTTTTTCTGTCAAGTCTCCCTGTTATTAAAGAGACATACAACAGACTCATCGTTATTTTTACCCCTATTTTATAGATAAGGAAACTGAGGCAAACAGGGGTTGGGTGACAACCTCAGGTGGCTGTCTGAGGCTGGATTTGAACTCAGGTCTCCTTGAAGACTCTGGGTCTAGTGCTCTGCATGCTTTACCATGTAACTGCCCCAGGAAACATGCTCAGGGGAGCAAAGGTAGTAGAGTAGTTTATCTAGGTAGAAGGATAAAAGTGTGCTCTGGGAAGAGTTGCCATGCAAATATTCCAAAGGTGGAGAGGGCTGGCCTTTCATTTTTCCCTTCTAGTTTACACTTACAAACCCTGCCAGATATCACCACCTGCTGGTTACATATGAGTGTTAAAAAAAAAAAAGATGTAACTGTCTACAAGGTAAATAAAATCAGTTTTCTGAGTTTTCCACTAAAACATGTTTTAAAGATAAACATTTTTGAATTTTAATAAATAGCTGAAAACACACCCACATCCACATAAAATTACTATATGAGAATTAAAGGTTTTGGTTTCTAAGACCTTTTCTAATTAGTAGTAGCTTAGGGAAGCTTCCTTCCCTCCTAGGTATGCAAAACTTCCAGAGTATCAGATCTCCAGAATATCACTAGCCTTTTTCTCCATGGTCAGGGACCAAGTCTTACATATCTTGGTGAATGCCAATGGCCCCCAGATGGCTTTTACATTGTTAGCCCCCCCCCCCACAACAATATTTGTTGAATGTATGCCTTCTGAAACCTCTTCTTCCTTATTTTACCACAGATCTTGCAGAACCTATCAGGGGATAGTTGGCTAATACTTACTTGGTCCTACCTGAGCTATTCACAGACTGACCCACCCAAATGGCATACCTGCTCTTGGCTTATTTAAGTGAGTCAGTGTGATAGAGTATAAACTATAGACTTGGAGTCAGAAAAGTTCCTCCAACACTTGATATGCAATCCCCCCAGGCCTCCTTGGGCCTATTTGCTCATCTGTCAAATGGGTCCACACTCCTTTCAGAACTTCCTTCCCAACTGTGTTATGAGGAAAGCACCATACAAATATCTGACTTGGGGTTTCATTTTTCAGATAAGGAAACTGAGGCCAAGAGAAATGAAAAACCTTGTCCAAAGTCACAAAATGAAATCCTGGCAGAGATTATCCTAGAAACAATCCATGGCCTCTAAAATTCTCTTCTCTAGATCCTGCAGCTAAATCCCTAACTTCATAGGTGGGCTTTCCCTCTCTCCTGGGGGGAGGGGGACTGAATACAAATTGGACCTTCCCTACTGCATTGTTTTCCAAGGGAAAAAAAACTGAGCATAAAACAGGTGTATTTAGGACTCCATCTATGAAAGTTTACTTACTAAGATATACAAAGGACCACTATTTATAAAGGAAAGGGAAGGGGAGAAGTATTTATTAAGTACTATGTGCCAGGCTCTGTGCTAAGCACTTTACCATACTATCTTATTTGATCCTCACAACAATCCTCTGAAGGTAGGTGTGATTATTATTTCCATTTTACAGCTGAGAAAACCAAGGCAGACAGAGAGCTTCAGTCACTTGCCCACAGTCAGCGAGTGTCAGGTCCTTCTGACTAGAGGCCCAGTGTTCGATTTATGAAAGAAGCTATTGCGGTACCTAGGGCCCTTGACTCTGAAGTTACTCAATGATTGGAAGGCCTGGAGCACATGGAGCCTCCTCCCAGGCAGCTATATGGCCCCCTCTATCCTGGTGTGATAAAGGATATCACTTCTTCCATGAAGATTTTACAGTTTCACCCACCTCCTGGCAGAGAGGCAATGGACTAGAGGTGGGTACACAATGAAGCATTCTTTCTCCAGCGCAGCTGGAATTGGGGGTTTGTTTTGCATGACTATGCTTATTTGTTCTAAAGGAGAGCTTTTCTTTTGGTTTGGGGGGGTTGGGTCTTTTGGGGGGGGAGTAGGAAAGCAATGCCAAAGAGTAATGGAGGGAGTGATTTTTTTTAAAGGATGAAAAAAAAAGAAAAGAAACAAATCATTTAAAAATAAAGAGAAAAGAAGAAAATTCAGAAGGAAGAGTTGAAACTACTATGTTAAATTTTAATTTTAGAAAAAAAAAACAACCCAAGTTATGGGTAGAACCAGGGTTCTGAATTTAGGGATAAGGTTCTTACGGGTCCTCTACTTTGGGTAGACTTCAGGGAATCCATGAACTTAGATATTTTTTAAAAACTACCTTTTTATTTTTACTCACCTCTGGCTAAAATTTAACATTTCCTTTAGTTACTGAAATACATGGTTCTGAGAAAGGGTCCATAGGTTTCACCAGATGGTCAAAGGGGTCCATGACACAAAGAAGATAGGAACCTCGGACATCAAGGGGAAAAGCTCAAACAGTACATGCACATTGGAGGTTCAAAATTCCATATAGCATGCTTTCTTTTTTTTCTATGCTGAAGTGTTCATGTTTGTGATATTAATTAAGCTCATAATAAAAAAGAAAAAATTTTAAAAGATTCTCTACCCTCCATATACTGCCCCCCCAATATCTCAGGCTGGGACAAAGGGGGCCTTGGAAGGGGAGGATCCTATTGTCTTCTGTCTCCTGATGGAAATCTCATTAATCTATTCACTACAGCTCTGACAGGCCTTTTATGGAAGCCTTTTTGTCAATTGCCTAGAACTAGGAGTTGGGGGGAGGGACCTGGCTCACTGGGCATGGAAGTCATTTCCCAATCCCTCATCCTCTTCAAATGCCAATCCCCCAGTTGCTTCAAGGAGGGAATGAAAAGAGGACATGGCAAAAAGAAAAAAAGTTCTCAAAAAGGAGAGGACAAGGAGAAGGATGTAACAGAGAGAGACAAGAAAAGAAAAAAGAGATGGAGAGGAGGGAAAGGGAAAAGGGAGTGCTTACTTTTGCCTTTGTATCCCTAATACTTAGCAGTGTTTGGTATATAGTAGGCACTTAATAAATGCTTGTTGATTGATTGATTGAAAGAGAGGGAGAAGGGCATGAGAATAGGAAATAGTGAGAAGTCTGCTGAATTAACACTGACCTCTCCCGCCAGGCCACCCCTTGTTAACCCCACTCTTTTCCCTTACTCCCATCTTAGAAAGGGGACCCTCTCCCTTTCTGCTGTCCAGCACAGAAAAGCCCAGTGTCTAAAAAGAATAATGACAATTATTGAAAGGGATTCAGGAGGACAGACACATTAATGCATTGTTAGTGGAGTTGTAAACTGATCCAACCATTCAGGAAAGCAGTTTGGAACTATATCCCAAAAAGTCACTAAAGTGTGCATACCTTTTGACCCAGTAATACCACTACCAAGCATGTACTCCCAAGGCAATCAAAGAAAGAGGAAAATGACCTAAATTCATAAAAATACTTTAAGCAGTATTTTTTGTCATCATAAAGAACTAAAACCAAGTGAATGTCTATCAACAACATAACTGACCAAATCATGGCATAGGAATGTATGTGTGTTATTGAACTGTATAAGTGATTGTGGAGGAACATGAACAGAACCAGCTGAACAATTTCCACAGTGACTCTGCTATTATAAAGGAAAACAACTGTGAAAGTTCCAAGAACTCTGATCTGTGCAATGACCAAACCTAACTCCAGAGAATAGATAGTGAATCATGCCTCCTTCCCATCTCTTGCCAGAGAGGTGAGGGACAGACAGGGCAGAATGCAACATACATTTCCAGGCATGGCCAATGTGTAGATTTCTTATTTAGGGGGAGTGAATAGTTATGATGGAAAGTCAGGGTTGGGGCATAGTGCCACATATCCCCCTAAAAAAAGAAAAGAAAGGGGCAGCTAGGTGGCTCAGTGAGTAAGAGCACCAGCCCCAGAGTCGGGATAACCTGGGGATCAAATCCGAGCTCTGATACTTACCACACCCAGAAATAACTGGCCGTGTAACCTTGAGCAAGTTACTTAACCCCAATTGCTTTAAAAAAAAAAGAAAAAAGTCAATAAAGCAGTTTAAAATACACAGAAGAGAGAAGAATCAAGTTCAGAAAGGGACAAAAACATGGCCAATGTTGGTACGGCTGAGTTAAACTTAATATATACTTTTAAAATAGCTATATTATAATAGAGATGTCATGGTACCATAGTTAAAAAAAAGGTCCAATGTCTGTGGATCTGTGGACTCCCAAGAAAGCCCACATAGAAGGGACGGGGAGAGATCAGAGAGATGCTGACTGCTTTTTATATAACCCACTACTTGGTTTCTAGCAAATCTCCTGCCTTACTTCCATTAGATCCATAGCCTGGTTTCTGTGAGGTTCTGGTCATAAGAATCAGCGCCATATGTTTCCCTTCAATAGCCTACCCTTCTAGAATGAAGGGAAACTGGGAGTTTTTATTTTCCAGACTGAACAGACCAAGGAATAAAAGAAACAGTTTGTTTTGTTTAGAGTAGCAGGTGGGGGTTAGAGATGTGGAAGGCAAGCTGGGTTTCTTGTCCTCAGCTAAGGTGTGGCCTTCCCAAAGGCCTCAGTCTTTACTCTTCCTCTAACCAGAGACAGAACAGGGTTGCGGGGGGAGCACAAGACATAGGGATCAGATTGAATGGAGGAAAGACCTAGAAATATTTAGCCTGGAGGAGAGAAAACTTAGAAGGTACATGAGGATCCCTGACTTCAAATACTAAGAGATTAGACTTGTGATCTAGACCAAGACTAGAAGCAATGGGTAGGAATTGAAGAGAGACATATTTTGGCCCAGTATAAGGAAGACCTTCCTAACAATTAGAATTGTCCAAAAATGAATATTTAACTAGAAACTGGATGATAGAGCGGGTCATGTTGATGCCAAAGGGATTACTGCATAATGGAGGGAAGTGGGTCTAGAGGGCCTCTAGGATCACGATTATATGAAATAAGAGTCCAATTCCAGGCCCAGGACCAAGTGAAGTCGCCAGTCTGGAGCACTGAGGACTTGGACCCTAACTTTGAGGTTGTCCTCCATCCCTTTCCTATCCATGAAATGGGTATGCTTCAGATGTCCACCCTCCCTCCTAGCGGGCGGACTCCTGGGTCTTTGGGGGTCTTGAACTGTAGGAAAGGGGGGCTGGTGAGGTTGCTGCCCGAGAGGAGTCAGCTGGTCAGTTTCTGCTCAAGTTTCATGAGTGAATAGCTATGTACCTTTGGGCGAGCTGCATAATTTCTCAGTGCCCTAGTTTCACCATCTGTGAAAGTCAACTGACACCACAGGTCTTTATGGCCCCTCTGGGACCAGGAAATAATACTAAGAGACAAATAATCCTTTCTCCCCCATGTCCGGCCTGACCGGCTGAATGGGCTGAGCCCATTCCCCCCTCTGGCCTCTGCTCATGCGATTTTCCCTGTGGGAGAGTCTATAGAAATCCCAACATCCCAACCTTCAAGGCCTTGTTCAATCCCACCCCCTCCAGTGATCTCTCCCTGCGGACCATACTAAACCCGTTTATCCAGCCTTATCTCTTTTTCTAACCCAAAGACTTTGAAGCGGGAAGGAACATTATAGTTCAAGTCCAAACTGATCACTTTTCAGAAGAGCAAACTGAGAAAAGAAGGATGGCTTACACAAATTCCCACATCTAGAGGACCCAAGGTGAGATTCAAATTCAGGGCCATTGTCTCCAAATTCTTTCCACTCAGTTGTCTCTCATGTTAGTGTTCCTCCCCTAATGAGACTACAAAATCTCTGCTTCAGAAGCCTTTTGAGTTAAGCATACAGAAGGGGCCTAATATATAATTATCCATTCATTCTCTCCTGTGCTAAACAAACCACCCTACCCCACTCTCCGTCTTCTATGGCAGATGCCTGTCAAAGCAAAGAGGAATGAGGAAAGACTAGGAAGTAAGAAGAGACTCAAGCCCTAAGGAAGCTCCCAATAGGATCCAGGGAGATGAGGACATACATTCAGACACAGAGGAAATTAAAGAATTAGGAGCAGCTTGGCAGCGTCCTGGAATACCAAGTCAAGGGAGCCAGATGACATGTTGGCTAGGGTGCTGAGGTCAGGAAGACCTGAGTTCAAATGTGACCTCAGAAACAGCCTAGCTGGGTGACCTTGGACAATGGACTTAACTTCTGTCTGCCTCTTTTCCTCAACTGTAAAATGGGGATAATAGCATCTAACTTCTGGGTTTGAGGAGGACCAAATTAGGTAATATTCTCCAAGAGCTTTGCAAGCCTACCAATGCCAAGTGATGATGATGATGATGACACTGTGGAGTGGTCAGTGAATAGCAGAGGGGTCAAAGTTCTGCAAGAGGGGTAGGGGGAGCAGGGTTGGGAAGGGAGGGAGGAGCACAGCAGGGAGCAAAGAAAAAAAGAAAGGCCTATAAATGGCAGGAGAGCACCTTGGCACAGGAGGAAGGGACGCTCCATTCCCAGCAGATGCCACATCTGCACCCTGGTACATCAGGCACTTTTAGATACACATGGGGTCAAGGCAGGAGTTTGGGGGATGAGGAAAATTTCCAAATGGAAATATAGACTCAATAGCACTGAGATAAAGGACAGATCTCCCTCCCTCCCGTCCATTACCATCCCCCATCCCATTAAAACTAGGTAAAGTGTTAAAATAAGTTTAACCTTTAAGGTTTACAAAGTGCTTTACATACATTACCTCATTTGATCTCACAACAACCCACAGAGATGGTGTTATTATTGTGTACATTTTTTAGATAGGGAAATTAAGGCTGCAAGAAGCAAGTTGTGGAAAGGATTTGAATTCAGCTCTTCCTAAGCCCAAGTTTGGCATCCCACCCACTATGCCATATAGCTGCCTCACTAGGCCACACCTAATTTGTGCTTTTTAGTCCATCTGCCAATTCCTTCTGTCCCCTGTTCCTCCCTTCCACCTGTCTCCCCTCCCCTCTCTGAAGCTGACAAAAGGAAGGGCTGGAATGCCCATCAAAGCCCTGACCCCTACGCATGGTAAAAACATCACTGTGATTCTGATCCCGTTTCCTCGTGGACAGTGGGGCCACTCACCCTGCCCTCTCTCCTCTCCTAGATCAGGGAAAGAAACAGCCCGGGCTGCTCATGTGTCAGAAACCAAACAGCAGGAGGTCAGCTTGAGAGCCGTCTTACCAAAAGACTACCTCCATCTGGACAGTATGTGAGGGGGTGGTGATAAGCAATGGAGAAGTCCCTTCTCCGTCCCCTCGGTCAGGGCCACAGCTGAGCTGTGTCCATCTGTTGGCCTGTAACTGAGTAGTCTCAAGTAGATGGGGGGGGCAGGGGGCAGGAATGAACTGGGGAAAGGCTAAACAAGCTTAGGCACAGGAATGCAATGGAATATTGCTGGGTTGTAAGAAATCACAGCAGGAAGAATATCAGAAAGGCTTCATGACCTGATGCAAAGTAAAGCAAGCCTAGCCAAGGGGAAAAACATGACTGCAACAATGTAAACAGAAAGAATAACTATAGAACAAATGAATATTAATGTTGTAAAATGACATAGAATAAACTTGGCCCCAAAGGAAAGAAAGAAGACATTATTCCTTTGCAAAAGTTGGGGGGGGGAGGTAGAGGGTAGGGCCCACAGGTGGGGAACAGTCAGATTTGTTTTTCCATGTATTGGTTATGCTGAAATGGCTTTTCTTTTTTGTAAAAAAAAAAAAAATCCTTTGATGGTTCTCTGGGAGTAGGAGGGGGAATGGTACAGGGAGAAATCTTATGCAGTGGAAAAAGAAAATATAGCAATAAAAATCAAAGAAGATGGGGGTGGGGTGGAACACAACTCCCTTCAGCTGGCAAAGACTGCCCAGGTCAGGGCTCTTCAAATACAGAAGGGGATGTGGTAGTATCCCCAAGTTCCTAGGCAAACTTGGCACAGAGTGGTGGTATACTACTTATTCGTCATCTCAGTCCATACTCTGCTCTGTCAGAAAAACCCTAATAACACCTCTTCAGCTTCTGTACAGACCCCTATTGTGGATAATTTCCCCACCCCCACTCCACACACAAAAGCAGATTTAAAAAAAAATCATTCCTACATGACATGTTACAATTATTTGGATGATTCAATGATGGAGTGAACTAAAAGTCAGGAACACCTGAATTCTAACCTTGGGTTGGACACTTAAATTGCCAGATTTGGAGTCAGAGGACCTGGGTTTGAATCTTGGCTCTGCCACTTCTACCTGTGCTACTTTGAGCAAATCTCTTACCCTTCTATAGTCCTTAGTCATTTCAACAATCTTCCACATGCATTCCACTTCTAAACTTTTGACCCCTATTATCTTCTCTGGGTCTCAGTTTCCTCAACTGTAAAATGAAAGGGTTGGACTACATGAACTCTAAGGCCCCTTCCAGGTCATTGGTTCTGTAGGTCTATGACTCCCCTTCATTCTGTGTGTCTAGATCAAATATTTCCTTTAAATTCCCACCCATAGAGGAGAGAAATAGGAGAAAACTGGACTGAACTTCAACACTCATCCACAATGGGGGGTTTTGATGAATAATCTAGACCAATCATAGTTTTAACACATCTCTAAAGATGCCCAGTCTGCATATATTCCTAGCCATCTGTCCTGAAAAGTAAGACCTTTCTCATATCTAGCCTAATGCAGTCACAACCTACATATTCTCTCTTTAGTCTCAGAACAGAGTCAATGGCATACCAGTAATGTCCTTTGCTTCTACTTTAGGGCCTTAGAATAGTCACCTGAGGGTGGCTAGGTGGCGTGAAAGCACAGCAGTAAAGCACTGGCCCCGGAGTCAGGAGGACTCGAGTTCGGTTCAGGCCTCAGACACTTAATACCCACACAAAAAAACTAGCGTGTGACCTTGGGCAAGTTACTTAACCCCAATTGCCCTCCAAAAGGCAAAAAAAAAAAAAAAAAGAATGGTCACCTGAGGCCTCTGGTAAGATAGGGACCTGCCCATCTGGCTTCCACACTATGTCTTCACAAATACCTTCACTACCTCCTTCTATGCAGAGAGGAGAAAAGGGCCGACCCATTCTCGGAGCCTTGGGGGAGGGCAGATGAATGCATTGTTATCCATGTGTTTCCTTCCAGTGGTATCAGGCTAGGACCTCACCATCTCTCTAAGCTCTTATGCTTTGTCACCATCCTCATCCTCACTATATCCCAGGAACAGCAAAGGGAAGGAGAGCAAGTGAAAAAAAGACCAACCTCTGGAGAGAATATAGTACAGGAAGCACAGACGGTCCATCCGAGAACATTAGGCTTTAGCTAGGAGAGATGCAATTTTACAATCTCCACTCGGAAAGGTCAGGTTTATCTATACATTGGAAGGATGGAGGTGGGAGGGGGGTAAGAGAAAGGAAGAGGAGGCAGGACCAAGGACTCCCTCAGTCTTGGAGCCTGGATGAAGCCTTTGTCTCTGCCCAGTGGCCCAGGCAGGTGGGGGGGGGGGCGCCTGGGAGGAGGGGGAGAGGAGACTAGGATAGAAACGGATGCTCCTCTGGTCTTCACACCCCCCATCCCCCCCCACCCCCACCCCTACCCCCGCCTCCCAGCTGCCACCAGCCCCCGGAGCATTGTAAGGCTCTGGGCCAATCACCAACCAGCTCAGAGAAAGTCCCAATGCCCAGCTCAGTCCCAAGGGAGGGAATTAGCACTTTTGAACCACTCAACCCACAACTAACAAAGCAAGAGGCGGAGGGAGGGAGGGAGAGAGGGAAGGAGGTATTTTTTAAATTAAAAAAGGGGAAGAGGATTTATTCCCCTCCCCAACCTCAGCTCCCTCGCCCCCCCCCCAGAAGATAGGGGGTGAAAGTAAGTAATTCCAGGGACACTTAATTTATAATTAAGACAATGAATCACTGTTATAACAGCTTCCTGAAATAGAGTCTAATGGCCCATCTATTATGCCCTAGGGTCTTGCAGGGCCGAGGGTCTATCTCCCAATCCTGCCCTTCCTCCGACATCACCCAGACATCGACCTCAGTAGGGAAGCCGGGCCATGGAGAACAAACGAACAAGCGAACTCCTCCTTCCTTCCCCCTGCCTCCACCTCCCCCGCCCCTCATTCTGGTCACTTCCCCCCCACAGCCCACGCGGGCCCACGTACACAAACTCCGACGTGCATGCACACACGCACACACACACACACACACACACACACACACACATCCAGCTCCCAGCCTGGCCACTGCCAGTGGGCAGGCAGCAGCAGTGGCTGCAGGGGGAGGAGGCGGGGGCGGACCCCGGTTCTCCACCTCCCCCCCCCCCCCTTCTGGTTCCCCCCCCCCCCCACAACCCACGCGGGCCCACGTACACAAACCCCGACGTGCATGCACACACACACATCCAGCCCCCAGCCTGGCATTGCCAGTGGGCAGGCAGCAGGAGTGGCTGGAGGGGGGCGCGTGGGCGGCCCCAGCTCCCTGCATCCCCCCGCCCCCTCCCCCAGCAATCTGGCCTTATTTTAGGACCAGAGCCCCGGCACCCTTTGTTCTGCTAGCTTGCTGAGTTCAGCTCCTTTGTGGCGCCCCTGGGGCTTCCAAGCGGACTCCGGCCCTCCGCTCCGACTCAGACCTCAGTCGAACAAGCTAATGGCTTTTCCAGCGGTGGTCCTTGCAGGCCAAACCCTGCAGCAGCTCTCCCGCGGCTTCCCCTCCCCCTCGCTGGCCCTTTCGGTCCTTCCTCGTCTCAGTCCTACACTAGCACCTAGCACCTCTCCTCTCCGAAAACGCAGCCCGGGCAAGCGGCAGGAACCCTCCCTAGGCCTCAGCTACAGCATCCCACTGTTTACAGCTAAGTCACCTCCCCCCACCCCCACCATCCCTGCCCCACTCACACACAAGGGTCCCTGGAAACCGGCCTCACATCTCTAATTTAGAACAACTGGGGTCATAGCCTTGGCTCTCTGCCTGTGGAACTTCACCTCCATAAATGAGGTTAGATCACAAGATTCCTTCCAGTCCTAAATCCTATGATCCTAAAAGCTCTCCCTCTTCCTAGCCATATGATCTTAGGTAAGCCACCAAACATTTCTTCTCATCTGTAAAATGCAGATAAAACTCTCTGCCTCAACCCACAGCTGTGAAAGAAATAGGAAGGATGCTGGATTTGACATCAGATAGCTTGGGTTTGAATCTTTATTCTTGAATGCCACCCCACACCCAGTCTCTGGATCCCCTCCCCAAGAGCCCTTGAAGGGAGCAAAAAAAAAAAAATCACAGCATCAGCATTTAAATACTATGTAGGTTCAGAAAGGAGGAAAGGTAAATGCAGAGAGAGGCTGGCCTACCAACTCTCTCCTTCCTGTGCCACATGACCTAGGATTTTTTAGACCCAAAATTCAAGATGGCACTATTAGTATTCTACTCCATTACTTACTCTCCTTTGAAGCAGATTACAATCCCTCCATAACTGAGTAGAAATGGCTTCCGGAGTGGCCATGGCAAAGAAAAAAAATCCCTGTGGCCAACTTAAAAATAGGCCTCACCAAATTTAACTGGGGTGGCCCTCAGTGTGGCCTGACTGGGTCAGTACCTTTCCAGCCTGTGCTCCAATGGTCTTGGAGGGCCTAGAATCATTCCCACACCAGGGACATCCCAGAAGAATCAAAGCTCTACTCCTCTATGATTTAAGTAGGTCTTCTGGGCTAGCCTGGGAATCTATTTACCTCTATGTAACACAATGTGACTGGGAAAATTCTCAGCAGCAAACAAATAACTTAGAGGCAATTTCCGAAACACTCAACATTTTATTGGGACCTTCCATGCAGTACTAATTGGGGCAGCTAGGTGGCCATTGTATAGAGTGCTGGGCCTGAAGTCAGGAAGACTCATCTTCAGGAGTTCAAATCTGGCCTCAGACACTCACTAGCTATGTGACCCTGGGCAAGTCACTCAACCTTGTTTGCCTCAGTTTACTCATCTGTAAAATGAGCTGCAGAAGGAAATGGCAAACCAGTCTAGTATCTTTGCCAAGAAAACCTCAAATGGGGCCACAAAGAGTCTGACACATCTAATAAAGTAAATAATTAAGCAGTTGTTATTTTGGGTTATTATGTATACCTTGTAACTCTTTCACTAGTCTCTAAGACAGGGCACAGAACTGTGAAGTTTTGATTCAGTCAAAGGGCAGAACTCGAGGATCCAAAGGGTCACTTGTGGCCTCAAGGTGGAAGGTTCCTAACCCCTGCTCTAAAGGCTTTGAAAGAAAGATCCAGGATGCCTCAAAGTTGTCTAAAGTATCAATAGTAAGAGTGATATTGATACAGCTAGCAATGAATAGATATTTGGGCCTGGAGTCAGGAAGACCTGAATTCAAATCCAACCTCAGACACATACTAGCTGTGTGACCCTGGGCAAGTCACTTAATCTGTTTGTCTCAGTTTCCTCAACTATAAACGGGATAATAACAGCACCTACCTCACAAGGTTGTCAGAAGGATCTAATGAGATATGCACAGTGCCTGGCACACAGTAGGTACCCTATACATTTTAGCAGTTTTAATTATTATTCAACAAACACTTGTTGAATTGAAAATTAACCCTTCATAAATCGAGAATAGCTGAAACTATACTATTCCAAATTCTCTAAGCCCCCAGTAACCACAACCTCTCTTCCCTCCTCCCCAGTCATCTCTTCCTCCTGCTTGTCTAGTCTAGCTCCAATCCCACCTATGGCTGGCAACTCCGTGAGGGTCTGGGTCACAGAATGGCAGGCATCAGGCATCTAGCACCCTTATTTTACAGAGGAGGAAACAGGCCAAGAGAGAAGTGATGGATTCAAAGTTATACTGCTGCAGAGCTAGGATTCAAACCAAGGTCATTTGAATCTAAAACAAGCTCTTTCTATAACCCTCCAACAAGTGTGTCCTCCCTCCCTCCCCCCCCCCCCCATCTCTTTCACTCCTGAACAGAGCTGAAGCACAGAGAGGCCTGAAGGCAGAAGCCAGTGGGATAGATCCCAGACTCCATTAGGCTCACAGCCTGATTTCTCATTAGGCCCTCTGATTGCTTTTACCCAGGCTGTGGGCAAAACAGACTTTCAAAGTGAAAAAAAAGGAGTCTGGATTAGGAGGGAGGGGCTCCTCTAGATAGATCCTTTCACGAATTACTCTAAAGGTTATATACTGCTTCTTCTCCAAGAATACACTTTCTCAGGTCCCAGTTCCTGAGGCTGTAAAGCCCGAGACCTGTGTAATAGTAATGGAATTTAAAGATCCCCCTGTATTGGCTTGGTTTTTGGATTGATTGTGTTAAAACCCAGAACTTGTGAATCCCACTTGTTGACGTGAAAAGAGAGGGCTGAACTGGGAGGAGCTGGTGACGTAAATTTAGAGAGACACAAGCAAAGAGAGAGGCAGAAGAACTTTTTGGAAGCAGCATCTTGGATGCAGAGAGGATGGAGAGGATTGCTGAGGGCCAGTTCGAATTGCCCAGGACTTTTGAAAGCTGCCACCCAGAGCTGCCAAGGACTGAGGAGACATGGCTGTTATGCTGGTACTTTGTCTGTCTGTTTTGATGTTGTTTTGCCAGATTTGTCCACTGGTGAAAGACAGTCCTGTTGTTGCAGAGGTCTTGGAACCTTGCTGTTGGTTCAGAGCTCCTGAGACTGTTCTGCAGACAGAGAGTGAATTCTGGCCACTGGTGAAGGACAGTGTTGTTGTTGCAGAGGTCCTGGAACCTGGCTGTTGGTTCAGAAACCCTGAAGAAGGATTTTCTTGTTGTGTGTTTACAGAAATCCTGGAAGAGGTTTTGCTAATGCTTTCAGGGGTCCTAGGACTGTTCTGCAGACAGAGAATGAATTAATGAGGACAGTGGCAATGTATCTCATTGCCTTGCTAAGCTTTGTCTCCCCAAGAACAAAGATTGCTGAGAACTTGCCTCAGTGTCAAGATGAAGAAAAGACCTCTCTTTGGGTATTAAGTGCTGTGCTTAAGCTTGTTGTAACCCTGGGGTAGATTCAATTGTGATCCAAGGGTGGGGAACTTTTGACTTTTTTGTGTTCTGTGACTGAACAAATGAATGTGCTTTATTTATGATTGGAAACTAATCTCCATTTGAGAAGAGGGGCTTTGTGGTTGACTAAATGAATGTACAGCCTAGGGGTGGAGTAGTACTTAGAAGAGGGTTTTGGGGATTGACTAAATGAATTATAATGTCCAGGGGTGGAGTAGTACTTGGAGATTATTGAATTATACTCGGTGAATGCTGTATTTTGAATGATGCTATATTTCAATTTTCTCTGTTCTTAATTTTTCACTGAATAAAATGGAGAGCACCTATGCTGGTATTTTGAACCTTGGGAAGTTGCCTTTGCTTGGCATTACAACCTGCTCCCTAAATCTCCCTCCATCTAGAATCCAAACATTCTCAGCTTCTCCACTCTATTCATCCAAACCTGATCCCCATTCCCTGACCATTTCCTGTGGCTTTTGAATACAACCTACTCACTGACCCTAATAAAATCTTCCCTACCCTCACTCCCATCTCAGCCCTGTCCTGTCCCAGCTTTCTTTTCTCCAGGAAGCCTCATAAACTTCCACTACTACTCCCCTACCATCAGACCCCCAAAGAGAATGAATTCTGCTCATGTAAGTCTGGAGTTTGGGGCTCTGGGCTATAGGTTACATTCACAAACCTGCCCCGCTCCCAGACACAGGGAAGTGCTCAGTCTGCACTTTATCACAAAATCTGGACCAGAATGTTAGAGCAGAAGATACCATTTATTTCCATCCACTCTTTTTACTGATGAGAAAACTTGAGTTCATTTACTCTTGTTTATATGCTGCTTTTCAAGCAGTCCAGTGTGTCCAGTCTGTGGCACTATCTGATATGTCTGCCTCACTTTCCCCATTACACCAAAACACTGAAGGGGCTGTGGCTCTTCCCTCAGTTTCTTAATACAGCATCACAGAAGCATGGATATTCTCAGGTGGTATGTGTTGGGGGTAATGAGTGACCCCCTAGAACTCCCAAGATCAAAGAATTGGAGTTAGAAGTGATCTTTGGGGTCATCTAATCCAACCCTCTCATTTATAAATGAGAAACTGAGACCCTCCCCAAAGGTCATATGACTTGCCCAAGGTCATACCCTCTTTCTCCTCTCTCCCAAGTCACCAGTGATCTCTTAACTCCCGAGACAAAGGTCTTTTCTCAGGCCTCACTCCTCTTGACCTCTCAGCAGCCTCCGACAATGTGGCTCACCCTCTCCTCTGCTATACTTTCTCTTTTCTAGATTTTCAAGGCATTGCTGCCTTTAGCTTTTGCTCCTACTTGTCAGACAGCTCCTCCTCGGTCTAATTGCCTACATACCCCACAGCTCTCATCCTTTTTCTCTTCTCTTTCTACACACTGGCTCAGATGAAATGGCCTCATCACCTCACATAGGTTTAATTAGCATCACCTTGCAAATGACTCCTAGACCCATCTACCTACCTTGAGTTTCTTTCCAGAGCTCCAGTCCCACACCAATTAACTATTCCTAGGAGTTTTCTTTTGGGGATCTTTTTCAAGAGGTGATGGGTGAATTCTTTCAATTTCTATTTTGCCCTCTGGTTCTAAAATATCAAGGCATTTTTCCTTGAGAATTTCTTGAAGGATGATTTCTAGGTTCTTTTTTTTGATCATGGCTTTCAGGTAGTACAATGATTTTTAAATGATCTCTCCTGGATCTATTCTCCAGGTCAATGATTTTTCCAGTGAGATACTTCACATTGCCTTCTATTTTTTCCTTTGTTTGGATCTGTTTAATAGAATCTTGATTTCTCATGAAGTCATTAGCTTCCATTTGCTCCAATCTAATTCTGAAGGAATTATTCTCTTCAGGAAGCTTTTGAAATTCATTTTCCATCTGGCAAATCTGGTTTTTTAAGGCATTCTTCTCCTCATTGGCTTTTTGGGCCTCTTTTGCCATTTGAGTTAGTCTATTTTTTAAGGTGCTATTTTCTTCAGTCAGGTTGTTGACTCACTTTTCATGATTTTCTTGCATCATTCTCATTTCTTTTCCTAATTTTTCCTCCACTTCTCTTACTTGAGTTTCAAAATCCTTCTTGAGCTCCTCCGTGGCCTGTAACCAATTCATATTTTTCTTGGAAGCTTTTGATGCAGGAGCTCTGCCTTTGTTGTCTTTCTCCTATTCCATGCTTTGATCCTTTTTGTCCCCAAAAAAGGAATCTAAGGTTTGAGTGCTGTGCTTGCTTTGCTTCCTCTGCTTGCTCATGTTGCCAGTCAATTACTTGACTTTTGAGCTCTTTGCCACAGTAGAACTCTGCTTCCAGAGAGGAGAGTCTTGTCCCAAATTGCTGGGGTTTTCGCAGCTGCAGGAACTATTAGTTGGGTGGCCTCTCTGCAGCCCCCACAAGCTCTGGCCCACTGGCCACACACCCCAGGACCTCCACCCAAGACAGCGATCCAGATCCAAGCAGGTTAAAGCAAGAGCGATTACGCTCTGAATGGTCACTTGGTCTCCCTATGATCTGCAGGCCAGGAGCTCCTGAGGCAGCCGGTGGCTGCACAGTTAACACACCTCCACTGCTTCTTGCCCTGGGGGCAGAGGCCAGACCATGCTCTTCCATCCTCTGCCCAGTTCCAACAGAGTTCCACATTGACCTTTTACATGCTCTTTGGAATTTATGGGTTGATAATTCTGGAAACCGCCACAGCTGCTGTTGATTCACTCTCCTGAAGTCTTCTCTGGCTGCTGCTGGTCAGGCTGCCCTGGACCTAAAACCTCAGACTCACACAAAGGTGGGCTCTGCTCCCAGAACACTGCAATAGACCCTTCCTGCCAGCCTGCTGGGCTGCCTTCAGCAGGAGATTTGTTTCTCTCTGTCACTTTGTGGTTTCTGTAGCTTTAAATTTTATTTAGAGTCACATTCTATAAGTATTTGAAGTGGTTACAGGGGAGCTCACGGAGTTTTCCTGCTTCTACCACCAATAGGCTATTTATTGAACATGACTATAGCCAACATTTATATAGTACTTACTATGTGCCAGGCTCTGTGCTAAGCACTATACACATATTATATCATTTGATCCTCACAACAACCCTCAGAGGTAGATGCTGCTATTATCTCCATTTTACAGATGGAGAAACTGAGGCATTAATTGACTTGCCCATGGTCACCGAGCCAGGAAGTATCTGAGATCATATTTGATTTCAGGTCTTCCTGACTCCAGTCCTGGCTCTCCATCCATTGCACCACTTAACTGTTTTGACATTCCCAACTGTTTGTCTTCTTTAAGCATCTCATGTCCAAAACGGAACTTAATCTTTCCCCCCAAATTCACAAATCCTCTTCCTAACAACCCTACTTTCTGTCCAGGAATCCACCATCCTTTTGGTCTCACATCAAAACCTCTGAGTTATCGTCAATATCTCAATCTCTTTCATCCCACATATCTAATCATTTGACAAGTCATGGATTTGAAGGTTCTTTTTCTACTTTATATCTATGCTGATATGTATAGTACTGTGCATTTTCCCTATATATCTTATATCTGTCTCATTCACTTTACTCAAATCATTCTACTTAAAACCCTCCACCACCTCTCACATGGATTATTGCAAGAACCCCCTCATTAACCTTCCTGCCTCAAGTCTCTTCCCTCTCCAAGTCATCCCTCATACAACCACGTAAAAAGCTTCCAAATCACTAATGATAAGAAAACCCAAATTAAAACAAGTATGTGGTTCATGCTCACACCTATAAGATTAGAAAAGTAGCCAAAAAGGAAAATGACAATTGTTGGAAGGAAAGTAGGAGGCGGGCCCACTAATGCAGAGTTGGTGGGGTTGAGAATTGGTTCAATCACCCTGGAAAGTAAGCAGCTCTGTATGACCCCTAGGGAGAAAAAAAACAAACCACAAAATCTTCCTTTACAACCTGGCTAAGACCTACCCTTCACAGTTTTATTAGACATAAGTCCCCTTTACTCACTTGTAATCTGGTCAAACCATCCTTCTTACTGCTCTTCACATGCAACATTCCATCTCCAGCCTCTCTGCCTTTGCCTAGGCTGTGCCTTATACCTGAAATGAACTCTCTCCTTACCTCTGCCTCTTAAAGTCCCTAATGTCTTTCAAAGCTCAGGCTCAAATGCTACCTTCTACATAAAGTCTTTCCTGATGTCCCCAATTGTGTGCGGTTTGAGTGGCTTCCCCTCAAAATTATGTTGTACCTACTTTGCCTATATTGATATATGTATCTTTCCCCCCCACCCCCACCCCATATACTATGATATCCTTGGAAAAAAGAACTGGTTTTCTGTTTTTGTTTTTGTTTCTGGCTTAGCACAGTTCATTGTACATAAGCAAGTACTTAACATTGATTGATTATTATGCTACCCTACCTGGGTCCTCTTCACCTAAGACCTCTTCTATTCTCCCTTTCTCTTGTCAGGTCTACAAAGCCCATTTGAGTTAAATTTATTGACTTTGTGTAGACAGCCTCCCTTGTATTAGCTGGGCAAAAGTTAGGGAATTCTAAATGAAGAGAAGGAAGGAGAAAGTTGGGGGTGGAAGTTAAGAGGATCACTGTTATGGGAACTTCTGGGTTGGTGGAATTACCAGGAAGATCCCAGGCCCCTGGAAATCTTTACTCCTGTAGGTAGATTGTACCATTCAGGGTGCCCACGCTAAACTAAGTTCAGGGAACAGCAGAACTCCTTTTCTCCCTCCTGACTCTTCTTTTTTCTTCTCTTCCTATCTTCTCTTCCTCCCTGTCCTTCCCCCAGACCCAAAGGAATCCAGAGCATTGGAAACTCCAGGAATGAAGCCAGGATGTTTGCCTTCCAAGACCCAGCATCTTTACCCCCAAGGGAGCCCTGCCTGGCTAAAACCATCCCTCCAGGCCCAAGAAGATGTGGACAGGGTAAGAAGTAGAGAGTGGGAGAGATAGAGTGTGAAGAGAAACCACTCTTAGTCATCTCAGAATATTGCAGAAATTTTTAGGGACCTTAGAGATGGCTTCATTCGACTTAGCCTTCTCCCACATTCAGTTTCCCATTCCTTTGTCCTTGTCCAGTAGACAGATCTCATCTTAAGCTCAACCTCCACCCCTACCTCCACCCCTCAGCCTAACATCCCCTGTGCTCTGGATAACTCCTATCTGCCACATGAGCCCTATCCCACACCCTAGGTCCCCATCCTTTACGCTAGCAGCATCTCCTTGTTTCCTCATTCTCCACATATCCACACTGTCCTCTACACTTATCCCTTACACTCAGTGCCCCCATCCCCTATGCTTACCTTCACCTCCCTGCACTCAGCTCACTTACCCTCCAGTGGCATACTCAGTCCCCTGTTCTAAGTCTAATACTAATAATGGATATTACCTACACTAAGCTCCTCCCATCTCACACTTAATCTTCACCTCTCCACACACGCCCCCATCCCTATCCAACAAACAATGCTCCCCATGCCCTAGAATCCATGCTCCCCGTCTCCCAGAGTTACAAACAGCCCACCTCACCCACCCCTGTCTCCAACCAAGGCTGGGCCCATTTGAAAATTTCTTCCTAAGAGAAATATTAAGGGAAAAAAAGTAATACAGCAGAAAGAATATTGATCTGAGGACCAAAAGCCCTGAGTTTGGATCCTGACTCTGTCACCTACCAGCCAAGGGTCTGTTAACTTGCTTTGTCACTTAAACTTCTAAGGTTCATTTTCCTTGCCTTTAAAATGGGAATATAGTAATACTTACACTACCTTCCTCAGAGATTTATTGTGAAGAAATCTATTTACCAACTGGAAATTCTTCCTTCCTTCTTTCCTTCCCCCCTCTCTTTCTTTCTTCCTTCCCTTCCCTTTTTTTCCTTTCCCCCTTAGGCATGAGAAAAATCCTGCTCCCAGCTGGGAAGCACCAGGGCATTAACATCCTTAGCTAAGGCACATTGCTATGGTACTGGACCCTCCAGGTAGTTTCTGGGGCCATTAAGGGTATGTGAAACTGGTTTATAATCACCCCCCAATCCTGCTCATCTTTCCCCTCCTCCCCCACAGTCTTGATCTGATCCCTTCCTTCCATGTAAGACCTTACCCCTTAGCAATCTAATTATCTCACTTTCCTATTCCTTTCCTATTTCCTGGTCTTGAAATTTCAGATAACAGTCACTATGCTATCTCCCATTCCCCAAGTCTTTTCTCCTCTAGGTCAAACAACCCCAATTTTATCAATGTCTCTTTGTATGTTGGGGCTTCCAGACCCATACTCTGCAGGTTTTAATCTAAGTCAGAAAGGCCTGAGTTCAAATTCCACCTCAGATACTTAGTAGCTCTGTGACTCTGGGCAAGTCACTTAACATTTGCCTGTCTTGGTTTCCTCATCTGTAAAATGGAAATAATAGCACCAACCTCTCAGGGATGTTGTGAGGGTCAATGAGATAAGATTTATAAAGGATTTGACACATAGTAGATACTGTATAAATGCTAGAGGATACTATTAGTATTCTGAATCTACAGCTTACTTATTCTGTGACTCTAGCCTAGTTTCCTCCTCTATGAAATATGTATAAAAACACTACTATTACCACTCCCATGAGAGAGGATTAAGGACAAAAAACGGGGGATAAATTGGTGCAGTAGTTACTAACCTCTAGAAATTCACTGGAGTTTTCCTGAAAGGCTTCATGTCTGGCCCAATATAGGAATACTGACTTGTACATCCAAGGTCCTCAATAAATGCTAATTGATCGGAATACTGTGATGATTAAGTTCTGGGAGGGATGACCCAGGGAGGCTGTAGAATGCGTCCTTTCAATGGCTTGAGCCTGGCCTTGCCTGAACTGAAAGGGGGAAGACAGAAGGAGCCCGATCTGGCTTATGCCTTCTCCCTCAAGGCCCACCCTTGGCTTCCTCCAAGCCCTAAAACTAGAGGTCACATCCTTCCACCCCCCCCACCTCTGGCTCTCAGTCCCAAGAATCCAAAGGTGGTGGCTTCCTGAGGCAGAATACATTCCATTTTCATTCATCCAAAGGCTATTGTCAGAGCTCTTTCATTCTCAATATCTCATCAACCCATCAATCAATCTACAGTGGTACAGTGGTTAGGTCTGATCTGGGGATAGGAATAAAGAAATGAAATAGGCCCTGCCCTCACTTAGAATGCTCATTGATAAGTATGCAAAGGATATAAACAAAATAAATTTACCAGGATTGGGGAGGGAGGGGAGGCAGGAACCACTAACAACTTGAAATGCTTTTAAGCTGACCAGCCTTAAAGGGAGCTAGGTGTTCCAAGAGCTGAAGGTGAGGAGGGAGAGCATCTAGGCCTGGGGCACAGCTTGTACAAAGGCAAAGAGGTGGGAGGTAGAATGTCACCTAGGAGGAACTGCAAGTATGCCAGTTTTGCCAGAAGGTATCAGACATGAAAGGAGTTATGTCTCCATAATCAGCCTAGGGAAAAAAAAGCCTGGAGTCAGATTGTGATTTAAAGGCCAAACAGAAGTTTGTATTTTAATCTAAGGGCAAATGGGAGTCACTGAAGCTTCCTATTGACATAATCAGATCTGTGCTTTGGTAACATTGGTTTGGCAGTCATGTGGAAGGAATATAAACTAATATATATATATATAAAATATAGAAATATATACTATATTATATATAATTATATATAAATATTACATCGTATTATAACATTATATATAATCTAGAATAATAATTTATATAGCACTTTAAGAATTGCAAAGCACCTTTACAAATGTTATTTCATTTGATCCTTACAGCAACCCAGGAAAATAGGTACTATTATTAAGCCCATTTTATAGATAAGGAAACTGAGGCAAATAGAGATTAAGTGACTTGCCTTGGGTCACATAGCTAGTAAGTATCTGAGGGAGGATTAGAACTCAGATCTTTCTGATTCCAAGTCCAGCACTGCAGGGAGACCAAAATAGTAGGCTATTGCAATAATCCAGCAAGGGATAATGATGATATTTGTAATGTGGATAGGGAAACAGACTTGATTGAAGAGAAGCTTGAGGAGAAGAAGTCGATAACACTTGGCTGGACACCATGTGTGAGAAAGATTGTGAAATGGGGTGACTGGAAGATTGGTCATGCACTTGACAGGAAGAGCATAGCAGGATAAAAATAGGTCAGGAATAAGGAGGAGGGTTGAGTCTAGGGGAAAAGATCACAAGTTCTGTTTTGTATGTGCTGAATTTGAGATGCTTATGGGACATCCAAGTGGAGAGGTCAAGCATCCCCTCCTGACACTGTCTTCTACTTATTTTGTCTACATCCTGTACATTCTGATAAAGAAATGCCAGGGGAACTCAGCAGCCTCTGTGTGCTGGGATCAGGAAGTCTGTCCCAGATCTAATCTGAACGGATAGATTGGTCAAAATGACTACTATGGACTGTCCCAGCTCTCTCTGTTTCTCCACCTGGTCCAGAAATGGGAACAAAACCCAATAATAGAGGTGGCTAGGTGGCGCAGTGAATAGAGCACCCTGGAGTCAGGAGGACCTGAGTTCAAATATGGCCTCAGACACTTAACACAAAACTAGCCTGTGACCTTGGGCAAGTCACTTAACCGCAATTGCCCTACCTCCCCCCTCCAAAAAGCAAAAAGAAAAATCTAAAAACAAAATAACAAAACCCCAGTAATAACAGCTAACAATTTACATGGTAATCTGAGGTTGGCACAGTTATTCTTGCTTTAGGACCAGATGGACTCGAAGAGCCTTAGTTTTTCATCTTCCTTCCCCTCAGTCCTTTTCCTTCCTCATCAAGACTCTTCTCAACAGATAGATTGGGGCAACAAGGTGGCACAGTGAACAGAGCACTGGCCCTGCTGTCAGGAGGAACTGAGTTCAAATCGGCCTTAGAAACCTGAAACTTAACTAGCTGTGTGACCTTGGGCAAGTCACTTAACCACCACACACAAAAAAAAAAAAACCCAGATAGATCTCTGCCCCTAAGAGTGAGATCAGGTAAGAAACCATCAGATGGGAGAAGTGAACTTGAAAAAGGTAAGGCTTTTTGAAATTAACGATGGATTTGGTGTCTTTCCTACTTCCCTATCCCCAACTTTCCATTTCTCCATAGCTTATTCAAATCCTTTAGCCTTGAGGCTCTATGGCCATCCTTCCCACTACCACCAGGTTAATTCTCCTTTTGAACCACTCTGGAAATGGTATTTCCCGGCTAAACAAACAAACAAAAGCCCCCACCCCTTTCAATGACTCCCCAATGCCTATTAAATAACAGGCATTATTTAATGCCCAACTCCGCTGTGTGGTATTTAAGACTTCAAGTTACACTCCAATGTCATCTTTGCTCTAACCAAACTGGATTAGTAACTCTTCCCCAAAATGGGGATAATTCGTCTTTGAGTACTTTTGCTTATACTTTCTCTGGACCTAAAATTGTGCTCCCCCTGTGCTCACCCATCTCTGTCTATCCAAATCCTCTTCATCCTCCAAGCCCAACTGTGATGCTCCCTCCTCCATGAAGCTTCCCTGATCCCCCCAGCTGAAGGGGATTCCTGATTCCATTGAACTCCCACAGCCCTATGAGCCTTTACTGTAGCAAGGGTCACATTTCTGCCTTGCATTGTCATTTAGCATACTCGATGATCTTTGAGACCCAGCTCTGACATTTGTGACCTGGATTATAATCACTTGGGCAAATCACTTACTCTCTGGGCTCCAGTTTCCTCATCTGTAAAATGAAGGGGTTGGAGTGTAATATAATCAATAAGGTTGCTGCCAACTTTAAATCCTATGATCCTACTACATCAGGGTTTATTAACCCAGGGTCCATGGAAATATTTCAGAGAGCCCTTGAACTTGGATGGGAAAAATACATATTTATTTCATTAACTTTTAACTGATATTTAGCATTCCTTTTGATTGTGAATGTGGGCAACAAAATGCAATTCTGAGAAGACTGAGAAAGGGGCCAGAAGACACAAAAAAAGTTAAGAACCTCAGTAGTAGATTATAATCTCCAGAAAGGAATAGACTGTGTTGTTTTCCATCTTTATATCAGGCTGCTTTGTATAGACCGTTTAGATGTTTGTTGACCAATGACTAAGTGACTGGCATTAATATGTCACATTGTCCTTCATTCATTAAGATGGGCACAACACGGGCGGCCAGGTGGCTCAGCAAGTAAAGAGCACCAGCACCAGTATCTCGATGACCTGGGTATCGAAACCGGGCTCAGCACCCACCCAGAAACACCTGGCCGTGTAACCTTGAGCAAGTTATTTAACCCTGATTGCTTAAAAAAAAAAAAAAGATGGGCACAAACACCTAACCAGACAGCTAGGAGGTACAGTGAATAGACTGCTGAGTTAGGAATACCTGAGTTCAAATCCAGTCCCAGACACTTATTAACTTTGTGACCCTGGGCAAGTCACTTAACCCTGTTGGCCTCAGTTTCTCCAATTATAAAGTGAGAATAATCATAATGGTAATAATAATAATACCAACCTCACAGAGTTGAGCTAACATTTGCAAAGCATATAACACACAGCACATTGGCTAACACCTAATAAATATTTAATAAATGTTTGTTTCTTTCTCCCCTGCCTGTCTCTCAGGGCTCTCATAAGGACCAAATGAGTTTATCACAACAGTTCACATTTATATATCATTTTTGAATTTATAAAGTTTTTTCTTTACAATAACTTCAGTGAAGTATTATTATCCCCATTTTACAGATAAAGAAACTGAGATTTAGGTAGGTGAAGACTTGCCCAAGTTTATATGGTTAATAAATGGCAGAGCTAGGATTCAAACCCAAGTCAAACTCCAACCCAGCCCTCTTTAAATATTAAAGTCTTGTTTAAATGGAAATAGTTCTATTATCACCACCATACTCCAAGTCCTCATTATTTCAGCCTTGGGCTATTGCCTGGTGTCTCCCTCAGAGGACTGTAAGCAACTTGAGGACAGGAACTTACTTTCACCCCTTTCATATCCTTAGCATGTAACAGATTCTTAATAATTGTCGACTGATTGATTGATTGCCTGATGTTCCCAAAGCTCTCCACCCTCCAATCTATCCTGTGCTTTCATAATAAATATGCACAGTAAAGCAAAGCAAATTCTTTCATATGCCTATTTATTATGAGGGTTTGCTCTTTTCCGTTTTCTTTTTTTTTTGTTCAGCAAGGGGAGATGTGAGACAGAAGCAAATAAATGCTTTTTAATTAAAATTCTTTTTTAAATAAAATGAGTGTTGGACCAGAGAGAGAGAGCTGGTGGAAGGAACAGCCACATGCATATCCAAATTACTCACACATAAGTGGAGAAAGCACAGCTAGGTGGTACCTTTGTAATACGAATGTAAATTTTAAAGATCTTCCCTGCCCCTAGGCTAAAGTGCACCAGAAGCCTGGGGAGGGAGGCTTGTTTTTCAGTAGATGCTTTTTGATTGGCCAGTGGGTCAATAAGGTTGTTACATTCTCTGAGCCAGGAGAAGGCTATATAAGCCCTGATGTGTAGCTTTGTTTTGGGACTCACTTTGAGAAGTGTTCTGTGATTTGATCTGAATTCTGGGAAGCCGTTGTTGAGAGTCCCCCGGCTTTGAAAAACCCAGAATGTGGAAACCCAGATGTTGACTGGGTATGGATGTAATGGTTGGACAGTTTGGAAATCTGTCTACTTGATGTTTCTGTCTTGATAATTATGTCTGTATATTTTGAAGTTTGGGGTGCTGACCTTTTTCCCCTGAACGAGGTAAACGATATATGTCTGACTGATTAAAATAAGCTTGTTAACCCATTTTGAGTTGCTTTCCTTTAACAAAGCAGATCCAAGAACCTGTGGTAGCTGCAAACCCTGAGGACGCTTGGGGTGCTTGCTGCTACACCTTAGATAAAGTGCTATGCCTAAAGTAAGGAAGACCTGAGTTCAAATCTAGCCTCTGACACTTATTAGTTGTGTGACCCTTGGAAAGTCAGGTAGCCCTTTCTGCCTCAGTTTCCTTGTCTATAAAATGAACTGGAGAAGGAAATGACAAATCACTCCAATGTCTTTGTCAAGAAAACTCCAAATGGAGTCATGAAGAGTCTGACATGACTGAAAATGACTAAACAACACAGTGGAGAGAAGAAACATTTTTACCTATTGAATAATGAACAGAAAAAGTCACTAGATCTTATTATGCAAAAATAAAAGGGATCAAGAAAGCCCGAGATTGCATTAGCCTCCAGTTGTTTCACAGTAAGCTTATTAACCCCACCTTTCTTCATAAGAACTGAAGAGGCTTTATATGAGCAGACTGCTGCCCCAAAAGTATGCACTGCTTTACAATTCCAACAAGGCTAAGTGCATTTGGAGGACCCAAAGGACAGACATTAACAGGTTGGACAACTTGGCATTTCTGCTGAGATTCTGTGACAGAAGTTTATAGAAGAGTGCCCAGGGGATCTGTCAGTGGTTCTGTGCTTTCAATAATCTTATCAATGACCTGAATGATGGCAAAGGTGATATGCTTGTTAAATTTGCAGAATATGCACAACTGAAAGACAGGGTTACCACATTGTGATTGAGTTAGGACAAGATCTCAACAGGCTAGAAAAAAGGGCAGAATCTTACCTAATAAGATGAATTTACCCCCCAATCCCAGAATTTAGAGTCGAAGAAAGGTACAGTGACAGTCTAAAATAGTCTAGGCTCCAGCAAACTTCTGCTTCTACCTCATCTGTTCAAATCTTTTCTAGTCTTCAGTGCCCCAACTGAAGTTCCACTTTCTCCAAGAAGCCTGTTCTGAATCACTAGGGATCTCTTGGTTCTCTGAGCTCCTAAAATACTTGAAGTTTGCACTGTTCATTTTCTAAGTGTTCCTATTCTTTCCTATCGAGGAAGGAAAGGGAAACAGGAAGAAGCATTTATTAAGCATTTACTATATGCCAGGAGCTGTGCTCATTCTTTTATTTATTTTCTGCTATTTGGAGGGCAATTGGGGTTAAGTGACCCAAGGTCACATGGCTAGTTTTTGTGTTAAATGTCTGAGGCCAGATCTGAATCCAGGTCCTCCTGACTCCAGGGCTGGTGCACTATTTCACTGCACCACCTAGCCGCCCCTGTGCTCATACTTTTAACTATTATCTCATTTTGTTATGTTTTTTCTTTTTTTGGAGAGGGAAAGGTAGGGCAATAGGGGTTAAGTGACTTGCCCAAGGTCACGTGGCTAGTAAGTGTTAAGTGTCTGAGGCCAAATCTGAACTCAGGTCCTCCTGATTTGAGGGCTGGTGCTCTATTCACTGTACCACCTAGCTGCCCCTATTATCTCATTTTGTTATTCAAATGTTCCATATGTGTTGCCTACCCCAGCCCTCAAATCAATTTGAAGCTTCTAGAGAGCTAGATTTCTATCTTACCCCTTACTATTGCTTAGGTTTATGCACTTAGTAGGTGCGCAATAAATCGTTTAATAGGTGAATGAATAAAGGAGTGAATTGTGGGATAGATGAATTAATGAACAAAAAGTTGAGAGAAATTGGGAGAGAGAAAGCATTAATTCAATGCTTACTTTGTGCTAAGCTAACATGGGCTGTTTAATTCTTGAAATATAGAATATAAAGTCATCCAATTGGGCCCGACAGTTGGGGGAAAGGGGGCACAGCCAAAGTGGGACTAGGACCAGAACCCAAGTGGTTTTTTTTTTTTAAAGCAATCGGGGTTAAGTAACTTGCTCAAGGTTATACGGCCAGTTATTTCTGGGTGTGGTGCTAAGTATATGAGCCCAGATTTGATCCCCAGGTCGTCCCAACATTGGAGCCGGTGCTCTTACTCACTGAGCCACCTGGCCACCCCCTCAGAACCCAAGTGTTTGGATTCTCAAGGCAGTGCCCTTTCTTCTCTACAACTCTGCCTTTAGAGGTTTGAGAGTTGTGGAGAATAAGTAAGTCTGGAGTGTGTCCTGTGATAGGATTTTGGGGAGAAGGTCCATCAGGGAACAATGTATCTGGCTACAGATGGAGAAATGGACAAGAATACCTCGGTTCAAATCTAGCTTTGGACACTTACAAGCTATGTGACCCTGGGTGAGTCACTTAACCTGTCTGTCTCAGTTTCCTCATCTGTAAAATGGAGATAATAACAGCACCTACCTCCCAAGGCTGTCATGAGACTCACATAAGATGTAAAAGCTCAAATGTAAAGTTCTTTGCAAACCTTAAAGGGCCATATAACCATAAAGGGTTAGGTGCTATCATCATCATCAATTGCCACAGATTGGGGTGGCTAGGTGGTGCAGTGAATAGAGCACTGGCCCTGTAGTCAGGAGGACCCAAGTTCAAATCCGGCCTCAGACACTTAACACTTACTAGCTGTGTGACCTTGGGCAAGTCACTTTACCCCAATTGCTCTGCCTTTCCCCCTCCAAAAAGAAAAAACAAACAAAACCATTGCCACAGATAAGTAGACCATATTGATTGGTCTCATTCCCTAAGCACCACTTATTGAAGTCTAGAGACAGACAGAAGACAAAATCTCACACTATTGAGAAAAAATAATTTGTTTCAATGGGCTTCCATTAGGTAATCCTGTAGGTCACATCTACTGGTCCTTGCCTCAATTAGCCTCCTGCCTGCCTGCTCATTTACCTGCTCAGAGACACCTTTGAGGAGGAAAAGGAATAGTTTCCTCTTTATATATATGGGAGGGAGGGGGAGAAAGAGAGGAAGAAAGTGAAAACCTAGGGAAAGGTCCTGTGAGTAGATAACCCCAAAGAACTAGTCCTGCTTGACTTTGAAACTGATCTGGTTTATTATAGATATGCCTTGCTAACTATGCTGGGCTCAGCTATATATAGTAAAATATATATAGTAAAAAAAATAGTAAAACACATCTGTATCAAAGAAAGGAGTCATGGAATAAATTGTTGATAAATTCTTAGAGATAGCTATGTGTAAAAAGTCCTTTTTTAAAAAAAAAGCTCAGTTATAAGTTTAATTGACTTGGTTAGTGTTTAAAGGTCAGAGGAAAAATGAAGTTGTGAATAAAAAGTGAATCCTCAAGTCAGGAAGGCCTGGTCTCAAGACTTGGTCCCGTGACCCTTTGCAGAGGTCCCTTTGCATCTCAGTGCCCCTGGTCAACTCTCTCTGATTAGAAATTGTAGGATAACTGCAGATGTGAACTAGTAGAGAGAATTTCTGCACAGGAGTTTCTACCCATTCATGAAATCACAGGTCTGAATATTTTTTAATTGTTTATCATTAAGTTTGTAATTTTAAAAATTTCTGTGGAAGGAACCTATAATTTGTATGTTGTTGAGTCAGTCCGGACATCTTGGTTCTCTTTGACAATGAAGGACGAACAATATTTTTCAGTTCCTATGACCCCATGTGGGGCTTTGTTGACAAAGATAATGGAGTGGTTTGCTATTTCCTTCTACAGATGAGGAAACTGAGGTAGGCAGGGTGAAGTGACTTACCCAGTTTTCTAATCCACTGTGCCACCTGGCTACGCCATTATTTGCATATGTTTTATATATATTATAAACCATGTTAATATCTTTGTTGCTAATATTACATATAATTTTATGTATATGAGTATGTATGTGTGTATATATGTATATATGCATGTATGTGTGTATATCTTGTGATGCCTCATCATGGCATGAAGGTGACCCTGGGTTCTTTAAGGTTACCCTAGTGGAGTCCAAGCTCCATCAGGCTAGAAGGGCTTTCCTGGCAACCTATCTGCTATCTGAGGCCTAGCCTGGCTAAGGACAGACAAGAATCATCACTCTGTTAGCTAGTAGATGAGGGATTCTTTGCCCATGGTCACCAGAATATGATGTAAGTGTCATTTATCGTCTCTACTATCCCAGTTTGACATGAATGAGGGATAGATCTGTAGCTAAGAGACCTTATTTCACACTTTCTAGCTGTGGGACCTCAGTTTTCTCATCTATAAAATGGGGGTGATAATTCTTGGACTACCTATTTCACAGGATTGTGAGGACAGTACTTTGTACACCTTATAACCACAAAGACAGAAGCATGTGTAACATCTTGTCTCAGACTTGTAGCCAGCTATTTAAGACCCTGCACAATTCACTTAATTTCTCAGCCTCAATTTCCCCATCTGTAAAATGAGGATAATTAGGCGGCTAGGTGGCGCAGTGAGTAAAGCATTGGCCCCAGAGTCAGGAGGACCTGAGTTCGGTTCCAGCCCCAGACACTTAACACACACACACACACACACACACACACACACACACACACAAACTAGCCGTGTAACCTTGGGCAAGTTACTTAACCCCAATTGCCCTCCAAAAAGGCAAAAAAATAAAAATAAAAATAAAATAAAATGAGGATAATAAAAGCACCTATCTCATAGGGTTCTGAGACTCGAGTAAGTAACATGTCAAGCCCTTTGCAAACCTTACAGCTATTACTACTATAGCAAATCAGTTACACAGATAAATAAATTAAGCAAACTTTCTAAATATATACTGAATACTGAGGGTGGGCCTAGGAAGCTTTAGGAAGTTAACAAAGGAATGAAGAGAATTCTTTTAGGAGCAAACATTTGTCTCAGATAACCCACAAAGGCCAAAGACAGAATGAGGAGACCAATTCTGGTTTTCTTTGAATGTCATCATTTTGGTACAATTTGCCATATGAATCTACATAATCACTTCACCTCTCTGAGACTCAGTCTCTTTTTCTATAAAATGAGGGGTTTGGATTGGGAGCAGCCTAACCTCTGATCATTGTGAAATCTCATGCCTACAACCCAACACCTTGCAGTACAATCGGGAAAGAAGAGCATGAAATCAATGAGAAATGACCTTTGAGCTCCGAGGAAGTCCATGGGAAAGGCTGAACAACCTTGGACATCATCTCATTCCTCTCTCTCAACTAAAGTATCTCTGGTTGAGAGGTGGAGGAAGGGCTCAGTTTGAGGGAGGGGAAGGTTGGGGATAGAACTCCACAGAGAAGAGGAGCCATGTGGTAAGACACATATCTAGGACACAGGTCGAAGGCGTGGTGCCCATCTGTAGAGCATTTGAAGCAACAAAGACTTTTCCATCAATCATCTCATCTGATTCTTGAAACAGCCCTGGGAGGTGGACAGAAGAGGCTACTATTATCCTCATTTTACAGATGAGGAAACTGAGGCTCAGCCAGGCAAATATGACTTCTCCAAGAACATCCCAGTGATAGTAACTGGAATTTGAGCCTATGTCCTCTGCCTCACAATCGAGGCCTCCTTCCACATTGGGATGATTTGTAGAGACTTACCAAACAACAGCTTTCACTCGGATGACTGAGAAATTTTCTTAACCACTGCTTCTGTGAAATTAATTCTGTATGTAAAATACCTTTCAGGTATTTTCTATTGCCTACTAAGTAAATGGTAAAATTCCCAATTCTGGCATTCCAGACCCTCCACAATATGGATCCAAAATTCCTTTCCCAACCTTACCTCAGATTATTCCCCTTTGTATTTAAGGGGACCTAGACCTCATAGTGGATAGTTATACTTAGAGTCAGGAAAATCTAAGTTCAGATCTGGCCTCAGACACTTAGCAGTTTGACTTTGGGAAAGTCACTTCATCTTTTTGTGACTAAGTTTCTCCATCTGTAAAATGAGGAAGATAGACTTAGTAGCCTCTAAGGTCCCTCCCAGTTCTAAATTTATGGTCCTATCATATGCTCTGAATCCCAGTCAAACTAGACTGTTCTCTTCCTGCCCATTGTTCTCAACCAATTTCCCTCCTCTCTATTCCTTTGCTCATAACCATCCATTAGGCCTTGAACGGACTAAAGCATTATCTTCATCCGTTAAAGTCTCTCCTTTAACCTCATGGCCCAACTCAGGTACCAACCTCACCTAGGATTCCTTCTCTGACTCTCCCCATGGGAAAGGGATCCATTCTTAAAATTTCTCAGAATAGGGGCGGCTAGGTGGCGAGATGAGTAAAGTGCCAGCCCCAGAGTCAGGAGGACCAGAGTTTGATTCCGGCCTCAGACACTTAACACACACACACACACACACACACACAAACTAGCTGTGTAACCTTGGGCAAGTTACTTAACCCCAAATGCCCTCCAAAAGGCAAAAAAAAAAATTCTCAGAACATTTTATCAGACACACACCCTTGTATTTATCACCTTTTATCTTGCATCCCAGTTATGTATGTCTATGACTTCTCTCTTTATTCTCCCTTTATTGTGGGAAACTCCCTGAGAACCGGGTCTGTCATATATGGCTGCATTTTGCCAATATCACCAGCACCTAACAGTGCCTTATACACTACAGGACTTAATGTTTGTTGAATTGAACAAGATTAAGTAAATATTATGCAAGCTGGATCAATCCCTGCTGAGTCAACTGAGTAGAAGGAGGGACCAGGGTCCAGGGGGATTAATCTGAGATTTCCTGAATGAGATGACTTTGGGGTAGAACTTTGAAGAAAAGAAAGTACTTAGCACCAGAGACCCCATTAAGTGGTTTTTAAAAAAATGTATCAGAATAAGAACTATCCAAGCTTCATTTTGGAAATGGATCCTTCTAAGCTAAAAGTGTGCTTTGGGATTACTAATAAACCAGCAACAAGCAGGTTGAACCAACTTGACTCCACCCCTTGAATTGCATTAAGGAGGGAAAAAAAACTTGGAAACTCCATAATTATCAAACTTCTTGTGTGACTTTGGACAAGTGTCTTCTCCCCTCTGGGAAACTCAGTTTCCTCATTTGTAAAATGAAGGAGCTGGACTCAGGATTAGAGGTGTCAAAATCAGAGATTACAGTCCAACCAGAATAAAATGTAATTAGGAAATACTTAACAAAATAAATAAAAAGGAAATAGAATATAAAAAATATTAATAATATGTGGTTAGAAAGTCAATATGCCACAGTGATCCTCATGGATTCTTATCCATAATGGCCCCCATTTCTATTTTAGTTCGCTACTATTGACTAGATGTCCTAAAGCTTCTAAGAATGTTTCAGAGCTTATGATCTCTGTTGCTGCTATAATTCAGTCCATGTGGCCTCCCATTGACCTGCTGCTTAACAGACTGACCCTAGTTGAGGTGAAAGAACAGTATTCTGGGAAAGAAGGTGCCCATCCTCCCTGGCTACAGAGGAAGAGAGAGTGATGCCAATTGAAATCCCAGAGTATGTACAGGCCTTGGTTAGAGGGCTTCAAGCAGTTTCTTCTGTCTGGAAAAGGCAGTAGAAACAGTAATAAACACTCACAGTGATCCCAGCTTGACATTCCAAAGTCTTCCATAATCTGTCTCCAGCCCACTCTGAAGCTTTTCTTATTATGCGCTTTCATCCGTGCTACATCTCAGCCAAAATGGATCACTAAGCTCTTCCTGGCTTTTGCCACACATTCCTCTCCCAGAATTCCCGAAAGGCTGAGACTGGCTCCTTTCTATCCCTAACTGTTGATATCATTCTTGTCTCACATGGTCTAATTCAGGTGCTTCCTCCCAAAGAAAGGCAGCCAAAAAAAGCAGGATTCTTAAGAGTGGTCTGGTTTGCATCTTATCTTTATCTGACATCCATTCTGCTTTGTTCCATGCTTATTTGTACACCCATCTAATTACTCTCCCTTCCTCCACTCCTCCACTCCCCAAAAAGCACACCCCTTGAGGATAGTCTTTATTTTCTCCTATCTATTTTTGTTTAAGTATCAACTTTCCACAAAGCACCTATGCATGGTGGGTGCTTTAAAAATGCTTGCTAAAACATGTGATGATCAACTATGATAAACTTAGCTCTTTCTAGCAATACAGTGATCCAAGACAATTCCCAAAAACTCATCATAGGAAATGCTAGCCATATCCAGAGGAAGAACTATGATTCTGAAAGCAGAGTGAAGCATATTATTTTCACTTTTTTGGTTGTTTTTTTTTTGTTTGTTTTGTTTTTTCTTTCTTGTGGTTCTTCCCTTTTGTTCGGATTCTTCTTTCACAAGTTTTCATGACTAATGTGGAAACATGTTTAACATGATTGTACATGTATAACCTATATCAGACTGTTTGCTGTCTTGGGGAGAAAGGAGAAAAATTCGGAATTCCAAATTTTACAAGAACAAATGTTGAAAACTATCTTTACATGTAATTAGAAAGGAAATAAAATACTATTACGGAAAAAATTTTGCTGAATTTGAATGAAGCTATTGGGGGAAGGCAGGGAAGAACTTTCTGGATTGTCAAAGAGCTTACATTTATAGTCCCTATACTGGAAAATCTCATTGGATGATCCTTATTGCCAAACTCCTCAGCCTGGCATTTAAAGCGCTGATAATTTGGGTCCAATCTACCTTCCTAGATCTCCTTCAAGTTCCTTCTCACAACTAGTCTAGCTGTTCCCTAAACTCCACATTCCATTTACTGAGTCCTTGAATTTCCAGGGGCCATCTGACTATGCCTGGAATGCAGGCCTTTGGTATCTGTGCCTCTTAAAATTATCTTCCTTCAAGGCCAACCTTGAGTCTTTTCCTAATGGCCGTCCCCTCCACTCCAGTCTTAAGTGTTCTTTTTCCTCAAATCCCTTTGTATTTTATTATTTGTGGGCATCCCCACAGTCAAATAATAATAATGAACACAAAGTGGGAGGTGGAAGAGTGAAAAGGGTGAGGGATCAGTTGTGGTATCTGAATGGAATGGAATAGGATTATGCTGTAAGAAAAATGAGGGAAATGATGAGGTCAGAGAGATATGGAAAGACTTGTATGGACTGATGCTAAGTGAACTGAGCAGAACCAGAAAAACGTTTTACACTGTTAGTATTATAAATACATATTGTGTATAAACACAGTGTAAATCAGTGTTATAAAAATAATTTTGAGGGGGCAGCTAGGTGGCGCAGTGAATAGAGCACCCGCTCAGGAGTCAGGAGGACCTGAGTTCAAATCCAGCCTCAGACACAACACAAAAATTATCCGTGTGACCTTGGGCAAGTCACACTTAACCCCAACTGCCCTCCAAAAAGCAAAATAATAATAATAATAATTTTGAAAGACTTAAGAATTCCAATCATCCACATGACCAACCATGTCTCCAGAGGAAAGAAGAAGATTACCTACCCAATGAATGAGAGATGATGGATGCCATATAAGAAGCACATTTGGGGATGTAGCAAAGGAGTGACTATGTTTTGCTTAATATGATACTTTCTTTGTCTTTCTCTCTTTGTCTCTCCCTCTTTCTCTCTGTCTCTCTTCTTCTCTTTCTCCTTCTCTCTTCTCTTTCCTCTCTCCCTCTGTCTCTCATTGTCTCTCCCTCTCTCTGTCTCTTCTCTCTCCCTCTCTTACTTTCTCCTCTCTTCTTTCTCTTCTCTCTCTTTCTTCCCCTTCCTTCCTTCCTTTTCTGTAGGTGGAAGAAAAAAATGAATGCTTGTTCATTTGAAAAAAAAAGTTGTTTTTTTTTTAAAGCAATCGGGGTTAAGTAACTTGCTCAAGGTTACACAGCTAGTTATTTCTGGGTGTGGTGCTAAGTATCAGAGCCCAGATTTGATCCCCAGGTCATCCCAACACTGGGGCCAGTGCTCTTACTCGATGTGCTACCTGGCCGCCCCCAAAAAAAGTAATTTTAAAATGCTTCTGAAAGGAAAGCATAATGGCTCTTGAGATAGTGGACTTGAGTTCAAATTTTACCTTAGATGTTTACTACCTGTATGACATCAGGGTAGGGCTATGATCCTCACCACCACAAGAGGAAATTTGAACTCAGAGAGGTTAGGTGACTATCCCAAGGTAATACACTCAAGTATTAGAGGTAGATTTTGAACCAGATGCAAACCTTCCACCAACCTTCTGCTCAATTTGCAGAGTGGAGGCATTGTCTTTGTATGTGTGGGTGTTTGTCTTTGTATCCCCAGAAAGCACAAAGTAGGGAGTTTAATAAATATTTATTTAAATGAATTTATATATATATATATATATATATACACACACATATATCTTTTTGGAGGGCAATTGGGGTTAAGTGACTTGCCCAAGGTCACATGGCTAGTTTTTGTGTTAAGTGTCTAAGGCAGAATTTGAACTCAGGTCCTCCTGACTCCGGGGTTGGTGTTCTATTCACTGTACCACCTAGCCACCCCTTAAATGAATTTATATTAATGAGGTAGGGGGAAGGATCTGCCACTGAGTTGAGAAAGGCAACATGGGAAGAATTAGGGAAGGGACCTGGATTGGAGTCCCTACTCTCTAAAGAGTTGTGAGGCCTTGGCCAAGTCATTTTTCACTTCTGTAACCCTTATTTATAAAATTAAGATGATTCTACCAGTCCTGACTGTCCCATAGGATTATCTGGGCATCAAGAGGTAAAGGAGAACAACGTTTTAGGAAAGCAAAAGATAACTAAAATCTAGTCATTGGTTAATAGGATACCTTCCCTCAGGCTCTGGGCCCCTTCCCCTCAGATTCCCCTAGGAATTGAAAATTTGTTTGAATATTGGCCTGGACCCAGACAGCCAGGATGTTGCAGAAACAAAAAGATCCTGTGGAGCATTCCAAAGTGACAGAGAAAGTACTTTGATATTAGTCTTGGTTGGGACTTTCCAGGATGGGACTCTTTTTTCTTTTCTTTTTCTTTTTTTTTTGCTTTTTTGGAGGGGGAAGTAGGGCAGTTGGGGTCAAGTGACTTGACTTGCCCAAGGTCACATGGCTAGTTTTGTGTGCTAAGTGTCTGAGGCTGTATTTGAACTCAGGTCCCCCTGACTCCAGGGCCAGTGCTCTATTCACTAGCCGCCCCTCTCAGCCTAATTCTTATGAGCAATAATGAGGTTATCATATCCCTCCTCCAAATTCCAAAGTGTCCAAATTAGTTGAATTACCTTTGACTAAAGATTCCTTCTACCCAGAAGGTATCTGAGCTGCCAGCTCCCTCCCACATATTACATGGTTTGTCACTCAGCACAGGAAGCCCCTTCCCATCCCCATCCCCCATATTACAAAGGACCACAGAGCTTCAAGGGGCCTTAAAAACCAGTTCCAATATTTTACAGATGAGCAAATTAAGTCACAAAGAGGATAAGTGACTTTCCCTGGGACCAAACAAAAGCTAGGAAATAGACAAGGCAAGGCTTGAACTCAGGTCTTCCTGAATCCAAGTCCATTTAACCATGTTGCATCTTGGCCCTTGCCCAATGCCAATCCTTTATTATTCCTTCCATCTACCTTTCCGCCTCCTACTGAAGAACCGATAAACAGACCTGAGACACCTAGATCCATGACAAATTTGTTATCTAACCTCAACATGGCCCTCAGTGCGGTCCTTTGCTCCCTCCTAATTGATTCTCTATCCCACTCCTCACACAGGCTATTGCAAACCTTCTCCCTCCAAGGCTCCTTCTTCCTTACTCTCTCAGCTGAGGACTAAACCTCCATCAATCAACTCGTGGCATTTTCACTGGCTGTCCCCCATGCTCTCCAACCTCCTGGTTTCCCTGCTTCCTTCAAAAGTCCCAGCTAAAATCCCATTTTCTCCAGCTTGGTCCCCCTTAATTCTGGTGCCTTCCCTCTGGTGATGATAGCCAATTTATCTCATATATATCTTGGTTGTACATAGTTATTTACATGTTGTTTCCCCCATTAGAGCGTGAGCTCCACGACAACAAGGTCTGGGAGTTTAGCAGTGTCAGGTAGACAGGAAGCACTTAATACATGTTTATTTCATGTCATACTTCACCTAGAAAATACAAACTAGATGCTGCAAGCTCCCTCTTCTTTCTTCTTCATCTCAAAACTACTGGACATCATCCCTCACTCACTCTCTCCTCCTCTGCTCTCTGATAATTAGGTGCGCCTTCTCTTCAATGGAGAGAGAAGGAAATACTATATAGGCTCTATTACGTGACAAGTACTGAGCTAAGCACTTTACACATATGATCTCATTTGGCCTGATGATCGGATTTGATACATGTGACCCTGATCTCATTCCCTCTTGTATTCTCCAGGAGACCCGTCCCTTCAATCATCCCCCCTCTCTAGTCATGTCTCTTGCTATCTAGTTTCCTCCAACACTACTCGAAGTCTCCCTCATCTTTAAGAAAAACTAAAAACCTTTCCTAAGCCCAACTACTCCCCCAAGCCATCATCCTATACTTCTTTTTCTCAGCCAGATTTCTAAAAAAAAGCTGTCAACAGTCATTTCCACCCAAATTCATTTCTCAACTTTTGGCATCCTGACTTCTGACCTGATCACTCAACTAAAACTCCTCTTTCCCAAGTTTTCTGTGATCTCTCAATTGCCAAATCTGACAGTTTTTTTTAAGACGTCTCACTTTCTTCAAGACACAGTTCAAGGCTTCGAGAGGTCTTGACTAATCCCTCCAACTGCTAGTGCCCTCACTTCATTGCATTTATTTTGTACTTTTTCTGCATCTACTTAAGGTGTATATTTTATGTAGAGTTAGGTATCACCAGCTTCAACAGTATCTCCCATACAGACTATACCGTTACCATAGCTTTAAGAGACTTTGAAATTTTGCAGAGTGACCATTTAAACTCCCATTGAAAAGTCAGTGATGGTGAAAGTATGTGCCCATGAGTTTTAACTTTGACTTATACAGAGTCTGGGAGATGAAGAGTCTTAACCATCATCTGTGAAGACACAGAGTTTTAATCATCATTGATGAAGAGACAAAAAATTGCCATTCTGAAGAGTTACCTGGTTGCAGCTGGAAAGACTCTGAGAATGGAGAGAAAAAAATTGATTCCCTGAGAGAAATAAATTTAGCTCTTTTTGTGGGTAAATAAGAAAAGGTTTCTTGAGAGACTTGGATGTAATCTTGGGAAATCATGGATGGTCTGTTTCACAAGTGAGAATTCGAGGGCAATAGAGATGGCTAGAAGTGATGGCTTCTATTTACAGCTAAAACACTGTAAATAATTTGTCTGTGTTAATATTCATTATAATGCTAATAAATTGTCACTGATGTTTATTTAAGCATAGGAGAGTAGAGGTTTGAGATACAGTGAGAGGTGAGCAACTTCTTAGAGGAAAAGAGATTTTTTTCTAGTTGATTAAATACATAATGTTTGATAAACTGGATTTGAAGTTCAGAGATAATTGACAAATCTGTCTGCGTTCCGGCACCCTCTAGGAATATGGGTTAAGGCTAATTTTTCCCTAAGAGTGACAAAGGTTAGGACTTGATTAGCTGGGAGGGGGTGTTGGGGGGGGGAAGACTCAAGCTGTGTCCTTGGATACAGGTTCTGGAAAGACTCCGACTGTATTGATGTGGCTTCCTGGTCACCCAGGAGCATAAAAAATCCCACCTTCATGAGGAGGCAGGGAGGGTGGGGGAATGTCTTTCAGACTTGGTGGATGTCCCAAAACCATGTGAATCACTACACTAGGTCTTGAGGAACTGACATGTTTCCATTAGGAGATGAAAGGAGCCTGCATCTATGTGGGCTAAGTGTTACTGTATTGTTGTTGAATATTCTTTCTATGTTAGGCCTAAGTAAATCTCCTTTTATTAACTGTTTAATGTTCTCATTTTGAACTGATTGAATCAGTCCTACCCTTAATACCTCTAAACTTCTTGAAGTAATTTGTAGATCATTAAGTAAATGTGAACCAACTTTAAAAATTTTGAATTTAATGTGCCACAGAGATTATGAAGATACCGATAAGACTTTAGTCACATATATAGAATAATTTGCCTTTACCAGAGGAGGTAAGGAAAACAAGACACAGGGATAAGTTACTTTCTCAGGGACTAGTAAATGTATGAGGCCCTGTCTGGGCAGTGACTTCCACACCAACAAGTGCCTGTACTGGGAGATTTCCATCATCCCAGCCAGAAGCTCTACAACAAGATATGTTACTCCTCTGATAAAGCAGATCCAGAGAGGCCCCATGAGAGGAATCTCTATCAAACTGCTAGAAGAAAGAGAAAAGAGGGATAACTACATCCCTAAGACCCTGTGAGAGGTATCTCTGTCAAACTGCTAGAAGAAAGAGAAAAGAGGGATAACTATGTCCCTAAGACCCTGTGAGAGGTATCTCTGTCAAACTGCTAGAAGAAGAAAGAGAAAGGAGGGAAAACTATGTCCCCAAGGTCTCAGCTTTGGATCAGGAGATCACACAGGTAGACCCTGATAACCAAAGAAATGTTGAAACTCCTGGACTTTGGAAGTTTGTCCAGCTTGCAAGTTACCCAGCCTACTGTTGGAATAAACTCCCAAACACCAAGAGGAGCTGATGAATACTTACTTTTGAGTTTTTACCAACAAACTTGGGAAACCCTCCCCTCAAAGTGGATTGTCATTGAAAAACTCAAAGATTATGTATATGGAGCTAAATACCAAATGTAAATTGACAAAAATCTACTGATATATTTTGACTAGTAGCAAGTTAGTTGCTGTTCACCAGAGAATGGTAGCAACAGTGGCCAATTTTGAACTTAGCATATGCTAAGCATATGGGTCTGGGAAAACTAATTTGGATATTGTTATTCTGTCTTGAAGGTCATGTGACGTAAAAGCCACAGTAATTTCTAAGGAGGGAATGAAAGCTAGATCTGATACTTAAGGAGTCGGGTCATGACCAAATGGAAGTGTATCTGGGAGTCTACAACTTCCACCAGACAGAATGTCACCCATCATGTGGGTCTTGTTTCATTAAAACAAGCCCTATTTGTCTCAGTTGTCTGTGGATGACTAGAGGAGAGAGTGGATGGTTGATGATAGACTATGAGAAGTAATACAAGCTAAGAAGTAAGGCACTGATACTTAAAAGGCCTCAAGTTGCAGTCCTCAGAAATGAATCCATTGGTGCACTGATGGCAGAAATTTAAGTTATACAAAGATTGTCACTGTTACCACACATGGGACGCTAGAAAGTAGCTGGTGCTATACAGAGAATTTCTTGTTATAGCCATGAAGGGGACAAGCATTATTGAGTACCTACTCTGCATCAGGCATTGTGCTATGCCCTTTACAAATATTATTTCATTTAAAAACTCTACACAGTAACTTTGGATATGGGGGTCAGATACAGTAAATAATGGATTTTATTAGACCAAGATAGCTGACTGCAAAGAAAAGTATTACCATGTTTGTTGAATATAAGCACTAGCAAACCTTTGGAATTCTTCTGTATTGATATTTTATCACTGGGAGGAGACAGGAAGAACATAAGCCATATTTTAGTACTAACTGATCATTTCACTAGCTATGAAAAGGCATATTCAATTAGAAACCAAAAAGCTTCCATAGTTGCCAAAGTAATATGGGAGAAGTAGTTTTCAGTGTGTGGAGTCACTGTTAGGATTCACTTTGACCAAGGAAAGAAGAGTCTTTGAAATCAAGTTATTCAAAGAAATGCTAACTTTGGCAGGTAATTGAGAATTGTACATTGCCACCCTCAAAGAGACCCACAACCTGAATGTTTTGACCAAATGTTGACGGACACATTGACAACATTTTGAAGACTGAACAAAAAGTTCAGTGGGGTCAACATGTTATTATTTTTAGTTTCATTAGTACAACTCCATTAGAAATTACACCATAAAAAATTAAAAAAAGAAATTACACCATAGGTTTTTAAAACATATTTACTCATGTCTGGCCATGAATCATGTATACCTATTGACATGATTTGGAATTTCAGAAACTGAAACAGATATAGTCATTCACAAACAATACTTATCTCAGCTGCCAGAAGCTGAAGAAATGTTACCAACTAGATATGACCTCAGCTTAAAAGAATTCTTTCAGAAATAAACAAAGGTACGATGTCCAAGTTTGTTATCAAGGACTACAACAGGTGACAGGGCTTTGGGATTTTGAGAAACCTTGGGATTCAAGGAACACACCACAAATAGGCCATGTAGAGATGTCCAACCCTTTCAAGTTGCTGAGAGACTGGATAACTTGCCAGTGTATTGAACAACACTAGAAAGTAGTGGAGGTTCTATAAAATGCAATTCATTTAAACCATCTATTGCCTATTTTAGAGTCAGTTGGACTCCCTGAGGATCTAGAAGAAAGTAAGGATGAGCAACTAACTAAGAGGTGTTTGAGGAGAGACTGTCTACCAATTATAACTAGATTTTCTGAGTTAGAAAATAGTTCAGAAAGGTATGCTTCCAGTGAGCTTGACACTAATAACCTTGGTTTGAACTAAAGAGGTTCAGACAAAGCTCAAACACAGTTCAGACAAAGTAGGGGAAGGGAGGATAGGCAGTCACTTCCCTGACAAAAATTTCATTTATAGAGAGCTCTAAGGTGGAGGGTTAGAGGAAAGAGAACCAATGTACGAAGCTTAAATATAAGGAACATATAAGTTCAGGTATCAATACAGAAAGGTAAGTAAATCACAAAAGAACCATCACCATTTGACCTCTGGCTAAACTAAACTTATAATGTTATAGAAACAGGAGAAGTGGATAGTCACGTAGTCAGATGTAATTCCTGTTGATAAATTATATACAGTGTTACTCTGTAGTTTTTATGTGTAAATACAGTATTGTGAATATATTATTGTGGTAACTATTATTATAATTACTAGTATGTCATTTTAAAGTGGCATTTAATTAATATTATTTATTATTATTAATGGTATTGTACTGTTTTTTTCCTTATCTGAATCATGTGTCTATTACTAATGGGTATTTGACATATACTCCAAATGATTTTTCAGGGGACTAAAAAAGTTTTGACCACGTGGAAAATAAACACTAACTTCAATAGTCTTTTACAAATATAATAGCTACTATTTCTGTATCTTTAACAGGTATTGGAACCTTGGAAAATGATACTGAATGAAAATTCCTTGTGAAATCGGTGGTGAGCATGTGAGTTTTAACTTTGGACTATAAGGACTCTGTGAAGAAATGAAGAGTTTAAGGATCATCTATAAAGAGACTGAGTTATAACTGGCATCTGTAGAGAGATTAAGGTTTAGCTATCATCTGTGAGGAGACACCAAGATTAACTGTCATACCTGGAGAGAGACTAAAAGAACAGAGAGAAAGTAATTATTTCCTGAGAGCAGTGAATTTAGTTCTTATATTGTAAAATAAGTAAGAGGATTCTTAAAATACTTTGGATTTTCTTGGGTCAGAATGGTGGGACCACCATCCGGAAGTGAACAGAAGTCAAGAAAAACAGCAATGATCAAGAAATGACTCTAGCTACAAACTTCCTCTTAGCTATTGCAAATAATTATGTCTTTGGGTTATTATTGGCTACACTGTTAACAAATTACATAGCTGGCAACTGATATTTATTTAAGCCCAACAAAGTAGGGGTTTGAGACATATTGAGAGATAAGCAATGGCTTATGAGAAAATAAGTTTCTCTAGTTTAGTAAATAAAAATATTTGGCATTGGAACTCAGAACTGATTGCTTACTTAATGAGGTTGAGATTTTCATAATTGGTAAAGAAATATACAAACATGGCCCCCAAGTGCCCTAGAATGCAAGAGAATGAGAAAGATTATGATAACAAGTCAAGTGGGAGGCACAGTGATGGACACTCTGGGTAGGCTACACATGAGGGGACCGATCTTAAGACCCAGTTACACAAAAGTGTACATGTTGTCTCCTCCTTGAAAGCAGGGAATTATTTCATTTGTATTTCCATCACTTAGCACAGAGTGGGTGCTTAATAAATGCTTGCTTGCTTGATGATTGACACATAGGAAGAGCACTGGATACGAGGCTAGATAGATAGATACCTTCTAATCCTGATTCCAGCACTTGCTATCTCTGTGACATCTGAGTCTTGGTTTCCCCATATGCAAAACAAGGACGATATTACTTGCACTGCTTTCCTCAAAGAGTTGTAAAGAAACGCCTGGCAAAACTTAAAGCACTGTGTTACAAAGCACATGGAGTCTCCCCTAGTCTAGTATGACTCATCTCCTAGTGATAATTCAAGACTAACAACCCAGGCCATCGAGTCCCTACTTATACACGTTCTAGACTGGGGCACACACATCAGGAACTCCAGATTGCTGTTTCACCCCACACCAAGCTCTAACTAGCCTGGCATCATGGAGATTTGGTCTGTCTCACTGGAAAGGGGGTAGGGAGAAGGTGTCTGACCCTGCCTCATCTATAATAGCAAGGCAGACAAAATTCATAGGAAATAACTCCTGAGGTGGAACATATGGAGGCTGTCTCTGAGGCTTTTGGCATTTGAAGCAAAAGCGGCCTTTTTCTGTCTCTTTTCTTCCCTGTCCTTTCCAGTGGAAATGGGATATTATAGGCAGAGTAGCTCCTAAGGTCCAGGGAGTTAGTCACTTTCTGTAAGATGAAAAGATTCTTTTCTAGAAGAGTTCCCTGCCTCCCTAATTCAAATCCCCAGGAAGGCCACTAGGACCAGTTCATCTCTAGTCTTTAGTGGACAACAAACAGTTTTCATTCAGAACCTCTGGCAGCTATCTCTTTCCTTTACCCTTCCTCCCCACAACGGAGGATTACTTCTGTAGCGCCCCCCACGTCCCTCCAGCCACAGGAAACTGTAACTAATTGTGGCCTGCAGCTCTGGCCTTCTAGCTCCTCTCCCCCAACCCTTGTCTAAAGGTTTTGGGGATAGTGGGCAAGGAGAGGCAGGGTACAGGCATGTAGGAATTCACAACAGAGAATATGTTTTTCTAGAGCTGTGAGAGAAATTTTAACAGGATTCCACCCTGTAACTACCAGCCTCTGTGCCTTGTGCTCAATCTTCCTCCCCCTCCCTATCAACCTCCTCCCTCCCTCCCAGCTCTGGTCTTGGGACAAGGCAGCCCCTCCAGTCCTCGCCTGGGACAACAGCCCCTAGCCCAGCCACTGGCCACCGGCCACAGCAAAACACAACACAAACATTCTTCCGTCCTCTATTCTCCTCCAAATTAGGTCTCTATGGAGACAGGCACAGGCAGCCTGACAGCCTCACAGCCTAATCCTGATTTAGTGACCATCCCTTTAACAGCCCACCCACCCCAGCAGCCTGGGCCCAGCTTCCCTCAGGCCCTCCCCTTCCTCTCCTCTCCTCTCCTTTTCTCTTCTCTTCTCTCATTTCCCAAGCCTTCTCCTTGCTAGGTGTAGAGGGTAAGGATCCCGAAAGATCCTAAAAGTGGGGTCCAGGATACAAGGTGAGGGATATCGTCAGGAGCTAAGGGTTTTCTGCCCTTTGGCCAGATGGGGGTGGGGTGGAGATGAAGTGACCTTTCTGATCAAAACTGATCCATGTAAAATGAGGGGGTTGGACTACATGACCTCCAAGGCCCAATAATAATAGTTCCCCTTTTCATAGCACTCTACCTATATTATGTCATTTCATCCTCACAGCTGTGACATGAGTGCAATTTTTCCAGTGAGAAAACTGATTTGCCCAGGGTCACAGAGCTAGTATGTGAAGTTAGATTCAAACAGAGGGCCGTCTGCCTCCAAGTACAGTTCTTTCCTGCTTCCCTGCCCAAGAGTGGAAGGACCTGGTTTTGAAATTTGCCTCTGCTATATATTAGCTTGGCAAATCAGCTTCCTTTCTTCTGTAGTTCCTTTTTCCCCTCTGTATAATGAAAGGCTCTGCTTTTTAGATGATTTCTAAGTTGCCTTCTGAACCTAACTCTTCTGATGCCTTCCATGTCTAATATTTGGTGGTTTTGAGGTAGTCATCTACAGAGCTCAAATCTAGAGGAAGAGCTCTGGGGGAGCTGAACAGATCTTGAGGGTTCTTCTGGCATGTCATTGGGGGTCAAGAGAACGTCTTAGGAGTCTCTAAGAGCGGGGATCTGATATTTCCTTTGGTGGAAAAGAAGACTGGAAAAAAGAGGGATCTTCTGCCCTTATTATAAATACCTTGTTCCCTCTGGAGCCTGGAGTCTGGGGCCAGGAGGGAGGAAATGAACTGCAAAGAACCAGCAGCCTCCAAATGTCCGAGGGTCACCAGGCAGGAGCCAGGAGGCGTTAGGGCGTCATTTAGGCAGTGGGGGCAGGGATGGACTGTGCCAGATAGTGCCTGCCTTATTCTCCTGTCACTTGGGGCGGGGGTGGATTGAGAACCTATCCTGCTCCTACATCTCCCAGCCTACTTACTGCTCCCCCCAACTCCACACACGCAGACAACACACACACACACACACACACACGCACACTCACACACGCCTCTGGACAAAGACCTGACCGGGGTGGGAGGGGCCAGAGGGCCGGTCCCTCAGCTCCTAGAGCCCCGGCGGCTCCTTCTGACCCACGACCCCAAAGATCCTAACCGGTCCAGCGGCCCCCAACCCTTGGCAGGCTCCTCCCCAGAGCCAGCTGCAAGTCAAGGGCGCAGCCTCGGACCCTACTCGAAAGGGGAAGCGCCCGGTGTTGTCCCAGCGTGGGGGCCGCCTTCCCCGGAGTAGGTGACCCTGGACTCCCAATCATTAGCACTGGCCTTCTTTGCCCTCCCGACCCCATGTCCCGTCTCAGCCGAGTTCAGCCCTACCCCACCCACACCAACCCGGCCCCGCCAGGGTCCCGTTCTAGGACAATGCTTCTGGACTCCCCGCCCCGGCCGATCACCCACTCCTCGCCTGCTGCCCCTGACCCCCGCCCCCTGCCCCCGCCTCAATCCGGCCCCAACCCCAGCCCGCAGCCCCCGCCCCCGGCCCGCTCGTACCTCGGCATCCCGGCCCCAGTTCTAGGTGAGTGTGCGAGGGCCGGGGGGGCGTCCGGTACCGGGGCCGGGCCGGGAGCAGAGGCGCGGGCCAGGGACAGCGGGCGGGACCGGGGGGG
>NW_027185811.1:306739-370785 GCF_028583685.1 Petaurus breviceps papuanus | reverse complement strand
CTCTGCTCCCTCCCCTTAGTCTCTTCTTCCTTTCCGATACTCCTTTCTTCTCTCCTTTCCTAACCTCTATCCCCCACCCCCACCTCCCCAGGGCTCTCCCTGTCCCTCCCCCTTCCCTCCCTCCCCCCTCCTTCTCCTCTAAGATAAATTAGCCCCGAGGAAAGGGGGGAAGAAGGCGAGTGGCCAATGGTGCGTGGAGAGTTGTCCTGGCTTCTCTCTCCAGGAGCGCCCCAGCGGCTTCCCTTTTCCTCTCTCCCCTCCCCCTTCCCATCTGGGGCCTTCGGAGCTAGAGATTGGGGGACAAGGAAGGGGAGAGTTGGAGAGAGCTCAAGAAAGTAAGGGGAACGTTTAAATAGGAACAAAATCAGGGGAAAAGGCCAAGAAACAGCCGAGAGGTGACCCCTGTGCACAGGGCTAGGCAGGAGTGGGTAGGGTGTGGCTGATCCCAGGCCACTGGGTTTTCCCTGTGGACCTCCTGCCCAAGGCCTGCTGGGATCTGAGCAGGCTTCCTGGGGTGGAGTGGGGGCAAAGGGTCAGGTGATGAAATGGAAATCCGAAAACCCCATTCCGTACTAAAGCACTCCTTCTGTACCTCCACTCAACGTGAGCGAATGCAACTATTTTCTACGGAAAGGCTAGCCTTCTTCCCTTGATTACTCATTCAATAAATATTTATTAAATGCTAATACGATAGTAATAGACTACATTTGTATCCCATTTTGTGGTTCCACAGCCCTTTTGCATATCTGTCTATCTATTTAACTTTTTCATTTGGTTCTCACAAGGAACTGGATTTTTTACCCCCGTTTTATAAGATGAAGAAATTGAGGCAGAGAAAGGCCAAGTGACATGCCTGACTGAGGTCACATAGTTAGCAAGTAAGGGAGCATCCAGGTCTTATAACTCCAACTCCAATATTCTTTCCACTGCACAACAAAGCAAAATTAACAAGCTTTAAACTAAACAGCAATACAGGAGATGTCATGAGGTAGTAAGTATATACCTTGAGCAGGAATAGAAGTGAATGGTGAGGTCCTAGGAAGGAAAGATCACTGTGGGCTGAGATGGTCAAAGAAGGAAGAGGGACCTTCAGGAAGGAGGGTGTAGCTTCCTGACCTAAGGCTTCTTACCAGTCTTCTGCTTAAGACTGAAAAGTATCTTACACATCTTCTAGTTCAAGGCCCTCAATGTGGGGGAGGGGGAGAGGAGTGTGAGGGGAATATAGGAAAACATTTTTCATCAGCCTGGTATAAAAGCTCTCCTCACAGATGTAGACCAGCAGTCTATTCTTAGAAAATTCTCTTGGACAGAGAAAGGCCCAAGATCTCACAGCTATAGCTCTGGTCACAGTCTCTTCCACTCAGAAGTCAGCAAGAATTCCCTTTCTTAGCCTGGGTAAAGTTCAAACCCAGACTCTCTTTGAAGGTCCTCAGCACAATCCTGGAGTAAGCATTCACACACTCCAAGTTCCAGCCAAACTGAGGTGGATAAAAAAAAAAAAAAGTGAAAATTTATCACCGCACTCTACCTAGAATGCCTAGTAAATTCTTACTTATCCTTTAAAGCCCAACTCAAATGCCATCTTCTCTATGCAACCTAGACTGACCTTCTCCCCAGCCCCTCCAGCCTTCAGCTCTGTACCTCCCATAAAATTCTGTTTGCTTGTCTCTAATACACTTGTTATGTCATAGTTATTTTACATGTCACATCCTCCACTAGACTATAATCTCCCTAAAGGCAAGGATGGACTGTGTAAATTTTGTATCCCTTTAGCACTCAAAACAGTGCCCTGCTCAAGATAGGTACTTAATATAATCTTTATTTGATTGCTCTGAATGCCATGTAAACAGTAGGGATTTAATAAATTGTTCATGGAATTAAATTGAATTACTGAATGTCTTAGAGAGTCCAGTTTGGTACATCATCTGATAGAGAAGTCAGACTTTGCTCCAAAGTTAGAGTATCCCTGTTCCACTCATGCATTCAGTTAGGTAATATAATCTTCACCCCCAAACCCAGCAGAGCTCCCCAAAACACCCTGATTGCTTTTGGCTGGGAGTTCTCTTTCCCCTCTCCCATTAACCTAATAGTATTGTAGACATAGGAAAAATGATCACCCTTTTCAAGGCTCTTCCAGCCACACTTCTCTTACTGCCTCCCTCTCTATTTCTTCACTGTCTTCTATCATTCCTCCCTCTTCTCTTACCTACTCTCTTTTTTCCCCTCTCCAACTTTTCTCTCTCCTTTTCACCTCTTTCCCTTCTTCTCTCCCCATTCCTTCCTTCCCTTCCCTACTAATTCAAATCCCTTCTTACCCTTTATACAAACTACCAGCGCCAGGTAGATTTCATTTTATCTTATTTACATTCACAGAACTAACCCTTTACAGTTTTCCACATGATGAAAGATAGCACATTCTCAAACAGACACATAATAATATAGTCACATATAATAGTTATAATTGATGTAGTGCTTTAAGGTTTGACAGTTACTTTACCCGTGTTATTCCATTTGATCTCAAACAGAAACATACAGATGCTGAAACATGAACACTGAACCAGAAATAGGCAAACGCACTCACAGAGTGCTAGACTGTCTAATCTCATTGGAGCTCAGTTCAAAGGCTCTCCTTGTCTGTGTGCGATATGTGTGAATGCCCTTGGGAAAATGCACCCACAAATGCAAGACGTCATCATGCTTCAGTCCATTGCTTTGGACTTGATCGACAGAATGATCAAAAGCCTCAACATGTACTCGAAACCTATACAAAGTATGGACTTGCCATGAGTTCTCTGTATTGGCTGATTTCCCTAGACCCCTTACCATGGCCACCTTTGTTTCTCCAAGCTGTCCCTCGAGATGGGCAGGCAGAGGCTGACGCTAAAGCTGCCCCTGCCCCCTCCCATCAGATGATTAAGGGTCATTTGCTCTAGGATTGGGTATTTGTCAGCCAGGGAGGCTGGAATGATGTATTAACAGGGATTTAATGAGCTTGAGGCTGGAGGAGCTACACTTCATTTCCTGACTATTCAGCCAGGATAGGATGGTGGATGGTGTGTGCGTGGGGGGAGGATTCAGATCCCCCCCCTTCCAATCTACTTCCACTCTACTACTGCCCCCTCTTGCCCCAAGGACCAAGCATTTCTATTAGAAGGGCCAATGCATCCTGCATGTCAGCAGTATTGGGGCTCTGTTATGAATTCCTGTCATCGAAGAAACTTTGAGTCTGAAGATTTCAAGTCAACTCCAAGAACCTCAGTTACCTCTTCTGTAAAATGAGGGGGGGTTCCCTTCTACAGTCATTGAACCTAAGAATTGGCTCATTTGTCTTCCTCCAAAGAGAATCCCACTCATCCAGCCTAGTGAAAGAGACAGCACAGACATTCCTTACAGTCGCCCCTTCCCACTGGGAAGTTCTTTCTTGGGTGGAACTTTCTCTTGTGCCCTTATTGAAAATGGGGAGAGGCTGGTCACTTTGGGCCATGGTGGAGCAGTCTTTCATTCAGTTCAGGTCAATAGGCATTTATTAAGGGTCCACTATTTGCAAAGTACTGAGCCAGGCTCTGGGAATACAAAGACTGGAAGGAAAAAGTCCTTTCCCCCAGGAAGCTTATGGATAAAGGATGTGCAGAGTTAGAGCAGGAAACTACTTTAGAATTCACCTAATCCAATCCTCTCCTTTCATAGTTTAAGCAAAAGACAGAGGTTAAGTGACTATTTAAGCTTCACAAAAGTATATTGGGGAAGGGTAGTGGGGTATGACATTTATACAAATAATTAAAGACAAGTTAATTTAGAAAGGGCCACTAGCGGGCCCAGTGGATATAGCCCTGGGCTTACAGAGGCTCCCAAACTGGGCGATACCACCCCTTGGGAGGGGGAGGGGGAGTCCCGCTGGAATGATGGGGGGGGGGAGGTAGTAGCCTCAGATGCAATTGGGGGGCATTGAATAAAAGTAAGGGGGTGGTGGAAGCATAAGAAAAAAAGATAAGAAAATTTTGAAAAACTGTACATGTTTCATCTATTGTACAACAGAGTTAAAGTCATAGTGATCACATTATTTTCCAAATAAACACACAAAATGCAAGTTATAACAGATTAGTGGTCCAGTCTGCCAACAGGTCTTAACAAGCAGGTGTTGGCAGGTGAGCCTGTCACATTGTAGGGAAGTCCAGCATACATGGACAGGAATATGTGCATGTAATGACTTACTTACAATACAATACTATAAGTTACATGATGCAATACTGTGTCATCAAAATTTCAGTGCAGGAAAAAAACCACAAATTTACAATAAATAATTCAATTTAAGATGTATCAATTGAAATATATATTTTTTTGAAATAATGCAATTATTTTTTTAAAAAACATTAAGAGATTAAAGAAAGATTTCCAGGGGGCAATAGAGTAATTAAAAAAAAAAAGGGGGCAGTAGACCAAATTAGTTTGGGAACTTCTTTAGAGTCAGGAAGACTCATCTTCCTGAGTTCAAATCTGGTCTCAGTATTTCCTATCTATGTGACCCTGGGCAAGTCACTTAACCCTGTCTGCCTCAGTTTCTTCATCTGTAAAATGAACTGGAGAAGGAAATGACAAACTACTCCAGTATCTTTGCCAAGAGTAGGACATGACTGAAAAAGGACTGAATCTGAAATTTAGAGAAGGATAAAACACTAACAGTAAAGGATAGGGAGAAAGAGTCATAAATTTAAAGTCTTTACAGTATGGTGGAAAGTACACTGAACTTGCCATCAGAGAATCTGGGTTTAAATACTACCTCTCATGTTTGCCACCTGTGTGATCCTGGAAAAGTCACTTAACCCCTTTGGGCCTTACTTTCCTCATATACAAAATGACGAAGTTAGCCTAAATCAGTGGTTCTCAAACTTTTTGGTCTCAGAAACCCTCTTAAACTTTATGCTCCTTTAGGAGCTTTTGTTTAGGTGGGTATTATTGATCAATAGTTATCCTATCAGAAATTAACACTGATAGAATCTATAAAATATTCATTTAAAATAATAAACCAATGTTAAAATAGCATTTTAATGGAAAGTAACTATATTTTCCAAAAACAAAAAGAAATCATTGAGAAGAGTGGTTGCTATTGCTTCACATAGTTTTGAAAATATCTTTAATGTCTAGCGTGATGGAAGACTGATGGATTTTCCCATCAACTTCTGCGTTCAGCCTGTTGTGATAGATTGTTTTGGTTTAGATATATGAAGAAAATCTGGCCTCATACATATATGCGATTACAAAAGAGGAATATTTTAATAGATAACACTTAGTACTATTTAAAAAATAATTTTTACTTCATGGACCCCATGAAAGGGGGGGCGACTTTTAGGAGTCCACAGACCATACCTAAAGACCCCATGGTTGAGATGATCCTGAAGGTACCTTCCACCTTTAAATCCTATGATATTTCTTTACTTACATTTGGACACTTCAGAGGTATGTAGGGTCACAAAAGATCTATAGGGTGATTAAGATTGCAGCTCCTCTGTGTTTTTATAAATGTATTCATAAATTACTGTGGATGAAAAGAATCATTAACTAGTGGTCAACTGTGGAATGATCGATGCCACCGAAGCCAGGTGGGCTGGTTTTCAGGGGCCGGCATAGTCAATTGTCAGATCCTTATTTAGAGCTTTCTTTTTTTTTTTTTAATCACCCAATCCAAAGTGATTAGAGTACTGGGCCTGGAGGAAGACCTGAATTCATATTTGACCTCTATTGCTTGCTAGTTGTGTGACTCTAGACAAGTCACTCTAGACAAGAACCATTCCAAAAACCTTTAAAGGCCCACGGTCATCTGTAGAGTATGACTACAGTAAGTAATAACAGATATTTATATAAATTTAAGGTTTACAAAGCACTTTACATAGGTTATCTCATTTTATCCTCACAACAACCTTGTTACATTATTGGGTGTTACTTTTTCCTTATTTTTTAGAGAGGAAATTAAGGCTGAGAAAAATTAAGTGATTTGCCCAGGGTCATGCACCTAGTAAAGTGTCTGAAGTAGGATTTGAACTCTGGTCTTCCTGACTCTCAAGTGGAGGAGGGGGTAGTAGAGGGAGGGTATCTCATTCTGCTGCTGGTGTTGATCCTTCATTCTTGAAGAGGACCAAGGACATAACGTAGGTGATGTCTTGAGTTGCCCATGAATTTATTTATTTATTTATTTATTTTTGCCTTTTGGAGGGCAATTGGGGTTAAGTAACTTGCCCAAGGTTACACGGCTAGTATTTTTGTGTGGGTGTTAAGTGTCTGAGGCCGGAGCCAAACTCGGGTCCTCCCGACTCACAGGCTGGCGCTTTTACTCACTGTGCCACCTAGCCACACTGCCCATGAATGTATTATGCCCATAAATGAAGGGGGAGGAAAAGACAGAAGCAGAGGCAGACAGAACTCTTTGGGGAAAGAGAGGCAATCACCTAGAAGAGATTCTTCCCTGAGGAATCTTAGAGACTGGTGAAATATAGGAAAAGGACAGGAAAGAGGGGGAGAAAGGAATAAGAAGCAAGTGCTAGGTTTGGTGAGGGTCTTCTGCCTATGTCTGACCTTTTGACATTGATAGAACACTTGCTTCATTGTCTCTTTGCTCCATTTGATTGGGAGAAAATCCAGCCAATTCATCTAGCATTTTGGAGTCCCTATTATGTGTTATGGGAGCATAGATTTAAGGGTAGCAGAAACCTTAGAAAAAATCTAATCAAATTCCTTTTTTTTAATAGATGGGGAAACTGAGGCCCAGAGCAGTCACACAGGTAGTAGGCAGTTGAGTTGGGATTTGAATCTAGGTCTTCTGACTCTTAGATCTGTGTTCTCCCTACAATACCATACTAATTCCGATTTAACTGAATAAGCATTTATTAGGCTTTTACTATATGGAACACCTCAGACCCTCAGTGCCCCAGGCAAAGACTTTTCATAGTTAACTGTTTCTCTTATAATTTTAATGACTTTGATTTTTTTTGTACAAAAGGTTTCAATTGTAAATTATCAAAATCAACCATTTTATCTCCTATAATGTTCTGTCCCTTGTTTGGTTAAGAAATCTATCTGACTAGAAGATTCCAAGAACATTTGGTTCTATGTTGATCAGAGGCCAGTAGTGGGAATTCCTCGGCCAGAACTCCCCATTTTTTTTTTAAGCAATCAGGGTTAAGTAACTTGCTCAAGGTTACACGGCCAGGTGTTTCTGGTGGGTGCTAAGTGTCTGAGCTCGGATTCCATCCCCAGTTCAGAACTCCCCATTTTGAGAAAATCGAGTCTTTGGTTCCCTCCCCCCAAAAAAAGAATTGACCCGTGATTGTATAGGGCAGTGGTTCTTAAACTTTTGGGTTTCAGAATTCTGTTAGACTCCTTAAAATTGAGAATCTCTAAGTGCTTTTGCTTATGTGGGTTATACCTATTAGCGGTTTCCATATTAAAAATTAAAACTAGTAAATTTTAAAAGTATTAATTTATAGGGGCAGCCAGGTGGCTCAGCAAGTAATGTGTCAGGATGACCTGGGGGATCGAATCTGAGCTCAGACACTTAGCACCACACCCAGAAACACCTGGTCATGTAACCTTAAGCAAGTTACTTAACCCCGATTGCTTAAAAAAAAAATTAATTTATTTAAAAATAACAATAATAAACCCATTACATATTCATATAAAAACATTGTGATGAAAAACTAGTATTTAAAAATAATTAGTGAGAATGGACTTGTTTTATATATTTTTGTAAACATCTTTGATGACTGCTTTAATAGGAAACAATTGGATTCTCATGTCTACTTCTGCATTCAATCTGTTGTGATATATTATTTCTGCTGAAGTACAAAAAGAAAACCCAGTCTCACAAAGACATATAGTTGGGAAATGGAGGAGTATTTTAATAAGCAAATGATATTTTAGTATTTTATCAAAACAATTTTGTCCTTGTGAACTTCCTAAAAGGGTCTTGGGGGAAGCCCAGGGGTTTGAAGACCACACTTTGAGAACTGCTGGCATAGGGGACTCCCAGCTGAGGATAATCCCTCTACCAATGCAGGTTGACATCTTCTCTCTATAGGACGGATATGTATGTGTGGGTCTGTCTAATTACATAAATATGACCAGTGGGTAATATAGATAGATATATTATTTGATATCTGATTTGGTGTAGCAAGACCAACTGCCTTTCCTCTTGTGGGGAGCAGAGAGGCCACGCTGACATGGCCAATAGCCTAGCTGTGTGAAGGGGAAGAAGAAGGCAGACAAGATCCAGGACTGCTGAGGCTGGACAATCTCTCCTCCAGTCTCTAAGAGGGGTATGGAACTAGAATTACATCTGTCAGCCACCCTCCCCAAACATACCTAATCTAAATGTACTAGTCTGGGTTCAGAAGTTGCTGACCTGAACTGCTTGTTCAAATCCTTTAACCCTTTATCTACTGGGTTATGGCCTTCATCTCTTTGTATCAATTGCCTATTTATCTTAGACATCAGAGAAACTAGCTACAAAACTTTTACACTTAACCATTTTCCTTACAATTTCAACATTGATTTTGTTTGTACAAAATCTTCCAATTTTATATGATCAAAATTTTCCATTTTATCTCCTATGATATTCTATCTATTGTTTGGCAAAAAAAAACTTTCCCTAGCAATAGTTGTGAAAGGTATTTCCTTCCTTACTCTTCTAATTTATTTAACACATGATCTTTTGTGAAGAGGCAATGAAGGATAGTGGAGAAAGGCCAGAAGCAGAGAAACCCTGGGTTCAAGTACTATGTCTGACACATAATGGCTCTGTGAGCATGAGTTCTGAAGCTCCCAGTGCTCTAGAAAACTGTAGGACTGTAAGTGACAGAGAGGGTGCCAACTGTACTGGTATAGGAAGTTCCCTAATCTGGGAGTTTACAGGTCTAGTCCCTATGATTACTACCTTTTATACCATGGTCATGCATCTGTCTAAAGATTAGTGTGGTATATTATGTGAGAGATAGGTCTAAACCTAATTTATTTTTATTTTTTTTTTGGCTGGAAAATGTATTATCTTTAATTTTTGAGACGTAATACCATCCTGGCAAAATGGAATCAGCCTGGGCATGACTTCATCACCACCCTCTGCTCCAAGATTGAATGGTGGAGCCAGGAGCTCCAAAAACTCCATTTGAGGTGTCAGAGCAGACATTTCATTGCCAAGAGGCCTACACTGCCCAAGGACATATTCAGATGCCCTTTCTATATCTGTACTCCTCATGCACAGCAATGGGCATAGCAGGTGCCTAATAAACATTCACTGATGAAAAGTTAAGGAAGCTGATTGGGAGAAGGGATGTCACTTGCCAAAGAGCAGAGTCCTCACACCCCTTCCTAACACCATGGATCCAGCCCCTTCTTGTGGGTCATACAGAGGGTCCCTGTTCTGGGGCTGATCATCCCAAGCTTTCCCAGCCTGTTTTCAGACACAAGATCTGGCTGAGATAAAGGAAGCAGGAGAGAAATGGGAGAGGCTTACCAATTTAGGCCACTTACCAAGTTCCCTTAAGACAGGAGGGTTGCTTCCTCATCTGTAAACCCAGGAGAATGTTTCTTTTGGCATCACCCAATGGCTTTGAGTGGAGCACAACTTTCTGGCCCTACATTTCCTCATCTAAAATAGGGGGCCCTATGGAAAGGCTGGACTAGTCTTAGGGATCCTCTTTCAGTTCTGAATCCTATGAAAACTTGGTCTCCCTCAGTTTATGTAAAAGATCTTCTCCACATCTATTTCTTCATCTGCAAAACACAACAGCTACCTCACAGGGTTGTTAACAAAAATGAGACACTGGGACTAACTCAGTCAACTCAACTGCCCCATAGTAAGAATCTGCCCTTGCTCCCCAGCTCTGGTCCACACTCTCCAGTCAACAATGGACTAAAAGTCAGTCTGCTCTGGATTTCCAACTGAGAAATTTATTTAAACCAAACAGGTGCCTCATTGTCTCTAATCCTAGAAGAAGGTGTTGGGCCTCTTGGTAGTAAAGCGTGGCTTGTGCTGGCCACGCCGAACTCTGTGGGGCAGAGGGAACTTGATTTTGGAGTCGTGGAACTGCTTGACTGCAGGCCGGCGGCATTTGCTGGCAGGAATTTCTTCCACTTTCATGATTTGGATGGAGTGGGCCCGGGCACGGTGACAGGCTCCCATATCTCGGTAGCACTGAGTGACGGCACCAGCAGTGGTCAGGTCCCTATACTCCCTGTACGTGTTATGGGTGCCACTCCTGAAATCGTAACGCAGCCAGATGCCAAAGTTCTTCACTCTAAGAGGGGACTTTTCAAAGACCTGTCCGCAGTATACGATTTCTCCAGAAGACTTCATCTTTTTCAGCTGGGAAACGAAGTACCAGAACCGGGACTTCGCTACCACATGATTAGGAGCAAAGATCCGCATGCGATAAAAAGGAGGCACCGGGCCCTTGGGAGTGGGCAGGCAGCGCCCAACTACCTTATACTCTCTCAGGGTGCCCGAGGCCTTTATGGTGCTGCTGCCTCACGCCCCGCCAACCCGCAAAAGGTTAAACCTAATTTATTAATATGGACTATTATGTTTATAGTTTTCCCAATACTGAACCAATTCTGCATCCCTGGTATAAAGCTACTCTGACCATAGTCATAATCTTTTAAATATGTTGTTGTAACTTCTTTACTAATATTTTATTTAATTTTTTGCTTTCATATTCATTAGGGGTGATGATCTATAGTTTCCTTTCTCTGTTTTATCTCTCCCTGGCTCAGGTATTGGGATATTTGTCTCTTAGAGTTTAGAAAGATTCCTTCTTTCCCTATTTTTGCAAACAATTAACTTATTATTGAAAATAATTTTTCTTTGAATGTTTACTAAAATTCATTTGTAAATCTCTCTGATCTTATAGGGATTTTTCTTTGAAAGTTCTTTAATGACTTGTTCAATTTTGTTTTCTGAGATTAAATTATTTTAAAACTTTTTTCCTTCTATTAATTTTGGCACTTCATATTTTCTAAATATCCATCCATTTCATTATTTTTGTCATTGGTGCTGACATGTAATTGGGCAAAATGGTTTCCAATAAAATTTCTTTTATTTTTTCTTCATTTGTTGTGAATTTTCCTTTTTCATTTTTGTTACAGAAATTTAGTTTTCCTATTTTTTAAAAATCAGATTAGTAAAAGGTTTACCATTTACTAGTCAAATCACTCCTAATTTTATTTACGAATTAATTTATAACTTTGTTTATCTTACTTTAGAGCTGGAAAAGGCCTTAAAGACCATTTAGTCCAACTAAGTAATTTTACAAAATAGTAAACTGAGGCCTGAAGAGGGGAAATGACATCCTAAAGTATTATTATTGCAGAGTTAGGTGACACAGTGGATAGAGTGCCAGGCCTGGAGTCTGCAAGAGTCATCTTCTTGAATTAAAAGCTGACATCAGATACTTACTAAATGTATGACCTTGGGCAAGTCACTTAACCCTGCTTGCCTCAGTTTCCTCATCTGTAAAATGAGCTGGAGAAGGAAATGTCAAACCACTCTAGTGTCTTTGCCAAGAAAACTCCAAATGGGGTCACAAAGATCAACCGCAGCTTAAAGGACTCAGCAACTTTATTATTGTTGCTATTATTCTATTGTCCCTTATTTCATTCCTTTTGCTCCTAACATCCTATCCATTGCTGATCCAAGGACATAGTCATCCCCAACTTCACTCTGTGTAAACACTTTTTCCACATCTTCCCCTAGCTATACCTGGACTAATGCCCTCACCGCTCTGGCTCCACATCCTGTAAATATTTAACCCTGCTTATTATCTGTTTATAATCCCTATATGTTCTAAGTGCACTTATTGTCCTTCTGACACCTCACCCTACTGGTTCTCTATTTCTCTATTTCTGTCTGTCTCAGACTGAAAGGCTCAAGGGCAGGGCCCCCAAAGCAACTCCCATCCTATGTCTAATAGAAGGTAGCTTTTGTAAATTAGAATTAAGTCTAAAAAGTAACTGAATTATGTATAGACTCAGCAACATCACAGCTAGACCTGTAACCTCAAAGAGATGAAAGAAAGAGGAAGCAAACCCATGGGTACAGAGATGTTAATAGCATAGAAGAGCTTTTTGTAGGTTCAAAGAACCCAGGGAATGGCCTTCAGCTATGAAATTGCTAACAAATTATGGTATATAAATGTGATGCAGTATTCTTGTATTTTAAGAAATTGTAATAGTTGGGGGCAGCTAGGTGGCGCAGTGAATAGAGCACCGGCCCTGGAGTCAGGAGGACCTGGGTTTGAATCTGGCCTCAGACACTTAACACACACACACACACACACACACACACACACACACACCAAACTAGCCATATGACCTTGGACAAGTCACTTTACCCTAATTGCCCTACTTTCCCCCCTCCAAAAGGAAAAAAAAAGATAAAAAATAAAAACTTATATAAAAAAATAGGAGCAGAACTAGGTGGAAAATTTATACACTACTGATAATATTGTAAAGACGAACAACTTTGAAAGATTTGATAGGTCTCTGGTTTGGTCCCACGTATGGTATTCAGTTTTGAATCCCACAATTTGAGAAGAACGTTGACAAGCTGTTGGGCAGGTATCAGGATGGTGCTGAGCTGAGGCTGCAAAACTGGGACTGAAGAAACCAGGGTTCTTTAGACTGGAAAAGAGAGAAGAGGTAATGCAAGATTAGAGGTAAAAGTCAGAGGAGCTGGGTTCAAATCCCACTCTGCAATTTTTTATTTTTATGACCATGAATAAATCATTTCACTTTTAACAAACTCAATTTCCTCATCAGAAAGGTGGAGAGAAAGCTTGTACCATTTTCCACACAGGCTAGTTAGAAGGAAAACTTCTTCTGGTCTTCCAAATCTTCTTTGGAATAATCCTTGATTCTTTCCTCTCCCTCACCTTTCATTGCCTCCTCCCCAACCAATCAAATGCCAAAACTTACCTGTTTTACCTGCACAGCACTGGGTGCATCCATCCCTTTCTCTCTATGCCCAGGGCCCAACGACCTAGTCCAGGCCCTCATTATTCTTCTTCTGGATTATTGCAGTAACCTTCTAACTGTCCTCCTGACTCCAGTCTCTCCCCTTTTTAATCCATGCCCCACACAGCTGCCAAATCCATGTTCTTAACACATAGCTTTGGCCATGTGACTGCTGTGCTCAAGAACTTTCAGGGGCTTCCTAGCGCCTCTAAGATAAAAGACCATCTCCTCTTTGGAGGACTATTTCATTTCTCCTTGGTGGGGTTGTTTGTTTTATTAAAACTTTTCATTTTTTTAAATAGCATTTTCTCTCCTCACTGACTTCTCCACTGAAAATGATTGTCTCATTGCACACCTCTAGTGTACCAGCCCTCTGCCGAGAGCAGGGGTAGGTTGCACAATGGTTATAGAAATAGAAAATAGAAACTGACTAGAATCAGAAAGACCTGAATTCAGATTTGACCTTAGAAACTTAGTATCTGTGTGACCCTGGGCATATCATTTAACCTCTGTTTGCCTCAGTTTCCTCATCTGTAAAATGGGAATAATTATAACACCTGCCTCACAGGGTTGTGAAGATCCTAAGAGACCAAGAAAACAGATGGTGAAGCTTGAGTGGGGGAGGAGAGAATAAATAAGCATTTATTATACCCCTACTATGCACCAGTAACTTCTAATAGATTTACAAATACGATCTCATTTTATCTTCACAACAACCCTGTGAAGTGCTATTATTATCTCTATTTTACAGATGGGGAAACTGAAGCAAACAGAGGTTAAGTGACTTTTTTTTTTTTTGCTTTTTGGAGGGCAGTTGAGGTTAAGTGACTTGGCCAAAGTCACATGGCTTATTTTTTTTTTTTATATTTTAAAGTATATATGTATACATTATGTATCTATACCTATATCTGTTTAACAAGGTAACAACAAAATTATCCTTTTTTTCCTTTTGTCCTAGCCAATTCCCACCCCCCACCCCCACCCCAACCCCGGCCTTGTTCTTGTATTTCCCAGTATTTTGTTCATGTCTCACATTTATGGAGCACTTAGCAGTTTACAAGCATCCTGGGTGTTTAAAAATCTTTGTGTGGTTTATACTGTTAAAATGTAAAACTGCGCCAAGACTTTTGGGGACATATACATGTATATGTGTGTATATGTATCTATCTATACATATAAATATGTGTGTGGGAGAAAGAGGAGAGAGAGAGAAACAGAGAGACAGAGGGAGAGAGACAGAGACAGAGAAAGACAGACAGAGAGAGAGAGAGAGAAAGAACACCCTGTTTTGAGTATTGCCTGTTTGCCTAGCATGGAGCCTGCTTCATCCCCTTTCATATTGGGTGGGGGGGCTGTCTCCTTGATTTGCCACTTGCATCTTAAAAAGCAGCTGTGCTTTTTTTTTTTGGCAACTCCTATTGAGTCCAGTGTGGATGCAAAGAACTGAACTTGGTGAGAGAAGGACTTACCTTCCCCCTGCTCTCCCTCTTTTAACCCAGCTCTGAAAAATGAACCTGGGGGTATTTGTATCTGTTCTGTGTTGTTTGTCCTTAGTTCAAATATGCATTGTCAAGCAAAACAGGTGGCTTTAATTGGCCATCCAAAAAATATATGTGGCATTTGGCTCCCTTAATGTATGGCTTCTCTGTCAGGAGGTAGAAAACATGCTTCCTCATTGGTGCTGAGTTTTTAAGTCTTTCAAATTTGAGAAAATCTCTTTCAACCAGAAGAGTCTAAGTAATTTTATGAAACTCTCACATCTGTGGCTGATTTACCACCCACCTGTCTTAAGTGGAACTTATGAACTTCAGTTTCTGGTTCATTTGCCCCAACCCAATCAGTACCTGGATACCAGCTTATGTCCCTAAGACTAGACATCAGCTCCCTTTACAAGTAATCAGGCTCATAAACATCAAATCATATTTGCATAGTGAAGAATATAGCCCATTCTCTGGAGTAAAAGAGTACCTTTCCCCTTCCTGATGGATCCTATCTCCCTCCATCCCAACAGAGACCTGTTCAGTCTTATTGGCTCATACTACCACTTTGAGTAGGATTGGGGAGAACAATTTCAGAGTTTGCTCTGTCCTGAACTTCCCTAACTGCTCATAGATCCCATAAAACTATGGATACTTTGATTTGTCTTATAGTGACCCCACGATCTTTTTTTTACATTCATACGTATGTACATATATACATAAGTATGTGCTTGCTTCTTTGAATTTGATTGGCTATGTTGCCAGATTTGGGATCCATTCAAAAATACTTCTTGGGGCGGCCAGGTAGCACAGAGAGTAAGAACACTGGCTCCAGTGTCGGAATGACCTGGGGATTGAATCCGGGCTCAGATACTTAGCACCACACCCAGAAATAACTGGCTGTGTAACCTTGAGCAAGTTACTGAACCCCAATTGCTTTAAAAAAAAATGCTTCTTTTTATCATGTGGCTAGAAAACTGAAACCAGTTAGAGAATGTATTCAATGCTCCAAATTTCTCCAAGGCCATTCTATTACTTATTATCAGAATTCTGTGGAGCCAAACCCTCCCCACACCTCTTCCACGTGGGGGATTGCATCAGTCAAAAATGCCAATACCTCCTGACCAGCTTTTCTTTAAATATCAGACCTTTATCTGAGATTTGCTGCAATGATGTTTTCTTACTTAAGTGCTTCTCTACTCATTCTATCTACATTAATTTCATTCATGCAAAAACTTTTCAATTGTATGTAATTTAGAGTGTCCATTGTCTCTTCTACAGCCACCTATACCCTTTGTTTATTTAAAGCATTCCTCCTTTAGCCAGAGTTGGACAGGGCACATCCTTCCATTTTCCTCCATTAAAAAAATTATAAGATCTTTTATTTTTTCACCATCTGAATTTCTCCATCATTTTTGTCAAACCAATCTTGATGTTTTTGAGTAGTCTGGTTCAGATGCATAAATGTACTGCCGCATACCAAATCTCACTCCTTTTCTGCACCACTGTTGCTCTCCAAGTTATCAACAAACTGTTCATACTTGGAGAAGTGCTCTAATCTGTTGACATTAAGTCTTCTGGTAACCATCTTGCCTTGGGGCCACCACTTTTGTTGAATTTGAATATTTAGCTTGGAGAGGATAAGTCTATGATCAGTCCAGCACTCTGTACCACACTCCACCTTCATCACTCTCACATCCTGTCTGTCTCTTCTCTTTATGATATATAAATGCCAATGCTTGTTTTGAGGCTGTATTCACTAAGTTTTATTGCATTTTCATAAATGGAAGACAGTGTTGGTGATGAGAAGGTCATGAGACACATAGGTCTTCAGTAGTGACTATTGGCATAGGTATTTCCAACTCCATTTTTCCTAAGGACTCCCTGCCATGTCTGATAGTTTGTGCCTACTCTGGCATTAAAATCACCCAGAATTACAAGGTACATTGATGACGAGGGTCTCCAGGTCTTGATAAAATCCTCTTTTGACCTCATCAGGGTTCATCATGAGGGTAGCATACACACTGATAATGGTGGCATGGAGCTTCCCTACAAGTGGCAATAGTATTGTCATGAGCCTGTCATTCATTCCTTTTAGTAGGCATAGAAACTTGTTGACTAAATTAGTTTTGATTGTGAAACCTATGCCAGCTTCACAGCACTCCCCTTCACTGTGACCACTCCAAAAAAACATGTATCCAGCTTTGACTTCAGTAAGCTGGCCTTCCTTTGCCAGCCGTATTTCACTCAAGGCTGCTATTTGTTCTGAGTTCTCTCACGAGAGCTGTTTGTCTTTCAAGTCTACTGGATTTCATGTTGTCCATAAGCGTACACACATTACATGTACTGATGGTAAGTGGAATCACCTTTGCAAAGGTTTTAGTACATTTTTTTTTTTCTGTTTTGACCATGGGATGGGATCCCCACCTGTTGCTGTAAGCAGGCCAGGGTTGGGTGAAGCAGACAATTTTTGGGGCACCTTTTCTGGCCCCTTCCTCATGCCAGGAGGTGAATAATGCAGTCCTTTAAAAAGGCTGCTCAGACACCTAGGGGGCTTTAGAATCCCAGTGCTGCTTCAATCCAGTAAGAAGATGATCTATGGCCTGGGCCAACTGTGTGCAGGGTTGTCACTACAGCTCCCCATGTATCTGCACCTTCTGTTTTGTCACTTGCTGTCACCACAAGACTTTGAGGTAGGTAAAAATAGTAAAATGGTATGGGTGATGGCTTTCAATTCATGCATAAATTGGATTTAAGTGAGGCAGAGTGGCACCAAATCATTGGCCTCGCTCTCTCTTCCAGTGTCAAGACAACTGGTGATAACCTGGGATGTAGTGGATGACCTTGGAGTCTTCAGCGTCTAACCAAGCTCTAAGCACTATACAGAGCTTGCTTCAGCCACCTTCATAACCTCTGGAACAAATTGTTCTCATTCACCCATTCCTCTGGGGTGTGTGTACATATATGGTCAAAAGGTCAAGAATCTTGAAGAGATTTTTTTTAAATGAAGAATTAAGTGTGTGTGGGTTACAGGGACTAACATGACTGGATCTGGAAGTATTCTACAGAACAGTAATTATCAGAACTCTTTCTTGCTAGTATAGAAGAAAAACTCTATTCTCCCAAATTGTTTATCCCATAGCTATCAGGTCCAATGAATTAATAATAGCATAGATGCTAATAATAAACAATACTAGTAATATTAATAATAGTAGTAATAATTATATATACATTTACATATGTATGGGTATATGTGTAATATATACATATAGATACACACACACACATATATATATGTATGTATGTATATATATTCTCATTGATTGAGTTAGGATTGTTGTGCATGACCTCTGAGTTCCCTGCCCCTCCCCCAACGGATCTCCGCCCTTACCCAGTCAGCTCACCTCCACAGAGGTGGGTGGGCTTCTGGGTCAGGGAGACTTGGTGCCGGCAGAAATTTCGAGGTGTGTACTGACCAGTCACTGTTCTTGGCCTCTGCAAGTTTCTGCTTGTGTAATACCTAACCATTGGCCATGTGGCGTCCCTTTAAAAGCCGGCACATTGTCCATGCAGACTCACTGTTCGATTTGGGCCTGACCCCGGACAGTGCCTTGGAAAAATAACATCCACATCCAAATTTTACTCTCTAGGTTCTCTTGTTTCCCTCCTTTTGGCACAACAGGATCTTATCTCACTCCCGGATGAAGAGCTCATTCACTCTTATGTTTTTTGATATATTTTTATCTGCATAATTTCTCTGATTTCTGTTTACCATTTGTTTGGCTAAATGGGTTTACTCACTATTTATTCTTTGTGATGGTCTTCTATATAACTAGCATTTGATGGGAAGGGGCCAAGTTTGGGCTTCCCTCCTTACTCAGGAGTGATCAGGGAAATGGCTTTTGTTTTGAACTTCTTGGGCATTGGACTCCGAGGCCATGATCCTGATAATTCCTGCCTTGTTTATTTAAAGGTCAAATTTATGATGTTTGGCTGGATGCCCATTGTAGTTATTCCTTCTATTTCATAATCACTGCTTAGTCTGGTGGTCTCCTTAAACTATTGTTGGAATAGCTGTAGGTCAAGTTAAGCTGCATTGTTTCCTATTTTTCCAAAATCCATAATCTCCTCTCTTTCTTAAAATATTATCACTCAATCATCATTTATCCCTTTAACTTCCTCAAATTTGTTTACTTTTCTTTGCTTCTCTTATTTGAGTCTGGCCAGTTTTGGTTTTCTTAACATAAATGCTTGAATGTCTTCAATTCTATTAAAGAAACCATTTTCCCCTCTTATAGGATTGTGCTCAACTTTATAGTATAAGTATTTTTAGCTTTTTTCTTTTGGATTTTGTCATATTGTATTGCAGGTTTTCCTTTGCTTCAAATATTTGCTGCAAAATCTTAGTTGATTCTGACTTTTTCCTTGACATTTTGTCTCTTTTTTCTCTTGGCTATTTATAGCATCTCCCATTTCCTTCCACTCCCCCCAATTTCATCTACAAGCACTAGTATTTGTTGATGACATTTCTAGGTGTATTCACTTTGGGGTTTCAAACAGTGATCTATGGATTCTGTCCATTTTTCATTTTGTCCTATGCTTCCAGTAGTTCTTGTCATTTTTCTTTGATGATATCTTGATGTCTTGCTGTGCTGTATTGGTCCCCATCAAAGGGAGCTCCTCACCCACATATACATATTGAAGCCACTGAGCATAGTCAAAATCCATGACTCCCTTGCCTATGTTCTCACTTAGGGTTGGATAATCTGTGTCCTCATTCCACCCTGGAGAGAGGGAGCTAAGCCAGGGCTGGGAAAAGTGGGGTTGGAACCTTTTCCCTATAAAGTTCAGGTTTCTGTTCTTCTCAAATAAATGAGACTTGAACATGAAAAAAAAAGAGGCTAGGTGACACAGTGGATAGAGCACTAGGCCTGGAGTCAAGGAAGACCTGAATTTGAATTCAACCTCAGCTACTTACTATCTGTATGACCCTAGGCAAGTCACTTGACACTGTTTGCCTTGGTTTCCTCATCTGTAAGAAGAGCTGGAGAATGAAATGGCAAACTACTCTAGTATCTTTGCCAAGAAAACCCTAAATGGGGTCACGAAGAGTTGAGCACAATTGAAATGACTAAACAACAACAATAGAATATATGCATATATATACGTATATATGTATGTATGAATTGATAAATAATAAAAAAATTAATGTTCTCTTTTACAATGATTTTCAGGAATCCTTATCATTCTTAAATTATGCTTCCTGTATTCTACTTTTCTTTTTTTTTTTTTTTTAAAGCAATCGGGGTTAAGTAACTTGTTCAAGGTTACATGGCCAGGTGTTTCTGGGTGGGTGCTAAGTGTCTGAGCCCAGGATTCGATCTCCAGGTCTTCTCAACACTGGAGCCGGTGCTCTTACTCGCTGTGCTACCTGGCTGCCCTTTGTATTTTACTTTTCAAGTCATTTGATTTTATGTTAATATTTCTTGTTTTATTACTATTTTTTTAGTTCTACTTGTTCCACTCTTCTGCAAAGGTCCACTATTTGAGTAAGATTTTCCACCTTCTGTTCTAGGCTATTTATCCTCCTTCCAAATACTCTAACTTTCTTTTTCTTTTTTTGGAGGGGGGAAGGTAAGGCAATTGGGATTAAGTGACTTGCCCAAGGTCACATAGCTAATAAATGTGATCAAGTGTCTGAGTCTAGATTTGAATTCAGGTCCTCCTGACTCCAGGGCCAGTGCTCTATTCTAATTTTATTCTTTATCTCAGGTTTCAATTTCCTTCATTTCTTCCAACCACTCTAGGAAAACTTATAGCCAATCTGTTTTCTTTCTGAGGTTCTAGTTGTAATGATAATGAAATTTTTTTCTTTCCCAGGAATTTTATCCTTGGTAGTCTCTCTTTTTAAAAAAAATTAAATAGTATTTTATTTTTTCCCCATTGCATATCAATAAGAAAATTTTAGCCTTCATTTTTACAAGATTTTGAGTTTCAAATTTTTCTCCCTCATTCCCTCCCCTCTTTTGAAAATGGTAGGCAGTTTGATATAGTTTTTACATATGCTCTCATGTAAAACACATTTCCATATTCATCACAGTTGTGGAAGAAGAAACATATCAAAAGGAAATAAAGCCATGAGAATGAATAAAGTAAGAGAAAAAATTATGCTTCAGTCTTTACTCTGAGTCCAACAGTTCTTTATCTGGATATGGATAGCATTTTCCTTTGTGAGTTCTTTGTACTTGTCTTATATCATTGTGTTACTGAGAAAAGCTGAGTCATTCATAGTTGATCATCACACATATTACTGATACTGTGTACAATGTTTTCCTGGTTCTGCTCATATCATTTTGCATTAGTTCATGTAAGTCTTTCCAGATTTTTCTGAAATCTGCCTGTTCATCATTTCTTATTGCACAATAGTATTCCATTACATTCATATTCCACAGCTTGTTCTGCTATTCCCCAATTGATGGGCATCCCCTCAATTTCCAATATTTTGCCACCATAAAAGAGGTACTATAAATATTTTTGCATATGTGCATCCTTTCCCCTTTTTATGATCTCTTTGGGATACAGACCTAGTGGTGGTATTGCTGGACAAAGAGAATGCACATTAGGTTGCCCTTTGAATATAGTTCCAAATTGCTCTCTAGAATAGTTGGATCAGTTAACAACTCCAGCAATAGTGCACGAGTGTCCTAAATTTCCCATTTCCTCTCCAAGATTTATCATTTTTCATTTTTGTCATATTAGCCAATCTGATTCATGTGAGGTGGTATTTCAGAGTTGTTTTAATTTGCATTTCTCTACTTAAAAGTGATTTAGAGCACTTCTTCATATGCACATAGATAGCTTTGATTTCTTTATCTGAAAACTACCTGTTCATATCCTTTGATCATTTAGCTATTGGGGAATGGCTTGAATTCTCATTAATTTGACTCAGTTTTCGATATATTTTAGAAATGAGACCTTTATCAGAGACACTTGCTGTAAAGATTATTTCCCAGCTTCCTGCTTTCATTTTAATCTTGGTTGCATTGGCTTTGTTTGTACAAAAACTAATATGATCAAAATTATTTATTTCACATTTTGTCATGCTCTCTATCTCTTGTTGGGTAAAAAAATTCTTCCCCTCCATATAGATCTCACAGATAGACTGTTCCTTGCTCTTCTAATTTGATTACTTCATTGTCTATGGTAATTTTTTTTTTAGCAAGATGTAGTTTCCTCCCTTACCTCTATTAATTAGGTATATGTTTGTTTTTACTTTGTCTAAGATCAGTATTGCTACCCCTGCTTTTTTTTACTTCAGTTTAAGCATAATGGATTCTACTCCAATCCCTTACATTTACTCTGTGTGTGTGTCTCTACTCTAAGTGTTTTTATTGTAAGCAACATATTGTAGGATTCTGGTTTTTGATCCACTCTACTATATGTTTCCATTTTATGGGGGAATTTATCCCATTCACATCCACAGTTATGATTACTACCTGTATATTTCCCTCCATCCTATTCTTCCTCCTGTTTGTCCTCTCTCTCCTTTCACCCTTTTCCACTTCACTAGTGTTTTACTTCTGTCTACCACTTCCCCTGATCTGCCCTCTCTTATGTCAGTGCCCCCACTCCTTTACTTAAGTTCCTCCCTTCCCACTTCCCTGTCATGTAAGATAGATTTCTATATTCAACTGATTCTCTCTTTGAGCCTGATGAGAGTAAGATTCAAGTGATACCCATCACCCACCCTTCCATCTTCCCCCTGCTATAACAGGTCTTTTTTGCCTCTTCATGTGAGATAATTTACCACATTCTACCTCTCCCTTCTTTCTATACCATTTGTACTCCTCTTTCCCACCCCTTAATTTTTTTTACATCATCCCTCAAATTCACCTTATACTGGTGTTCTCTATGTATATTCCTTTTATCTGTACTGTTAGTGATACATTTTTTTTAAGCAATTGAGGTTAAGTAACTTGCTCAAGGTTACACGGCCAGTTATTTCTGAGTGTGGTGCTAAGTATCTGAGCCCGGATTCGATCCCCAGGTCATCCCGATACTGGAGCCGGTGCTCTTACTTGCTGTGCTACCTGGCCACCCCAGTGATACATTTTTTAAGAGTTACAAGTATCACCTTCCCATGTAGGGATGTAAGCAGTTTAATTCTATTGATTCCTTATATTCATTTTCCCTTTTTACCTGTTTATGCTTCTCTTGGGTTTTGAAATTGGAGGTAAAACTTTTTGTTTAGTTCTGGTCTTCTTCTTATGAAGGTTTGCAATCCTTCTGTTTTGTTGAATGGCTATTTTTTCCCTTGATGTATTATGCTTAATTTTGCCAGGTAAGTGAATTCTCAGTTGTAGTCCTAGCTTCTTTGCCTTCTGGAATATCATGTTCCATGACCTCCAATCCTTTAATGATGCAGCTGCCAGGTCATGTGTGATCTTAATTGTGACTCCTAAATATTTGAATTGTTTCTTTTTGGACACTTATGGTATTTTTTCCTTGACCTGATAGTTCTGAAATATGGCTATAATGTTCTTTGGGGTTTTTATTTTGGGGTCTCTTTGCTGATGTGATCAGTGGATTCTTTCAATGCCTATATTGCCCTCTGGTTCCAGGACATCAGGAGAGTTTTCCTTGATCTATTTTCCAAGTCAGTTGTTCTTCCCATGAGGTATTTTACATTTTATTAAATTTTTTTTCATTCTTTTGGATTTATTTGATTTATGATGTCTCATAGAGTCATTAGCTTCCACTTGCTCAATTCTAACTTTTTTTTTAAAGCAATCGGGGTTAAGTAACTTGCTCAAGGTTACACGGCCAGTTATTTCTGGGTGTGGTGCTGAGTGTCTGTAGCAGCAAGCACCCCAAGCGTCCTCAGGGTTTGCTGCCACCACAGGTTCTTGGATCTGCTTTGATAAAGGAAAGCAACTCAAAATGGGTTAACAAGCTTACTTTAATCAGTCAGACATATATTGTTTACCTTGTTCAGGGGAAAAAGGTCAGCACCCCAAACTTCAAAGTATACAGGCACAATTATCAAGACAGAAACAGATCAAGTAGACAGCTTTCCAAACTGTCCAACCATTACATCCATACCCAATCAACATCTGGGTTTCAACATCTGGGTTTTTCAAAGCGGGGGGGGCTCTGGACAACGGCTTCCCAGAATCCAGATCAAATCACAGAACACTTCTCAAAGTGAGCCCCCCAAACAAAGCCTCACATCAGGGCTTATATAGCCTTCTCCTGGCTCAGAGAATGTAACAACCTTATTGACTCACTGGCCAATCAAAAAGTATCTACTGAAAAACAAGCCTTTCACCCCAGGCTTCAGGTGCACTTTAGCCTAGGGGCAGGGAAGATCTTCCAAATTTGCATTCCCATTACATTCGGCCCCAAGATCTTTCATGCCCATAGCATAGACAATTTACTTTTGAATTAGCACTAAACATCTCTTAGGTCACATTTTCAAAGTACAGAACTAAAGTTACCAAAGTGGCCACTGAGCCTTAAACAAACACAAAGTACATTGCATTATCACCTCAATTCAAAACAAGAGTTCAAATAAAGTTCTCTGGGGGAGGGGTATCCTTCCCCTCACACAGCTCCAGCCCCTGCCTCCAAGCACAGAGAGGGGGCTGGGCAACAAAACCAACAAGGTGGAGTCCCTGGGGATCCAAGGCACTTCATCCCGCCCACCATAGTCACAAGTCCATCCTCCCCCTGGGTCCCAAACTGTGGGATGCAGCCAGGAGACACATTCAGTGCCCCTGCTTTGCTGCTCAGTTCTTATCTTTTCCTGTGGCTGAATTCCGAACTCCTGGGTTCCTTCTCCTCCCGCAGGCGGCAGCTGCTCCTGGCTTCTGCCCAGGTCCCGATGCAGGCAGCTCACCATTCCTGCTCTCAGCTCAGCGAAGTCAGCATGCAGGCCATTTTTTTCTCCTGCTCCACGGCTCCACAGAATCACAGCTACCACAACTGGGAAACAAACAATTATCCCAGTCCCCATACTTTCCTTTTACTCTGCAGATCCTGTTCGTGACAGCAAGCACCCCAAGCGTCCTCAGGGTTTGCTGCCACCACAGGTTCTTGGATCTGCTTTGATAAAGGAAAGCAACTCAAAACGGGTTAACAAGCTTACTTTAATCAGTCAGACATATATCGTTTACCTTGTTCAGGGGAAAAAGGTCAGTACCCCGAACTTCAAAGTATACAGGCAGGATTATCAAGACAGAAACAGATCAAGTAGACAGATTTCCAAACTGTCCAACCATTACAGTGTCTGAGCCTGGGATTCGATCTCCAGGTCATCCCAACACTGGAGCTGGTGCTCTTACTCGCTGAGACACCTGGCCACCCCTCAATTCTAACTTTTAAGGTATCATTTTCCTCAATTAAGTTTTATACTTTTTTTTTCCACTTGGCCAATTGTATTCTTTAAGGAGTTGTTTTCTTCAGTGGATTTAAAAAAAATTTTCCTTTTCCATTTGTCTAATTCTACTTTTTAATCAGTTTTCCAACCTATTGATTCTTTTTTTTAAATTGGGGTTAAGTGACTTGCCCAAGATTACATGGCTAGTTTTTTTTTTAAGTGTTTGAGGCCGGATTTGAACTCAGGTCATTCTGACTCCAGGACTGGTGCTCTATTATGACCCCCGTGATTTTTTTTTTCATAATTCTCTTGCATCACTCTCATTCCTTTCCCCAATTTTTCTTCTATCTCTCTCATATGATTTTAAAGCTCCTTTTTGTGCTCTTTCATGAGACCTTTCTGGGCTTGAGACCCCTTCCCACTTTTCTTTGGGGTTTTGCCCACAGATGTTTTGACAATGTTGTCCTCTTCTGAGTCTGTGTCTTGGACTTCCCCATCACCATAATCACTTTCTATGGTCAGATATTGTTGTTTTCTGCTCATTTTCCCTCCCCCTTTTTTTGAACTTTTCCCTTCCTTTAAATTTGAGCTCTGACCCCAGGGTGGAAGGGGCATTGTCTCTGGCTTCTTATGCTAGTGGCTGCAGGTCCTGGATGTTTACTTGGTATTGCACTGATGTTGCTCTGAGCCCCACAGGGGACCCTCACGTTTGACCTGCTTTAGGGTTGGGGTGGGGTTTGACTGGCTTACTTGGTGCTGAATTGGGGTCCTAGAGGTGGTTTCTGACATGTGCTGAGGCCTGGTGGGGTGTTTCTCCATTTCCCAGTGGCTACTGAAGCATGTGTGGGCAGGCCTCTGGAGGTGGCTTGTTTGGCCAGGGCTACACTAAAGCATGTGATGGTTCTTGGAGCTGGAGTCTGCTGGTTCCCCTGTCTATGTTAAGGCACTGGGGAGTCCTGGTGTTGCCATTTGTCTGTCCTGCCACACTGGGGTTCAGAATCTCCTGCTGGCTTGCTGGGATGCTTCCTGTCCTGGGCTTTGCTCCCCTTTAACTTATGTGAGATGGACTTTTCTTGCTGATTCTTTAGTTTCTTGGGCTAAAAGATTGCTTCACCCTGTGTTTTTGCTGGTTCTGTTATTCCAGGACTTGTTTGAGGGCGCTATTTAACCGTTGTTTGAAGGTGGGTATTGGAAATTTGCATCAGTTTACTGCTTGTGCTGCCATCTTGGCTCCCAAAGTCTATCTGCTTGGTAGTCTCTTAACCCATAGTATTTCTTCATTGCATTGAGAATTTTCTTCAGTTTGCTTATATCTCCAGCCTCTTAGCTTGGGTTGGCTAGAAAAGGTCTTCCTCCTTGTTTTTTTTTTTTATTTTCTTGTCTCTGCAGTTTTTGGAATTACTGTCACTCTGATCCCTTGATGCTACAAGCAGCCACATTGAGATTTCAGTCCTTTAAATCAATCATTCAACATTTATTAAATACCTACTATGTGCCATGTGCTGTGTTAAGCACTGAAGATACAAAAAGAGGCAAAACGACAGTTCATGCCCTCAAGGTGCTTACAATTTAATGAGGGAGACTACATGCAAACAAATACATACAAAGAAAGCAACCTACAGGGGAAATAATGAGCAGAGGAAAGACCCTAGAATTAAGAGGGCTTGGGAAAGCCTTCCGGTAGAAGGTGGGATTTTGGTTGGAATTGAAAGGAAGCCAGGGAAGTCAGTAGTCTGAGCAGGAGGAGGAGATCATTCCAGGCACAGGGGCTGGTCAGAGAAAACATCCAGAGCCAAAAGTTGGAGGATCTTTTTTGTGAAACAGCCAGGAGGCTAGTATCACTGAATAAGAGTAGGCATTGGGGAGTAAAGTGCTAAGTTACAAAGGGCTTTGAATGCCAAACTGAGCATTTTTATTTGCTCCTGGAAATAATAGGAAGCCACTGGAGTTTACTGAGTGGGGGATCAGCATGACCTGTGTTCTAGGAAAATCACTTTGATGGCTGAATGGAGAACGGATTGGACTGAAGTGAGATTTGTGGTAGGCAGAGCCACTGGCAGTTTATTGCAATAGTCCAGGAAGGAGGTGATGAAGGTATGTACTAGAATGGTGGCAGTGTCAGAGGAGAGAAAGAGGCAAAGAGATGCTACCAGGGTGAAATTGATATGCCCTGGCACCAGGTTGGATACAGAGGGGTGGTGGTGATGGTGATGGTGTTACATTTAAGATAGAGTGAGGAATCCAAAATGACTCCTAGGTTCCCAGGCCTAAAGAAAGAGACTGGGTAAAGTTGGCTTGTGATAGATTATTTTTTGCCCTGTCTCACACATAATCATGGTTTGCAATATGAAAATAGAACTCATGTTCTTAGTTGGGGCTGATTCTGAAAATCCAATCTCTGTTTCTTGCTCATTCTCATAGCACCCATTTTTGTGCTAGGATCATGATGGACTCCAGCTTTCCCCCCCTCCCCACCATACAACCCCAGACTGGAATGCTGTGCCTAGGGATGCTAGGCCTGTCTCCTTCCTCCCCTCCCCCAAGTCTGTGGATGCCCCACTGGGCCAGGACCTTCTTCTTGTTGGAAGAACTACTGATTATGATCTGAAGCAGGAGTCCTGTTCTCCGTGTCCTGGCTCCTCTGGAGGTTCTGGAAAGGGCCTTAGTGAGATAGAGTGGGGCCTCCTTGGTGCTGCTTCACATTCATTGTACTCCTTTCCCCTTATGTCTCTTTCCCAGTCTTTTGCAGGGAGATGGGGAAGGGGGAGAATAGTGGGTGGTAGGGTGGGGCCTATCTATCAGGTGACCCTCTTAATCCCCTATTTAAGCATTTAAAATCCTTCATAAACTGACTCCTTCCTACTTTTCTGGCATCCTTATACTTTACTCTCCTCTATGCCCTCAGCTCTACTGGCCTCCTGGCTGATCCTCAGAAGGACACTCCTCTGTTCCTTGGTCCTGCCTTTCCTCCATGTCTGGAATGTCTTGTCTCCTTTCAAGCATCACCTTGTCAAGAAGCCTCTCTTGGTGCCCTCTGGAGCTGCTGTCACCTTCCCCTCTCAGATTCCCTGTTTGTACCTCCTATGTACTTGGCTATACACATGCTATCTCCCCGGTTAGAATGTAAGCTCTTCCAGGGAAGGGACAGTCCCTAGCGTAGTGCCCGGCACATTAAGTACTTTGCTGATTGCCCAACTGCTTCACACACCACTATTTTCTGTTGGTTTTGAAGTGGTTCTAAAGGGAACTAATTGGGTTGGTTGGAATTTTTGCCAAAATTCCTTCTCATTGGACATTTCATTTTCTACTCTAGGCTTAGCTAGAGTGAATTGGTCCCATGTGCTCCCTCTCTCCCCATCTCCAAATGGAGAACCTCCATTCATTCAACATCTCCTATTGAGTCTTGGGGTTTATAAGAGCTCCTCTACTTAGTTCAAATCTGGCCTCAGACACTTACTAGCTGGGTAATCCTAGCCAGGTCACTTGACCCTGCTTGCCTCAGTTTCCCCATCTGTAAAATGAGCTGGAGAAGGAAATTATGGGGTCACAGAGAGTCAGACTCCAGTGAAATGTCTCAACAACAAAAATTTCCTCTCCCTCTGTCTTTCTATTCATCTTCCTCCAAAGAGCCTGGGTCAGAGGCATGCAGATTAACCTGAAGCTACTCCAAGGAAACAGGAATAAGGTGGGAATAAAGTAGAAAGCAGGAATAAACTGGCAGACTGCTCTCATCACAGATTGAGCAAGAGGACGGGGAGAAACCTCTCCTTACACATGTATTTTCTCATTTGATCCTCATAGCACCACTGTGGGGTTGGTAGTTATAAATGTTAGTATCCCTATTTTACAGATGAGGAAACTGAGGCTCAGAAAACTTGGTCACGGTCAAATAACTAGTCACAGTGGCAGAGCAAGCCTTTCCCTCATTCTTTCTCGTCTCCTCAGCACTGATGTCCAGAATGTTGTCCTGTGTATCTTATGTACTGGGGGCATTTTGCATCTTTCCATCAGATATGACAGGGATTCTATGTGTCCTTCCCCTCCCCTCACTCCCAAGGGAGGTCTCTGGGATGGGGGTGGGAGATGTTTAGTGGAGGTGGACATATGATGGAATTCTTTCCCAATCCCCATTCCCACAGGGAGGGCCAGGGGAGTAAAAAGGTAGGGATCCTACTTAGTCTGAGACCCCTGGAGGCAAGGGACTTCTGTGGGTGTCACTGGAACAGACTTACTGCCTGTCCCCAGCTTCCCTACCCTCCTAAATGATTAAGAGGACTAGACCTGCTTCTAATTAAGGGTACTCTCTCCTTTCCCCTTTCCCCACAACCTACCTCTATCTTCAAACAAAAGATGTCACCCCTGACTCCTTGTCTTATACTCTGCTCTTTCTCCTCACTCCACCTCCTGCCCACCCCCATCTCATTAGGTCCAGCCTCACCCAGGGCACTAACTATTCTTAATTTATTTCATCCATTTACATCACTATGTAAATTATATGCAAAACTAAGACATGTTTCCTGCTTCTGGACTGGCCAAAGTGAAATCCTTTGTCTGTCCAATCCAGCAGGTTGGAAGCATAATCAGGTTCTCTACCATAAATCCTGGGTTGTCAGTGTTAATGGCTCCTGACTAATTGCCTAGGACTTGGGACTCAGAGCTCTGGCTGGCCATTAAAATTCAATCAGGCGGAGCACTGAGCTATTAAATATTCATTGGCCGAGCTTCTTAACATAGGGCTGGGGTACAGCTCTGACCACTCCATCATCCTGTCCCTTGTTCAGGTGTCTCCCTCCCCTGCTCTTCCTCAGCCTTTCTCCCTCCCCTCCTTGGCTAAGTGACTGATTTCTACCCAGCAGCACCTGGTACTCCAGCTCATTTCCCTTACTCCCCACCCCCCACCCCCCTTCCACTCCTTAGCCTCCCACTTCATCCTGATTTGGCTGTTTTCCCCACCCAAAAAGGATATGTAGTCTGATAAAGGGGAATCTTTTTGCACATCCTCAATAAAATGGCACATGCTGTTCTTGACATTGTCACGTATGGTGGCTGTTCATAGTGCCACTTGCAGAAGAGAAGTGACTATTATTCCCAGAGACCAGGGATCCTAGACCAGCTGCATAACCCTGGGCAGCTTCACAGAAGGTGGGAAAGAAGTCGAGCCAACAGTCCCTCCTCATCACAGGGAGCAACCTCTCCTTACACACTCACTCTCTCATTTGATCCTCATGTCACTCCTGTGGGGTTGGCAGTATATTAGTATCACCATTTACATATGAGGAAACTGAGGCTTAGAAAACTTGGTCAAGGTCACATAGCTAGTAAGTGGCAGAGCAAGTCTTTTTCCCATTCTTTCTAGTTTCCCCAGCACTGATGTCCAGATCAGATATGACAGGGATTCTGTGTGTCCCTCTCTTTTTGAGTCCTTCTCCTCCCCCAGCCCCCAAGAGAGGTCTTTTGGGTGGGTGGGTTAATTGAGATGGGCATATGATGGAAGTCTCTGTCCCTTCCCCGAGATAGCTCAGAGAATTGAATTCAGAATCAAGGAGATCTGGGTTCAGGTTGGGCTCTGTCTGGTAGTACTAGCTGTGTGACCATGGGCAAGTTGTTCTGAATCTATTTTCTCATCTGTAAAATAGGGTTGCATTATCTTTCTCATGGGACTTTGGTAAGCAAAACACTTTGTAAAGCTTGCAGTAGTCATAGACACATGAGCTATTATTGCTATGGGCCTCTTTGGGCCTCTAGTGAAATGAAGACTAAAACTTTTCTCTTACCTCTTCATGGAGAATGAGAAATTCTTGGGGAATCTCAAACCTAGTGGTTCCTAAATCAGACCTGGGCAATGTTTTGGAGATATTGGGAGTTGAGGGAAAGTTAGAAAGGAGGCTTATTTTGGAGGAAAGAGATAAGAACCTCTTCAGTCAGGGAAGACCTGAGACTTCAGCAGGTAGGGTGGAGCCACAGATAAACAGGATCTGAAGGGAGAGATTGCTTCCTAGTCAGTCAAATCAAAGCTGTCCCAGGTCCCATTCATAGCTCCATGTCCTTTTTTTCTTGCTACTACTTCTCACCAACAAATCCAAATTTTTTTTTATCGAGTGGCATATTGAATATCTCCACTGTGGAGTTGGTAGTATAAGTGTTAGTATCCCTATTTTACAGATGAGGAAACTGAGGCTTCGAAAACTTGGTCACGGTCACATAACTGGTCACAGTGGCAGAGCAAGCCTTTAGATAGACTACTGAATATTGATAGACATTGATAGAATATTGAATTTTGTGTCAGGAATATGGGTTAAAATTCCACCTCTGGTACCTGCTAGCTGTGACACTCTGAGATAATCTTATCTGTAAAATAGGCATAATAGTGCCTATAGAACGTGGAACATACTCCATAGGATTATTGCAAGTCTTACTTGAGATATCATAGATAAAGTGCTTTGAAAACTTTAAGGCATCATATAAATTACATTTATTTGTTCTTTAAATATCTTCTTTGTGCAGAGCACTGTGCTAGGTATTTAATGTATATCTACAGGACCAAATGGGGATTTTGAAAAATGGGCTTTGGAAGAGTGGCTACCTTGGGAACTCCTGTGGATTACTACATATAATGTTTCTTATATATATAATGTTTCTCATATATATAGTATTTCTCATTATATATACATATACATATATATACATATATACATACACACACACTATATATATATATATATATATATATATATATATATATATATATAATGGAGATGATTGCCAACAAAATGGTGAGTCCAATTCTTGGCTTGGCTTGCCAGTTGACATGAACCTTAAAGGAGTTGTATGAACAGTGCAGAGGCAAGGTGAAGTTGAGATTCCAATTCAATGGACTCAGAAATTGTCTCATATTTGGATAATTTAGGTATCAACCTTGTGGGAGAATTTTAAGTTACTGCTTTAAGCATTTCTTTTGTGTGAAGGAAATAAAGAGTTGTACATTGAATAGCTATATGAGCTGAGAGTTAGGAATCCCTTTAGAGGGAGAAGCCAAGCACTCCATCCCATTAAGCCCAGCAGTAGTTCAGTATTGTTACATAAATAAACAAAAGAAAGAAAGAAAAAAAATCAATAATTTAAGTAAAACTGCAGACTAGGAACATGGTAGGCAGATGGTAGTATGGTGAGGGTGGAGAGCCTCAGGGAAGGGAATATCATCAAAGTAAAACTGTCAGGGGCAAAGCATTGATTTAAAGGAAGGGAATAATTTTTTTTAAATAAGAAAAATAAAAAAAGCCTAACATTCATAACTTTAAATGTGAAAGGATTAAGCAATCTAATAAAAATGAGAGTGGCAGAAAACAAAACTCAAATTATTATACATGAATTAGTGGGATGTTATTGTGTTGTAAGAAAAAAGTGATAGATTCAGAAAAATCTGGGAGTATTTGTAATAACTGATTCAGAGTGAGGTAAACAGAACCAAGAGAATAATTTATGCCACTACAGCATTAGAAAAGAATACAACTAGCAAAGGCTTAAGAAGTCTGATCAATACAATGACCAGTGCAGAAGACCAAGGAATCATGATTTCCCTAATCTTGGCAGGAAGTAATGGACAGAAGCACAGAATGAGTCATACATCTTTCAGCCAATACTGAATTTGTTTTGTTCAACTAAATTCATTTGTTACAAGGGAATGTGGGTCTTTCTGGAAGGTAAGAGAGGAGACATTTAGAGGGAAACAGGGATCAATCAATCAATCAATCAACATTTTTAAAGTACTTATTACATGCAAGGCACTGTGCTAAGTGGTAGTGATTCCTAAAAAAAGAAAAACATGTCCAGAAGTGAACAAAGATAAATAAGGCAATATTAATACTGCCACATCAAATTTATAGCAAATTTTTCAAAAATCCAAGCTTATTTAATAGATTTCTGATTTCACATAAAATTCTCTTGGTTTTGTTCCTTGCTTGTGGAAATGTTCATGATTGTTGGAGTTTGTTAAGTTCATAGTGGGAAAAAATATTTTTATAAGTTAAAGCACATAATGAGAATGAAAGAAATTAAGAATGACATAAATAATTGAAGGGATTTTCAGTGCTCATGGATGGGGCATATGAATATAATAAAAATTAAAATAGCACCTGAATTGATTTAAAGGTTTAGTGTTATATCACACAGACTACCAACAAGATGATTTATAGGGATGGACAAAATAAAATAAAATTTCTTTAGAAAAAAATTATTTAGACCAAAGGTTATTAACTTGGAGTCCATAAACTGGAAAAAAGAAAGTTTTGATAGCGGCATTTCAACATAATTAGTTTCCTTTGTAATAGTATGTGTTTTTTTTTTAAACCAATATTTTAAAAGGAAATCCATAGGCTTCACCAGACTGCCAAAGGGGTCATGACATAAAAATGTTAAGAACTTGTGATCTATCCTATAAAGGAAAACAATTAATTAAAGTAGGAATGAATGAGGGATAATACCTGCAGATTCCAAATCATGTTGTAAAACAGTAACAATAAAAGGATTTGTTACTGGTTAAAAGAAAATAGAAAATTAGATGAGTGAAACATACTAGACAAAAAGAATCAGAAAAACAACTCAATTATTCAGTGTCCATTAAGCCTCAAAATAGAAATTAGCTATGGAAGAACTCATATTTGACATAAACTGTTAGGAGCACTGGCAGAAATCAGGTTTAGACCAACTTCTTACACCATAGACCATAAACTAAAAATGGATAAGTGATTTTAAAATGAAAAGTTATACCTCTTTTTTTTTTTTAAGCAATTGGGGTTAAGTAACTTGCTCAAGTTTACACGGCCAGTTATTTCTGGGTGTGGTGCTGAGTATCTGAGCCCGGATTTGATCCAGGTCATTCCGAGACTAGAGCTGGTGCTCTTATTCGCTGAGCCACCTGGCCACCCCTAAGCAATTGGGGTTAAGTAACTTGCTCAAGGTTACACTGCCAGGTGTTTCTGGATTTGATCCCCAGGTCATCATGACACTGGAGCCAGTGCTCTTACTTGCTATGCTACCTGGCCACCCCAAAATCTTTTTGCTTTCTTTTTTTTGCCTTTTTTGGGGGCAATTGGGGTTAAGTAACTTGCCCAAGGTTACATGGCTAGCTTTTTTTGGGGAGGATGTTAAGTGTCTGAGGCCAGAACCAAACCCGGGTCCTCCCGACTCTGGGGCCAGCACTTTACTCACTGCGCCACCTAACCTCCCCGACAACCCTGAGTTTTTAACCTTAAAAAAATTTGGGGAGCGGCCAGGTAGCACAGCAAGTAAGAGCACGGGCTCCAGTGTTGAGAAGACCTGGAGATTGAATCCTGGGCTCAGACACTTAGCACCCACCCAGAAACACCTGGCCGTGTAACCTTGAGCAAGTTACTTAACCTCAATTGCTTAGGGGCGGCCAGGTAGCATAGCAAATAAGAGCACCAGCTCCAGTGTCGGGAGGACCTGGATCAAACCAGGGCTCAGATACTCAGCACCACACCCAGAAACACCTGGCCGTGTAACCTTGAGCAAGTTACTTAACCCCGATTGTTTTAAAAAAAAAATTTGGAAGACTTATGAGAGGCTAGGCATACTAATGCACTCTTGTTGGAGCGGCAGGTCGATCCAACCATTCCGGAAAGCAATTTGGAATGATGTGGAGAACAGGACCATAATGTTCATATTCTTTGACCCAGAGACCCCACTTTTATGCACATACCCTAACTGGGGTATTAAAAATAATAAAATAAATAATAGATCCTATATAGATCAAAATATTTTAGCAGCACTTTTTGTAGATACAAAAACAAAACAAAAACAAAAACAAAACTGGAAACAACTCAGAAGACCATTGGTTGAGGAATCAATAACCAAGTGTGGCAAATGAATGGAATGGAAAATTCCTGTGCTGTAAGAAGAAAGGGGAGACATGTGAAAAGATACTGAATGAAGTTAGAGAAATCAGGAAAACAAGATACACATTGACTGCCACAACATAAATGGTAAGAACACCATCAAAGCAATCAAAAGTGAAATCTGTGAAATTATTATGACTAAAGTTGGCCCCAAAGAATAAATATGATATGCCACCTCTCCTCCCCTCCCCTTCTCCCTCTGCCCCAGTTCTTCAAAGTGGTGGATGACTGTGGACATGGGATGCTGCATATAAGGTCAGACTTTTTTGATGGATCAGTTAATTTTGCTGAAGTGTTTTCCCCCATTTTTCTGATTCTTTGTTATAAGGGATGGCTCTCTGGGAGAGGAAGGGACATGATGGGAAATGTAAAAACAAAAGGTGATAAATATGTATTTTTTAAAAAGTAACTGTTTTTCTAAGTGTGTGTGTGTGTGTGTGTGTGTGTAGTGGTCTTTTATAAATTTCCACATTTATTTCTCTTCTCTTCCTTACTCAAAAAAAGCCATCCCTTTGTAATACTCAAAAAAAATTGGAAAAAAAAAGTTCAGCAAAGCTAACTAACATAGCCTTTGAGTCTGATTGTATATGCAATATTCCACACTTCTTCAAGGAAAAGTGGGAAGTTCATTTTCTTAATTCTCCTCCAGTGTCAAGCTTGGCTATAAATTATAATTACAAAGTATAAAATGGGGGGGGGGTGCGGAATATGTTGTTCTTTCTATTATATGGTTTCATTGTATATGTTTTTTTTTGTTCTGTCTTCTCTGAATTCTTAATATTCATTGTTTCTTTTGGTGTAATAATATTCCACTACATTCATGTACCCTAATTTGTTTAATCATTCCCCAGCTGATGGGAAGCTATTTCCTATTCCTTACAGCCACTGAAAGTGTTGCTATGATCATCTTAGTATATGTGAGACTTTTCTCACCTCCTCAGAGAGGTCCAAGGCAAAAGTTGACTATATATGACTAGCTGTAGGATCTCTGGGTCAGAGAGCATTAGTTACATATTTTGTTACTTTTTTTTTTAGCATAAATTGCTTTTCAGAGTCATTGGACAAATTCATAACCACACCAACAGTGGATTAGTGTGCCATTCTTCCTCAAAGCTATCTGTTATTTACTCTTTTCACATTTTGCCATCTTTGCCAATTTGCTTGGGGTGGGATGAAACTCAGAAATAATTTTAAGAGTGTCACAGGATTCAGAATGATAAGGGACCTTAAGTCCAAACCCCTAATTTTTCAAATGAGGAAACTGAGGCCCAGGGAGAGGACCTGACTTGTCTAAAGTTATACAGCTAATGGGTAGCAGAGCTGGGATCCAAATCTAGGTCCTCTGAATCCCATACTTTCCCCACTATATTAAGGCCCCCTTTCCCATGATCACTTTTACAAAAGAGAAAGCTGTTTTCAGCAGGATTGGCCCTTTCATCTCCAAAGTCTATGAACTCCAGAAGGAGGAGATGAAGTGCCCCTATACCTTAGGAGGGTGAGATCACTGCCCCTACTCAGTCAGAAAGGTCCAAGGCCATTGATTGGGACAACTTATCTAGTACTTTTAGTGGGAGGAGGGGAAAGGGAGAGAAACAGAATATCAGAATAAACTTCTCATGCATTCAAAGTGGGAAGAAAGGAAGAAGCTCCCATCCTTGAATACTACACAGACCATATTTTCAGCACAACCCTAGAGCGGACCCTCAGGTGGAACAGCTATGAACTCTGCGGGTGAGATGGCATTGGGAATAACCCCACCATTCTCACAATGCCCACCCCGAGCCTCCAAAGGATGTGGCCTATTCAAGCTGGCAAGGGCCTGATCCCCAACAGGGTGGCCTAGAAGTCATCAAAGAAGGTTTGAGGAGGTGAGGGGGCTGGGCTTGAGTGACCATGGGTTTGGACTTCAGGGGATGAAAGGGCAAAGAAGAGGATAACCAGGGATATCAGTGATTCAAGATGTGCCTCCTGAGAGGGAGGGCAGGAAGTCTGTGGAGAAAACAAGATGCCCACCTTACACATTGGGCTGATTGGGCAGACGCTGGGCACTATAGCTAATAAGAGGGTGATGAGGGTTTGGTGGGCATGGCCTAAGCCCCCTGGGTCTCCTCAAGCATGGGCATGGATTTCTACTAATGCCTCCATGACTCCAGGTGGGAAGAGAGAGAAATCTTGGGGTGGAGAGCTCTAAGGTTTAAGGTTATAAAATGCTTCTCTTAAAGCACCTGTCTGGGGTATTGTTCAGCTGGGTAAACTGAAGCTCTGAGAGGCTGGGTAGGTGCCATTGTCTCAGTCTCTGACTGATCAAGACAAAACTTGACCCTCTCCAGTCCCTGTGCCTTTACTTTCTGGTCCCCTACCATCACCCACAGCCACCAGATCCTCTTTCTTTTTCTCCTCTAGGCCTGACCCTCTCTTTTGCCAACCCTGCACCAAGGTGGGACAAGAGATTGACTTGGAGTCAGAAAGACCCTGAGTTCAAATCTGGCCTCAGATACAAGAAGTGTGACTCTGGACAAGTCACTTAACCACTGTATGTTTCAGTTTCCCTATCTGCAAAAACAGGGGTAATAATAGCTTCCATAATAATAGCTGTTGTGTGGCTCAAGTAAGATGATCTTTGTAAAGCACTTTGCAAACCTTAAAAAACTATATATGTGTTAATCATAATAATAATCATTTATTATTATTTCTCCTCTTCCATTGCTGCTTGTGCATTACTCCTAATATAGGGTAATGGGAAGAGCATGGGCCTAGAAGCCAGAAGATATGGGTCTAAGGCCTGCATGTACCAAGTCGCTTTGCTTCCCTTCCATTCAACAAACAATGACTTAGCAGTTCTACTGCTTTAAGTACAGGGAATACAAAAATGCACATGAACAAGGCCCTGGAATCAAGGAGTCAAATGGTGGGTGGCAGGATGGAGGAAAGAAGAATCAGGACTTGAATGGGGAGGAACTGGTTTTCCCTCAGGAGCCGATAGAGATTAGGGATACCTGGAGCTCCTTGAGGAAGAGGACACAACTATGGAATATCCCAGTGGATCTGGGGGCTCCTTCCCTGCAATGATGACCGAAGATCACAGTCAACAGGCTGATACGACTCTGTCTTCTGATTTCTGAAGATGCCAACAAAGGATTCTGCTGGTCTCCCTGCCATCCCTCATGCTCCCCTTCCTTTGTTCCCTTCCCAGACACTGTCCCAGGGGTATCTTCTATTCCTCAGGTCCGATAAGGCTCAGGCTGCCCTCACTCACTTTGGGGGATCATCACTTTCAGTTCTTCAGAGGATGTAGAACTCCAGATTTCACTGACTTGTAGAGAAGAGATACCAGTAAAATGTTGGTCCTAAAAGCATAATTTTTTGTTTTCAGGAGGGGTCAGGAAAGGAGTTTTGCAGCTTGCTGGAGGAAGTACAACCTGTTTTCTTCCTCCTGTTCAAATCTGAACCCAATTAATTGCACATTTGTAGTTGCTTGCTTGTCAGTCTATCAGCATAGGATATATGTGATATGTAAGTATACACACACATATAGTATATGTTTAATATACTCATAGAAGGCATATATATGGATAGTATTTGTAGGTGTGTGTATATACACATATATGCTTTTTTTTTGGAGGGTAAAGACAAGGCAGTTGGGGTTAAGTGACTTACCCAAGGTCACACAGCTAGTAAGTGTTTCATATCTGAGGCAGGATTTAAACTCAGGTCCTCCTGACTCCAGGGCGGTACTCTATTCATTGAATCACCTAGCTGCCCCACATTTATGCTTTTCTTCTTAAAGTATGCATATGTTTTAAGAAAAAATGCGTATGTGCATGTATGTATGTATATGTGTATATACACACATACATATATTATGTGTGTATACTGTGCTGCCTTTTCCATAGGGTTGCTTTTAAAAAAGCATTCACATATACATATGTACTGTCTAAATAATGTATTTGAGAACATATGTGTGTACACACACATACACACAATACATATGTGTGTTAATAGCAGCATCTAGGCAGAGCACTATGCCGGAAGTCAGGAAGACTTGTCTTCCTGAGTTCAAATCTGACCTCAGACACTTACTAGCTGTGGGATCCTGGGCAAATCACTTAACTCTGCCTCAGTTTCCTCAACTGTAGAATGAAGCGAAGAAGGAAATGGCAAACCATTCTAACATCTTTGCCAAGAAAACCCCAAATGGGGTCACAAAGAGTTGAACACAATTGAAATGACTGAATAATGACAACAGATGAGTGTGCATTTACATACACATATACATACATGTACATATACATGCACATGCATATGTACGTATGTAAGTGTAACACCCACACAGACACACCCACACCCCTTACCTACAGATGAGAAGTCAGGGTGAAATTAGTTGAATGTATTCTTGCAACATATTAGATATTCCCAATGGATGTCCATTCTCACCCCTGTGTAAGACAAACAGGGCAGCTTAAAAAAGAAATCGAACAAATTCAGACAATCCCTGAGAAGTCATTTAGTACTCAAAAAGGGCGTAAGTGCTTGAGGCTGATTTCTTAGTATTCCCAGACCATCAGGCAGACCTTATCCTATAGGAGCAAAATCCATAAGGATCTTAGAAAAGCTGTTTGGACTTAGATCACAACAAGGCGAGTAGTCTAGATTTATTCAAGAGTAAAAAAATAATAATAATAACATGGGTGAGTCCTCAAAGGGTGCCTAAGGTGCATTGCTAGAATATTAGTGATTCACCATCCAAAATATTAGCTTCCATTCTCATAACGGATACAGTAATGTAGCAAATATCAGCAGAGAAGCATTCAACTTTGTAAAAATTTCCTCAGAGAAACTGGTTTACCATAAAGAAAACACATCAAAAAACTAATCTAATATCTAACTATAGTCTGAAAGTACAAGGAAGAAAAACAAAAAAAAAACACCAGTTTCCCCCATGGATACAATACTTTGGGCATCCCAAAGGAAGAATCCCAGAAGACAACCTGAGATCTCTGTAGATCTAGTAGATCTCTGAAAATGCATAGGGTGCCCTAAAATACAGCCCACACAAGCCCTTACTGTGTTTTACCCACTTCTACCTACTGTGCCTCCCTGCAAAAAACCCCTCATTTTCATAGGTTAGGCAATCCATGGAACAACTATCTCAAGTTCAAAGTTCTCTGCATGTCCTCAATGCTAAAACTGTTGCTCATGAATCCCTATGCATTCTCCATTACTAGTCAGCCGTGTGAAAAGATTAATTCAAAGGAAAAGTATTTGCTGAAATGACAGAGCATGAATCTTTCTCTGACCACAATACAACTACTGGTTCCATTTCATGATGAAAAAAGATTTAGTCCTTAGTTTCCTTTACAATAATAGCAGTAACTAAGATTTATATCATGAATGTAACCCAGGTTTCAATCTTGGCACATTTGTGTAAAACTCTCATCACTGATGGAGAGAACAATGACAACATTGCTTGTATGAAGGGTAGAGTTGGTTTCAGTGCTTTGGAGAGGAGAGAAAATCTTCTTTGTTCCTGTTTTGAGAGAGGAGACATATGGTTCCAGAATCTCTTCAGCGAGAAACTCATGGAGAAAGAACAGGCTTTGTAAGGCAAGTAAGGAAGGGAAAGTCAGCTCCTCAACATGCCCCAGATTTCCACTTGCTCCCTAGAAAGGTGTAGGTGATTTCTTCTTGATTGCTTGACCTGAGATAGCTTGCTCCAAGGAGGAGAACTTAATCACTATGTGTATTTTCTGGTATATTCTAATCTATATAATGTTTGCTCTCTGCTGGGAAAAACTTAGTTTGGCTTGCTATTCACTGTGACATTATTTTGTCACAACCAGAAGATGGTAGGAAGGAGTTGAGTTAGCATATGTTAGCTTATTTCCTCTTTAAGTCTTTTTTTTTTAACTCTTTCCTCTTTAAGTGATAGAGATCAGGAAAACAACTTGGGTCTAAAATCATCTTTTCCCTAGACCAACAATATTTAGCAGGTAGATAGATTTCATTCTAGTTCAGTACCCCCTGTCTCTGGGAGGAGAGCAGTATGGCCTTCTTCAGAGTAAGAGAGAGGACCCTCAGTCAGGAATCAAACTCTTCCTTAGAGAGAGTTGGACCAAATTCAGGGATGTCTATTCATGCCTTTTCCTGAGCTGCACTTTGACAGTTGATATGGATATGCACATAACCTACATGGACAGAATACATACCTGACACTTAAACATTTATACAGCATTTTAAGGTGGATACATGGGACCCAGATTTGACACATGTTCAGCCAACCAGAGACAGAGGGACTCAAAGGAAAGATGGTAGGGATCTGCCTTTGGGGAAAGTCACCCTACATTCCTTTACCATGTTGGTGAGAACACAACAGGTGAGAACAGGCTCTTTCCTATCAGCTGTGGAGTCAGGGTGGGTTGTGTCTTTAAAACTGCCAAACTGGGACACTCTCTAATTGCATCCTGGGGAAAGATCTCATTGCCCCACAGTACAAGTACTAATGAACTAAAATGGGGGATTACTTCCCCTTCCCACCCCCTTTTCAGGCCCTGTGGACATGAGAATTGGGCTTGAAGTTTTGGTCTGTTTCATTTGTCTTTTCTACTTCTAAGGAGGGAGGGAAGGGGAGACCCTTGGTGACCTTGAAGCCCAGGATTCCAGATGTTGTTACCAGCAGAGAAATCCTGAGGAGCCACAGTGCCAGGATTGGGGGAGAGGGTGCCTTTGGACGAGGAATTGAATTAAATTGTGAATCTAATCCTCATTCCTGCTAAAGAGACTGAGGTGGTAAAAGAGGGGGGGATTGTGCTCTCCGGGTACTGGGAGTAGTGGTGGGAGATGTTTGTGTATTTGTTCTTGCTGTACCTTTGAAGTAATATTTCTTTGTTAAAGATAATCTAATTTACTAGCTGTGTGACCTTGGGCAAGTCACTTAACCCCAATTGCCCTAAAAAAAAAGCTAATCCAAGTGTTAAATGGTTAAATGGAATTAGGGTACTTAGGGATTTCAAAATTTGGAATCACAATTAATGGGACCTTGAGTCAGTGGAAGAGATTCTTCCACCTTCAGGCTGTGGGGGCCAGGGAAGTCACTGTAACACATGAATGTATGTATATAGAGAGGAGAGAAGTGGAGAAGGGGAGAGAGGGGGGAGAGAGAAGGGGGGAGAAGAGAAGAGAGAGACAGAGACAGAGAAAAGGGACAGAGATAGAGACGGAGAGACAGATATTTAGAGTTCATATATATTCTAATTCTCACAATTACCCTTTGAAGTAGGTGCCATGATTGTCTCAGTTTTACCTATGATGAAACATATTCGAAGAAATTCAGTGATTTGCCCAGTTTCCGAGGTGGGATTTAAACTCTGTCAAGCATAAGAGAGATATCGACTAGATATGATTTGAGGAGGGAGAAATCACTTCCAGCTTGGGGGGAGGGAAAGGGGAATCAAGGAAGGCTTCATGGAGGAGATAACAAGTTAGCTGGGCCTCGAAGGAAGGAAAGGATTTTGTAGGCACAAATAAGGGAGAATGTTATCCATTTCAGGAATGGAAGACTGTGAGAAAGCATAGGATTGCAGACTCAGTGGATTTAACACTGAAAGGATTGTAAAGATCCCTTGGGCCATGGGTTCTTGGCCTTTTTTTGTAGGTCTTGAACCCTTTCAACAATCTAGCAAAGTCGATAAATCCCTTCTTAGAATAATGTTTTTAAATACATAAAAGATGCTATCTGCATTCAGAAAAAGAACTGACAAATAGAAGTATGTATAGAATAGAAGGATGTATGATTTTACATACATATGCATATACATACATATGTACATACACATATTTGTGTTTAATGGTAACCATTGGTGGGGGGAGGGAAGAAAAAAAGGGAAAAAAAGAAATTTACAAGGTAAATTTATTACATATTTAAAAGGAATAGCAAGCTGTATGCACTAGATTTGCAGTTTCATGTGCAATCATACTTTTATTATTCTACTATGTTATAGAAATGCTTTTTATATTATAAATTAAATTAAAAATAAAATATCTAAGATTACAAGGAAACTAATTGTATTGAAATAAAGATGTGATTACTTTTGTTTTCCATCCATGGTTACTGACCTTCTGAAATCTACTTATGGATCCAGGTTAAGAACCTCTGATCTAGTGCAACCCACATTTTTTTTTGGCTTTTTGGAGGGGGGAAGGCAGGGCAATTGGGGGTTAAGTGACTTGCCCAAGGTCACACTGTTAGTAAGTGTTAAGTGTCTGAGTCTGGATTTGAACTCAGGTCTTCCTGACTCCAGGGCCCATGTGGTGCTCTATTCACTGCACCACCTTAGCAGCACCAACCCACACATTTTTAAAGATGAGGACACTGATACAATAGCTCACATTTCTATCATTTTTTCTCACTTTTACAAAATATCTTCCCCACAACAGCTCCAGATACAGACAGAGCAATTGGCATTAGAAGAAGAAGCTGATGCCCAGAGAAGCTCACCAGCAATTCAAACCCAGTAAAGGGTAGGACAGAGCATATTTGAGTTTGGGGAGAGTAGAACTACAGAGCATCAGAGAGGTGTTTGGTGGAGGTAGAAGCGACTGAAAGGCCCAGTACAGATTTGCCTTTGATAAAAAGGAGGATGGAAGTATGAAGTATGCTTCAGATGGGATGTGGGAGAGAGTATTTGCAAACACCCTAGCACATCCAGGATGGCCTGCTAGCCCAGGCTCTCATCTTCATTTCTAAAGGAAAGAGAACTTTAAAGGGGTCAACAATCTTACTTTAATTACAGATAAGTAGAAAGAAGTGAGTATCTAAGAAAGAATCCAACAGACAAGGATCCAATTGTCTGGACAAAGTAATACAACCACCTATATACACCACTGGATCAGAAGAGCACCAACGTTTGAGTAGTCAGGGGCTCTTAACAAACAGCTACCCAGAATCCTGTTCAGGGAATCCAAAGGTCCTTCTCACGAGCAAGCCCCCAAAGTAAAATGCCAACCTCCTCATATATATAGTTTTCAGCTAATAGGCTCAGAGCCAGAAAAGGTACCACAACCCTCCTGACTCAGTGCCTAATTAGCTTAGTACCAGAAGGTGTGAAAGCCTTCCTACAAGAAAGCCTCCCTGTAAGCAAACTTCCTCCTAAGCAAGCTCCTCCTTAGTAAAGTTCCTCCCCCAGTGGGCTCTATGTGACTCACATCTGTAATTGAAATACCTGGGTACCTTCAGACCTGGGAACACAGCTCCTGTTCCAAGAAGACTAGGGAACGCATGTGGTCGCATCGGCCTATTACTGGATGGAGAAGATCTTCCTATTCCATTAACATTACAAAGAAGAATGAGTCAATGAATGGGAAAACATTTATTAAATATTTACTATGTACAAAACATTGTGTTAAGTACAGAGAATACTGATAGAAAATAGAAAAAAACGAATAGGAGAGACAGACAGCACAGAGAATGAATGGAAGGGGCTTGTTGACTCACAGAATAGCAGAGAGAGGACTCACTTTGGAGTTAAGGTTTGGTTTGCCTGTGTAACATTGGGGTGTTTAAGGAGTACTATTCCCTCTGGTGTGAGGGCTGCTCTTCATCTACCTTTGGCGTCCACTTTTCACCCCCTTGTGGCTGCTCCTCAGTAAACCACCTTGGCAGACTGGCTAAAGCAGGTTGAGGGTTCACCCCATCAGTGAGTTAGGAGGCTGCCTACCAAAACATGTGAGGACTTTACCCTGGCAGAATGGGCAGATGAGAACAATTTGTTCTAATGGCCACAAAGGAGGCTGAAGCAGGCTCTACAGAATGCTCAGAGCCTAGTCAGACTTTGAATACACCAAAGCCATCTACCGTATCCTGGGCCATCTCCAGTTATTCTGACTTTTGTCTTGTCACTGGACTTTGATGAAGAAGAGAGAGTAAGGCTGACCACTTGCTGAAACTCTGCCTCACTTCAATTCACAAGCAAGTCAAGATGATGTCCTTAGAAGACAAAGGACTGAACAATAACAATGTTGAGCAAGTCAGTTTATCTTTTGGGGCATTAATTTCCTCACCTGGGGCAGCTAGGTGGCACAGTGGAATTTCTGGGCTTGGAATCAGGAAGACTCATCTTCATGAATTCAAATCCAACCTCAGACACTTACTAGCTGTGTGACCCTGGGCAAGTCACTTAACCTTGTTTTCTTCAGTTTCCTCGTCTGTCAAATGAGCTGCAGAAGGAAATGGTGAACCACTCCAGTATCTTCACAAAGAGAACCCTAAGCGGGGCCAGGAAGAGGTGGATTGGAGACAATAATAACAACAATTTCTCATCTACCCAATAAAGAGGTTAGTTATTTGGTTGATTTCTAGGTGCTTTCCATTCCTAAACCCTGTAACTACTACTGTCTCCAATCTGGGACCATTAGCCCTCTTCTGGTCCTGCTTCTAATCAGCATGTGCCCCCAAGAGATGGGGGAGAACTCTTGGCTTTTGAACACCCTCTCCTCCCCCCTCCCCATACCCAGAGCTCCATCACTGCTACCTCTCCAAACGGAAAGAGACAGATAAAAGTTAACCTCTCACCCCCAGCAGACCCTGGCTCTGAGTGGGGGTGGGGTATGTCTGCCATTTATTAGTGCGTGGAGAGTCCCCAGACTGGGATGCCTCAAACATCAACACATCAGGGCTGGAGAAGCCAGATGTCCTAACTCATCAACAATCCAGGTTTACTCAGTGTTTAGTTCCCATTAGAAGTTGCCCTAGATCTGGGTCTTGCTCTTCTTGAAGACAGGACTGGATTCTGAAGCTGATCCCTGCCCTTCCTCACCTCCCTCAGCTCTCTCCAAACCCACCTGATATTTCCAGGAGAAGGCACCCAGAAGAGATGAGGTCTGAAATTGCTTTAGGGACAAATGACAAGATCTTTCCCTCTATAGAGAGAAAGTGCTCAAATTCCCCTCCTGGGAGAGTTATGGTAGTGTTATAAATTATACGTGTGTGTCAAAGGTTGTTATCAGAGTAGGTTTGGTTAGAGCAGATCTGCACAACTTGGCAGTAGATAGGGGCCAAAATTTTAAAAACCAAAATTCTTCCGGCCAATGATAGATTAGACTAGAAGCAGTTGATTGCCATGGGGCATGTGACAAACAGGAGAAAGTGCCCAGTGGCAGCCTGACATTTTTCCCTGGGCTGGACCACAAATGGCCCATGTTTTGTACAGGCTTGGGTTAGAGAGGAAGGGAGTTTCTATAACTCAGTTTCATATGGTAACTCAGGGTCAGATGGTAACCAAGAAAGCTAGCTAAATCTTGGGCTCCTAGAAAGGGCATTAAATAGAATCAGAGGACCTGGGTTCAAATCACAGCTGTCCTACTTATACATTGCCTTAGGAGGTCACTTAACCTTTATAAGCCTTATATATTAAAATAATATTTTAATATAATTTATTTATTTTTATATTATCATATACTTTATATATTTATATAATTTTATTTATATAAATTTATATACTTAATTCTGATATATACATTTATATAATTTTAATTCATTATTATTATAATATTATATATATGTATATATAATAAATCTTATCTATAAAATGAGAGGGTTGGATAAGATAATCTCTGTGGTTCCTTCCTTTCCCCCCACTTAATAGTTTTATTTTTTCCAGTTACATGTAAAGATAGTTTTCAATATTTTAAGTTCCAAATTTTTTCTCCTTCCCTCCTTCCCATCTGCCCTCCCCAAGGTGGCAAGTAATCTGATATAGGCTATACATATGCAATCATATTAAACATATTTCCACATTAGTCATGTTGTGAAAGAATCAGAACAAAAGCGAAAAACCACAAGAAAGAAAAAAAAGAGACAAAATAGTCTGCTTTGATCTGCATTCAGACTCCATAGTTCTTTCTCTGGACATGGATAGCATTTTCCATCACAAGTCTTTTTGAATTGTCTTGGATCATTGTATTGCTGAGAAGAGCTAAGTCTATCAAAGTTGATCATCACATAATGTTGCTGTCACTGTATACAATATTCTTCTGCTTCTGCTCACTTCACTCAGCCTCAGTTCATATAGTTCTTTCTGTGTTTTTCTGAAGTCTGCCTGCTCATCATTTCTTATAGCATGATAGCATTCCATTTATGTTCACACACTTGTTCAGTCCACAACTTGTTCAGTCATCCCCAATTGTTGGGCATTACCCCAATTTCCAGTTCTTGGCCATCTCTGCTCCCTTCCTGCAGCAAATCTATGATCCTGTGATCTCTGATGAGGTAAGTGATAGAAGTAGCATTGTTTTTATTTTACAGAAAAGGAAAGTGAGACCCAGAAAGAGAGTAAGATGGGTGGGATTAGTGAATGTCAGCAGCAGAAGGAAACTGAGGAGAAAAAAAAAGTGGAGGGAGCAGTGAGACTTATTGCAGTCCCCATCTGCCTCAGCAATAAAAACAAACCTTTTAATGGAAGGCAGTGGAGGGGCCCTAAAAGAGGGAGGTTGAATTACTACCAGGTGTGAGGTCCAAGGCAAGAGGAATTCCAAATTTTGACATAGACATTTCAGTTCATAGAAGTTTCTTTAAGATTCTATTAGGGGAAGGGGCATGAGGTTTTGTCTAGGTATTGAGGGAGCTGTCTATTCTAGGTATGATTTCAAGGCCCCCTGCCCTTGGTCAGCAATTAGGAGAGTGGAATAAGGAAGGCAACCACCAGATCTAATCCCTTTATATGCACTATCTCTTATGTTAACCCTGTGAAATAGGTACAGGGGCAGCTAGGTGGCACAGTGGATAGAGTACCAGTCCTGGAATCAGGAAATCAGAGTTCAAATCTGGCCTCAGACACTTACTAGCTGTGTGGCCCTGGGAAAGTCACTTACCCCTGTTTGCCTCAGTTTCCTCATTTGTAAAATGAGCTGGAGAAGGAAATGCCAAATCACTTTAGTATCTCTGCCAAGAAAACCTCAAATAGGGTCACAGAACAACTCAATGACAATATCTCTACATGTTTATAGGTATTATTATCTATTCATTTAACAATGATGAAATTGAGACTCAGATTAAGTGACTTTTCCATGTCACCCAGCAAGTATGTGTCAAATGTGAGATTCAAACCCAGTTATCTCTGATTCTAAGGGGAGCTTCCCTTGCCCTTTCCACTCTGCATACAGAGATGTGGGGTACGGTAGGCAGCAGCCAGCCAGCAATTCCTGTCCCAATCCTTCCCCAGCCCCTCCCTCTTCACTCAGGCTGGACAGAGAGATGAGCCCTAGAAGCTCCCTGGTCCCTTTCTCTCCTTCCTTTCCCATTTTTCCTGAAGAAGCCAAGCCTTCTCCTATCAATCAACTAGGTGGCCCAGTAGAAAAAGTATTGGACCTGGAATCAAGAAGATCTGAATTCAAATCCAGCCAGATATTTACTAGCTGTGTGTCCCTGAGCAAGTCACTTAATCACTGTCTGCCTCAGTTTCCCCATCTGTAAAATGGGGATAACAATTGTATCTACCTCCCAGGGTTGTTTTAAGGATCAAATGAGTTATAAATCTCCTAGCACAGCAGTTGACCCATAGTAGGTACTTAATAAATCTTTCCTTTCTCCCTTCCTTCCCTTAATAGAAGCAAGCCTCCCTATAGCTGTCCAGTGCTATTAATACAGGCAATGTGGAATTTTGTCAAGGGCATGGGACTTGGGTTTGGAAGAGAACTGGGTTTAGATCATGGCTTTGCCACTTAATAGCTGTGTTAAGATTGGCAAATTAACAAGCCCCAGTTTCATAGCCCATACAATGGGAACAAATGCTTATGCTTTCTTACCTTGCAAGGTTCTTGTGAAGAAAGTGCTTGTGAAATCCTTTTGGAAACGAGTTATTACTTTGACAACACACAGGTTCTCTCTAATAGCTCAGACCCACTAATGATCATGAGCTCTTTATGATACAAAGTATTTTCAAAGGGCATTCCCTCAAAGCAAGCCTGTACAGCAGACAGGCAGGTCATCTTGTCTTCATTTAACAGGTAGGCAAACTGAGTCTCAGAGAAGTTAAATGACCTGCCCAAGGTCATGCATTTGTATGTGATAGAGTCAGATCCAAAAGATGGGCCTCCTCAAGCCACGAACATGCTCTATTACACTACATTGGCCATCCATCATAGACCACACAGGCTGCCGGCACACCCGCCTGCCCTCCCCATATGTGGTGTAGTTGATAGAGCTTGGAAACTGGAATCAGGAGGACCTGACTTACTTCAGATGCCTACTACCTATATTGCTTTGAAGATAAGTCATTTAATTTTTCTGTCTCAATTTCCTCATCTGTAAAATAGGGATAATAAGAGCATATTCCTCCCAGGGTTGTTGTGAGGATGAAATAAGATATTTTAAAAGCATTTTGCAGATCTTAAACCCTTATATAAATACTATCTATTATTATTGTTATTATTACAAACATACATATGACCTTTGGATCTAGGTTCTATTACACAGAGGTCACTGGGTGGTCAGAATGTATTCTCCCCTTGCTCCCACCCAAGATAGGCCTTTTCACCTCCCCTCCCCCAATTCAGAAGCCCAGGAATGGGATAACAAAGGTGAACTGACCCTGACATCCCTCCCCACCTCTTTTACACAACTCTAGCATCCTCTTGGTCTCATCCTTCTCTGGGCAAAGTGGACAATGTGCTCTTATGTGCCTGAGAGGAGAGATGTCAGAGCAGAGTTCCCTTCCCCCACCTCCCTGTCCCCCTAAATTTATAGGTTTCTTATTGTCCTGCACAAAGACATGAGTTTCTGGAGGCTGGAGGGGGAGAGGCACATTAAAAAGTCAGATGCTGAGTAACAGCCTACCACACCCACAGCTGCCATAAATCTGCCAGTGGTCTGAGCTCCTGCTCCTCCTCCTTCCCTGGGTGGGAAGGGGAGTCTGTTCCCTGTACCATTTGTCTGGCTCCCCTTTAGACCCAGGAGCATCTCCTGAGCCTCACCTTCCTTACCCTGAACCTTAAGCCATCTTCACAGGCTTTGGAGTGGGAGGGGATGGAAGGGCCTGACCTGACCCACAGTTGCTCCAACAGACTGAGAAACTCTGATCAATCCAGGCTATGTATTTATTGTACATTGTCATGCCCTAAAAGTCAAGCTGTCCTTCCTCAGGTCTATCCTCCATATGTCCTGTTGTAATTTCAGTCTTTTCCTGATTGTTCATAATGGAATCACAAAAGGTCAGCAGTGAAAGGAATCTTAGAGACCTCTGAACCTAACAAATGAGTAAACTGAGAACCAGAAAGAAGTGACTTGTCCAAGGTCACACAGGAAATAACCAAGTTGGGACTTGAACCCAGTTTTTCTGACTCTGGCGCTAAGATTTTTCCCATTATAACATGATTTTTTTTCCATCAGCTTTCCCTGGGAGCTTTGCATCTCACTAGGAGCAAGTCCTAGACACACCAAAATCCCACCCTGCCCCACCCCATATTAGGACATTTCATATGGTATAAAGTTAATATATCATTGGATCATAGATTTGGAGCTAGAAAGGGTCTTAGAGACACCTAGTCTAATCCCTTAGTCTTAGGAAGGTTAAGTCATTTGCCCAAGGTCACACAAGAAGTAAGGATCAGACATGGGATTTGAAGCCAGAATCTCCTTTTCTGGGTCAACATTCTTTCCCCTGTACCATGTGAGACCTTAGAGATCATCTAGTCCCATAGTACTCAAACTTTTTGACCTCAGTTTCCCTTCACACACTTAAAAATTGTTGGAGCCCCCACAAAGAACTTTTTTTTTAGTCTTTTGTTTTGTTTTTGTTTTTGGAGTGGGGTAGGTGAGGCAATTGGAGTTAAGTGACTTGCCCAAGGTCACATGGCTAGTAAGTGTTAAGTGTATGAAGTCAAATTTGAACTTGGGTCCTTCTGACTCCAGGGCCAGTTCTCTATTCACTGTGCCACCTAGCTGCCCCCTCAAAGAGCTTTTTTTTAAATGCAGGTTATACCCAGAGGCATACTGGAGCCAATTCATACTGGTTCGTAAGAGTCAGACATTAAATTTTCAGGGTGACTATTTGTTGGAAATCAGCAAATGCTACAAATCAGGACTTGATTTATTGTTTTGTTGATTATCTAGACTTAAGAAAGTAAAGGAGAAAATGATAATCATGAAGATTAAATTTTAAAATGTATCACATGTATATTTTTTCAGTTGTTAAGTATTTGCCAGTATACTCCATTTATATTTATCAATATTTACTATATCAGAAATTAAAATGTTTCCATATTATTATGAAAATAGCTTTGAAATGGTCTCACAAACTCTGGGGTTAGTAGGCAAAATTTGTTGGTTAAGGTAATTGGGATTAAATAACTTGCCCAGAGTTACATAACTAGTAAGTAACTTGAACTCAGGTCCTCCTGACTCTAGGGTCTGAGCTCTATTTATTGCTACTGCTAGGCAAAATTTTGAAAACGACACTGGTCTAGTCCAACTGCTTCATTTTATCTATAGGATACCTGACTCAGCATAGATAAACGGTCACATAGGTAGCTGGGATTGGAACCCAGGTTTTGCACTCAGTCTACATGTCTTTCCACTGCTCAACCCTGAGAATGGTCTTGAAATGAGAAACTAGGTTGTAAAACACTTGGCTTGGAGAAAGTAGGACCTGAATTCAAATCCTCCCTACTAGCTTTGTGACCTCACCAAAGTTACCTAACCTCTCTTGGAATCAGTTTCCTTATCTTAAAAAAACCTGGGATAACAACATCTCCTTCATGGGTTGTTGTGAGGATCAAAGGACATAACTTAATCTGTGAAGAGCTTAGCAAAGTGTAAAGTGCTACATATTAGCTGTTATTATTGAAACTAGAAAAGATGGGGGATACATATGTAACCATCAGGGATCATTGAGAAGAAAAGTTTGATGTTCTCATTGATCCCTAACTCCACCTGTCCTTTGCTAAGACACAAGATTTTCCTAAAGCCCCTAAATTTCAGTAATCTGAATCTAGTTACCAAAGCAGCTCAGTCAGCTTTAGCCTAGGTCTCAATTAATGTAATTGTCTCTCTTTGAGAGCTTAAGAGTTTATAAATAAATGTTAAAAATGAAAATCATCACTATAAAATCTTAGACATATACTTTTGAAGACTCAATTAGGGGGAAAACCCCTGCTATTTTGCATAGAGATTTATATCTCTGACCGTATCAAATTCTGTGTATTTCCAGCAAGCCACTGATGTTCTTCATTGTACCTCCCCATGATAGCATAAATATAGACATGCAGCTTAAAACATGAGTGAATTATTCTGGATTTTTATATGAAGCAAAATGAGAAAATACCAACAGCTTAAAGAAACAGTGTGTGTGTGTGTGTGTGTGTGTGTGTGTGTGTGTGTAATCATAAAGAAATGCCTATTAACAAACAGGCAAGGGGAAGAAGATTTGGAAAGACTAACACCTCATGGAACCTTTCCTCACTTCTTAAAGAGGTAATTGCAGCTAGAAGCTTCAGCCTGAGTTTTTGCTTTACTGAATGGAGGCTGCTGAAGCCAGAACTCTTGGTTAGTCCCTAGTCCTCGAACTTACATCTCAAGATACCACCTGGGACTCCATCACTGTTTCAAGACTGCTGCTGCTCCCACTCTCATCTGTTATTGTGTCTCTCCCTTTGGCTATGTTTCCGTTTCCTTTTCCTTTTCCATAGGCTGATCGACTTGTTCAAAACTCCTGGGAGTTATGGAAGTCTGTCTCCTGACTCAAAGCTTGCAATAGCCTCAATCTCTTTCTGGGCTGAGGATGACAGTCCCTCCAGACTTGGATTCCCAGCTAGAATTAGAATCCCTTTCCCTAAACAGGAAAATCGGTGTGAATATTTCAGTCTAAGTATACTCAAATACCTGACTAATTAGAGTTAATCGGGTACTTAAGTCCAGGTTAAGTACAAAGTTAGTAAAAGAGCACCTGGCATCTTTAATTACAGCTACTTTGAACTTAATTTAAGTTCAGCTCTTCAGGCTCCTCAAAAGTGTTCCAGGTTACTGAAAGAATTTAAAGATATAATCAAGAAACCCCTGTCTGGGCATTTAGAGGAGCTACAGATAATGGAAGATGAGTCAAAAGATCTGAGATAGGTAAATACTAGCCTATTTTCCAAAGGTAGATTGCAGGGGCATCTCAGTAGGGAGGGTGCTGTACCTGAAGTCAGGCCTCAGAAACTTATCACCGGTGTTAGTTTGGCCAAGCTACTTAACCTGTCTCTTCCCATCTGTAAAAAGGGGATGATAATAGTACCTGACTCCCAGGATTTTTGTGAGGATAAAATGAGATTATATTCATAGAATGCTTTGCAAATTTCAAAGTGTTATATGAATAATAGATATTATTTTTAAGAGATAAAAATGTTTTGTGGAAATGGTATAATTTAAATGTATTTATATAGATAATTTCTTTTAAAAATTTTTATATATTAGATTTATTTCTTTTTAGTTTTCAACATTCACTTCCATAAGATCTTGTGTTCCAGATTTTCTCCCTATCTCTCCCCTCCCCCACCCCAAGATGTCATGTAATTTGACATAGATTCTATATATGCATTCATATTAAACCTATTTTCACATTAGTCATGTTATAAAGAATTAGAACCAATGAGAGAAATCACAAGAAAGAAGACAAAAGCAAAAAAAAAATGCAATAATATGCTTTGATCTTCATTTAGGCTCCATAGTTATTTTTCTGGATGAGAACAGCATTTTCCAGAATGCTAGATATTACGAGCCACAGATAGGTACATTTGACATCTCTAACAAAATTCTCGAAGCGTTCTAATTAAGCATGTGGAAGAATTTGCTAAGGATTTGAGTTGTCCAAAAGTTTAACAGTAAGTTCTCCATCGCAGAAAAGATCCAAGAAGAGGCCACATAACTATTTGTCAGGCACACCATAGAAAGTATTCCTCTACCAGGTTGGACTACTTGAGCTCAAAGGAATGTTTATAGGAATCTAGACAGGTCTTGCTGTCGGTAGTTAACAATCTAACAGGAGAGACAGGGCAAGCAGGTAGACTGATAGCTACAGATTCAATAATTGTCTAAGTGTCCTCACTGAGTGTAACACTCCTTTTGGAAGTTATTGGGGATCAGAATTTTGAGCATCAGAGCATAGATGCTTTCATCTATAGTGTATTCTGTTGGTCCCTGGTTTTGGAAGAGTGACAGTTTTCCCCCTTAACACTGGGGGGTTCAGGAGGGAGGCTTTTGATCTTGAAGATGAAGGAGAATGGGGCAACACAGGAGAAGCTGAGAGCCAGGATAGAGGTCTGGTCCTTTGCTAAAATTTTCCAGTTCAGGGTTGAAGAAAGAGAGGAAAGGAAAACAAAGGGAAGGAAAGAAAAGAGGAAAGGGAGGGAAAGGAAGGGAAGAGAGAAAGAGGGGGAAAAGAGGAGAAGAAGGGAGGGAGGAAACAGAGAGAGTGAAAGAGAAAACAAGAGAGAGAAAAAGGGGGAGAAGGAGGGAGGAAGGGAAGAAATGCAAAGAAAAAAGGAAGGAAGGAAGGAAGGAAGGGAGGGAGGAAAGAAGGAAGAAAGAGAAAGAAAAACTGTATCAATATATTGTGTCTCTGGAAGTTCTGATTATTTGAATGCATGAATACTTGTGGAGAAATTGGAAAGGAGAGAAAACTGGGTTGCAGAGTGGATAGAACCCTGGGTCTGGACTCAATATCTAAAGTTCAAATTCAGCCTCAGATACTTAACTCTGTGCCTTGAGGTCACTTAACCTCTGCTTGCCTCAGTTTCCTCATCTGTAATATGGAGATAATAACACCTACCTCCTGTGGGTGCTATGAGGGAAAAAAAATTAAATATATTTTCAAGTGCTTTGCAAACTTTAAAGTACTATCTAAATGGTAGCCATTATTATTGCTGTTAATGATAATCCATAAGGGAAAGAGGTCTAAATTACTGAGGTTTCTGTAAACTTGATGTGGATGTTGCCAGTGCAAACTGGCTCTCACATTTGAGAGAGATGAGAGCTTTATTTATTTGTTTTTAGATTTTTCAATTCCCTAGAGAGTGAGAGGGGGAAAAACCTCTGGGGAAATATTCCTAGTACAGTCTAGTTGGTACAGTCCCAGAAGCAGGTAAACACTGAGGGCAGTCATTTTTTCCCCTTTCTCCTGGAGGACAGCACAGTGAATTTGAAAGGAAAGCTATGCCTCAACCATGCCTCAAAAGGGAAGTGAATCACTAGGGAAGCTCTTCCCTAGGCTCTGGAAAATGACTCTTGCCCCCACCATCAGGAGTGATTGACAGCTTTAGATATACCAGCTCTCTGTCTCTCTGTCTCTTTCTTTCTCTCTGTCTCTGTCTGTCTCTCTTTCTCTCTCTGTATTGGGGAAGAATTGGAATTGAGAATGTTGGCTGGGGTGGGATAGGAAATCAAGGATAGTACAGAGGCTGTGGTCTACAAGTAGGATGTAAACGAAGGGAGGAGTGCACAGAGGGATAGTAAGAATAAAATTGTTCTGAGTAAAGGTCATAGAATCATAAGGTCATAGAGGTAGAGCTAAGAGGGACCTTAGACTTGGGAGAAGAATCAGAAGGTTGTGGAAGGAAGGAACCAGAGACAATAACAATTGATGTTTAACTTTAAAATGTGCAACACCCTTTACTACTTAAGTACATTGATTTTTTTTTTTTGCTTTTTGGAGGGCAGTTGGGGTTAAGTGACTTGCCCAAGGTCACATGGCTAGTTTTTGTGTTAAGTATCTGAGGCTGGATCTGAACCCAGGTCCTCCTGACTCCAGGGCTGGTGTTCTATTCACTGAACCACCTAGCTGCCCACATTGATTGATTCCTAAAATAGTCCCGTGAGGTAGGTACTACAAAGGTTATCACACTTACTGTACAAAGGAGGAAACTGAGGCTCAGAGGGGTTAAGTGATTGGTCCATGGAGTCCAGAGCTATAATTAGGGAGCTTTGACCCAGGTACTGCATCATAAAAAGAAATTAGCAACCAGTTAGTAAGCTAGAGGGGAAATTTCCAGATAGCACACTTTTTCTTCCTTCCTGTATGAGAGATGAATTCATATCCAGACCTTTCCCTCTCAGGAGCAAGTCTCTCCAGCAATGACTGGAGGAGTTCCCATACCTCTATCTCCCTTACATAGGGCAATGTCCTGCGGTCTTTTCTCTCACACAAATAAATTTGAGTTGATTTGAGACAATATGTCTCCTGCTGCTTTCCCTAAGTGTCAAAACTGTAAGTTATGGTCCTAGTATGGTCACATAGTAAGGATTCAGAAGAAGGATTTGAACCCAGGTCCTTCTGACATTAAATCTTGAATCTCGAAGATGGAGACAAACATAGACAAAATGGAATAATAGTTCTGAGTGGACCAATGTGGATGCCCAATGTGAATTCAGTTTCCTCAGCTGCAAAAATGAAGATTCATTTCAACAAATATTTATGAATTATTTACAATACACAAGATACTTTATTTGGAAGCATGAAGATGAAAAATAACAGTTCCCACTCTCAAGGAATTTAGGATCTAATAGGCAGGATATGCTGTTCACAAGTAAATATGCAACAAGGTAGAATATGGTTGGGACAGAAGAAAGATACAAAGTAACTTAGAAAAATTGATGAAGAAGAAATCAATTTTAATTTGGTTATCCATGGAATTTATTCCTTCAATATTTCATGGAGGTGACTGGCAATTAAGCTGGACTTTTCAGAAAGAGGACTGCAACAGAGATGAAAAAAGAGAATATTTCTGGTTGTATGGAGATGGGAGACTTAGGACTGAAATGTAAGCTTCATGAAATAGAATAAAGTTGGAAAGCTAGGTTGGTACCAGATTGCAGAGGGATTTAAATGCAAGGCTGAGGAATTTTGATTTTATTTTATAGGCAATAGGAAGTCACTGAAAAATTTCCAACAGATATACTCTAATTTCTTTATTAGGAAGATTACACTGGCAGCTGTATAAAGGATGACTTAGAATGGAAAGAAGCTGGAGGCTGAGATTCTTTTCAGGGACTGCAAAATTTTTGACTGTGGGGACAGAAATGTTGTTGCTGACACCTTCTTTACTTTACCCCCTTCTTATGTTTGATAAGTAGGGAATGTAAATATTTGTCACCCTGAAGGTGAATAATAATAAGTTGAGCTGAATGGAGATAAGAAAAAGAAAAATGAAAGAAAGGGTAAGTAACATGAGAGAGAAGCAGACCCTGGAGGTTTTGTGCCCCTCAGCTTACAAAGGGGAGATAATATGCAAATATTGTTCCATCCCACAGATCTTCAACTTGCCTAAGAAATATTGTGCATGTGAAGATCAGCAGAAAGAGATGAAGAAAGGGAGGGGGAGAAGGAATGTCCCTTACTCTCACCCCCAACAATGGAGAGAGAAAAGCTGTCATAACCATGTTCCCCAATCCCAATTTGATGGGCAGAAGAATGAAGACAGAACTTGTTTGGAACTGTGAATTTGCATATATTTTGGAGGACTAACATCTGTTTCTTCCAGTGTCTGTTTTATCTATTTCCCTTTTAAATACAACTTTTCTCTATATGAAAAAAAAGAAAGATGTCCCAGTTAGTGGTTTATATATGGGCTCACAGAAAGACTCTCAGCTGAAAAAATTATGTTTTACAAATATAATGAAATATTATTGTGTCATAAGAAATGACAAGTTTGAGGAATCCAGAGAAATGTAAAAAGACTTATATGAACTGATATAGAATGTAGAGCCAGGAAAGAAATATATACAATGACCACAATAATGTGAATGAAAACTCTTAAGTGACATCAGAAGTCAAATTAATACAATGTTCAATTCAGGAGTCAGGTGGTGGCTTACAGGTATGGAATGCTGCACGCACTGTCAGTTATGGTTCATGTTTCAGTTTGTTTTGCATCACTGTTTTTCTTGGTTATAGGGAAAACTCTGTGGTGTGTGTGTCTGTGTGTGTGTGTGTGTTTGGGGCGGGGCATAGTTATTTGGAATAACAATATTCCTAATGTTCCCAATGTGACAAGGATGGAAAAAGTTATGTGATCATGGCAAAAAAAAAAGATCAACCTAAGACTTGTCATTTACTTAGCATAAGTTCATACTTAATGCAGAAACTCAGGAAAACATGGAACATTCTGATGGTCCCTTAGTTGTTGATGAGGGGAGACACTGTGGTATAATGGGAAACTTGTGAGACCTGGAATCCTGGAGGGACCCAGATTTAAATCCAGACTCTGTCACCTACTATGTGACCTCTCTGAGCATATCCTTTTCTCCATCTGTAAAATGGAAATAACAAGGCCTGTAGTACCTTACCTCATCAGGATATCGAGAATATCAGATAATATAACTAATATACACAAAGTGCTTTGCAAACCTTAAAATGCTAGACAAGTGACCACTGCTATTTTGATGATGATGTAACCATTTTTTGACATATGTCTACAACAATCTTGATGCTAAACAGTCCTGTTATTGCCAACCTAAGTAATCTTCAAGTATATCATATTCCCCCATACCAACTTCACCCTACTATGTAGGGGGAAGAGATGGAAGTGAAGAGCCTCATTGGCAGTGGGAATGGCATTCCCTTCTGGGGCTATATGACTCTCATTCCATTAATTGATCAATAAGTATGCACTGAAAATGGAGAAAGAATCTTTACAACCTATGTCTCTGACAAAGGACTCATTTCTAAAATATACAGAGAATTGAGTCAAATTTATAAGAATACAAGTCATTCCCCAATTGATAAATGGTCAAAGGATATGAACAGGCAGTTTTCAGAGAAAGAAATTAAAGATATCTATAAGCACATGAAGAAATGCTCTAATTCACTATTGATTAGAGAAATGCAAATCAAAACAATTCTGAGGTACCACATCTCACCAGTCAGATTGGCTAAGATGACAAAACAGGAAAATGACAAATGCTGGAGAGGATGTGGGCAAATTGGAACACTAATGCATTGCTGGTAGAGTTGTGAACTGATCCAGCCTTTCTGGAGAGCAATCTGGAATTATGCCCAAAGGGCTATAAATACTTTCATACCCTTTGATCCAGCAATACCACTCCTAGGGTTATATCTCAAAGAGATCATAGAAATGGGAGAAAGACCCATATGTACAAAAATGTTTATAGCAGCTCTTTTTGTGGTAGCAAAGAATTGGAAATTAAGGGGGTGCCCATCAATTGGGGAATGGCTGAACAAGTTGTGGTATATGCATGTTATGGAATACTATTGTGCTATAAGAAACAAGGAGCAGATGGTCTTCATATTTACCTGGAGAGGCTTAAAAGAACTGATGCTGAGTGAGAAGAGTAGAACCAGGAGAAATTTGTACATAATTACAGACACAACGTATGTGTGATGACCAGCTTTGATAGACTGGACTCTTCTCAGCAATGCAGTGATATAAGTCAATCCCAAAAAACTCATGATGGAGAAAAATATGTGCATCCAGAGAAAGAACTAGAAAGAACTAAGTTTATATCCAGGTGGAAGCAAAATACCGGATCTTTTTCCTTCTCTTATTTGGTTTTATGTCTTCTTTACCATCTTTCATTCCAGCTGGTACAATCTGTCCTTATAACCTGACTAATGTATAATGTGAAAGTATTTACAGATCCTATACTTGACTATAAGCCGCCATGGGGAGGGGGAGGAAGGGGGACAAAATGTGAAACTCAAGGAATTGTGGAATTGAATCCTGAAAACTAAAAGGAAACAAACAAATTAATAAAAAAAAAAAAAGAAAAAAATATGCACTGAGCAAGATGTGGCCCCTGCCTTTCCCTAGGCCTCAGTGCCTGAATTAGTAAAATGAGGGGTTGGAGTAGATGTCCTCCATCTTTTCTTCCGGATCTATGTGTCTGTATATCTGTATGTGCTCTACTCAGCTATTCCTTTCTCTCATCTTTAACCTCTGTTTTTCCTACACTTTAGTTTTCCTGGACTCTTTAGCCCAAGTCAATATGGATCAACACAAAAGTATTAACCTCTATTGTGAGGATGGGGGGCTCTCAGTTAGATCTTCCACCCATTCCCCTTTCTAACCCATATATACTCTGGGGCATCCTTACACCCACTCCCACTGCAAGTTTTGACTTGAGTCCCCAGAGCTTGGCTATATTTCTCCCTCAAGTTATAGGAGTACACTTAAAAGGTTCTAATGCTTGAGCCCCCACCAGTATACTTCCCCCTCAAGATTATCAGGTGGGAGTTGTTTAGTCAGCCAGCCTTAGGTAGTGTTTTTATTAGGGAGAGGGTAACAAGGTAGAAGGGAACAATCATATATTAAATGCCTACTATGTGTCAAGTTCTGGGCGAAGTCTTTCACAAATATTATCTCATTTGATCCTCACAGCAAACCCTAGGAAGTACTATTATTGTATTGTATTATCTAGTATTATCGTTATTATATAGTTGATAAATGTGAGGTAGACTTACCCAGGGTCACACAGCTAGGAAGTATCTGAGGCTGGATTTGAACTCAGATCTTTCTGATTCTAGAGTCCAGTGCTCTATCCCCTGGGCAACCTAACTGCCTTTTAGAAAGAGATATTTACTTTTGTCATTGTTCAGTCATATTCAATGCTGGATGACCGCATTCAGGGTTTTCTTGGCAGAGATACTGGAGTGGTTTGCCATTTCCTTCTCTAGGTCATTTTACAGATGAGGAATTGAGGTTAGTAAATGTCCAAGGCTGGATTTGAACTCATGAAGTTGAGTCTTTGGCCCCAGTGCTCTAATCTAGAATAGGAAAGACACAGGAGAGCCTTTGGACATGTGGGTAAGTCTAACAAAATCAGAGGTCAGCTGGAAGTTACCTTAAAAGTCACCTGCACAAAGTAATCTAACAAGCATTTATTAGGCTCCTGCTATATACAAAGGGTATTTGTAGGTGCTAAGGACACAAAGAGAAAATGAAAACCATTTCCTGTCATAAAAAGCTTACAATCTACTGGATAGATTGCCATATTCTCACCAGCTACCTGGTCTACCATTCATCTCAGCAACTCACGGGGGTCCATTATTTCAGGTCACCAACCTACTAACTTTCCAAATTAAAATCCTCCTCGCTAGCTATCCCTCTCCTATATGTGTGATATACTCCTATTACAATGTAAGTTCCTTGAGGGTAAGGAATGTCTTTGCTTTTGTTTTTATAACCCAGGACTTGATTACACTTAAGTGATTACATTTAATAAATGCTTATTCATTTCAAAACTGAAGAAATAGATAGGCTCAGCTAATAAATGGCAAGACTAAGATTCAAATCCAGGACCTTGTATTACAGATATATGGCTCTTTTCACTGCACCAGATTGTCACCCTTTGCCTCCTGTGGTTGTCAATAACCAAGACACCTTCACTCAACAGTAGAAGCTAGGAGATCTTGGACAAATCATTTCCCACTCTGGTCCTCCTTCCTCCCCTTCTTTTCCTCCTCTTTTCTCCTTCCTTCCAATCTTCCTGCCTACCTTCTCCTTCAATTCAATTCATTAAGTATCTATTAAGTGCCTACTATGTTCCAGGCAGACCTTGAGGCTACCTCTGCCTTTGTTACCAAATTCCAGTCAGGCTCCACATTCTTCTGCCCTAATACTCCTGCCTCCCTCCAGCCAGCCTTTGGTAACTCTAGCCAGACTCTTCCTCTCTGGAAGTAGAAATTCACTATCCAACCCTGCTTACCGTCGCCACCTGCTGCCCTATTCTGTCAGTGCCCAATACTGATCCTTCATGGAGCAGGACCCTGACTTTCACAGAATCTCACAGGATATTAGAAGTGGCAAGGATCTCAGAAACTATATTTATTTTAATTTTAAAAATGTGTCTTATGATGTCTTCTGTCTTCACATCACAGTCATTTCTGGGGGTGTAGTGGGGAGACCCTTCTCCCCATCTTCTGCCTCCAATTTGAATCTGTCCTTACTACAAAGAAAATCAATAACAAAAGGAGCTGGTGTCTGACAACTTATCCCACCTTCTGCTCTCTCCCTACCATGGAAATGGAAGTATATTTCATTACTTGCTGTCTAGGGACCAGCATTACAAACCCCTATTTTTTTCACATGAGAAATCAGAGACCTGGAGAAGTGGTATCACTTTCCCAAAGTTAGCGGTTCCCCAAGAAGTAAGAGTTAGATCTGGCCCCCTGGTGTCCTGACTCTGTCCAGCCCTCTCTCGGTCACATCTCATTTCCTGTCTGGTCTAGTCTGTGGCTAGGAAAGGGGCTCCAGAGGACCGGTGGGTAATGGGAATGTGATCCTGGAAGTTTCAGCAGAGACTCTCAGACCACCAGCATGAAATGGGATGACTGTGTCAGTGTGAAGGTGTTCTCTAACAACCCCAGCTCTGCCACTATCAGGGTTAAAAACTGAAGGCTTCTGCTCAAAAGCTGTATCCTTTAATTCAAGGGGAGACTTCCTGGCCCAAATCACTTCATTCCTCTTTGAGGTATGCTGACTACAGATAAAACTCCAACACAGTGGAAAAGAAATAGAAGAAGTGTTGGATCTGAAGTCAGGAGAAACTTGGGTTTGAAACCTGTTTATGACAATTATGCTGGAGCCAGCTCAAACCTCTTGAGAACTGATTGTTAAATTCTCAGGATGATCATTTACATCTAAGAAATCAGCAAATGCTATAAATTAGGTCTTGGTTTATTATTTTTTTTTTGATTGCTTAACATGTAAGAAAGTGATGAAGAAAATGTTAAATAATGAAGGTTAAACTTAAAAGTATGTCATGAATACTCCCCTCTCCTTTTTTTTGAAAGCCAATTGTTAAACCTTTACCAGCATATCCCTGCTTACTACCTGTGTGACCACAGGCAAGTCATTAAACTTTTATGAACTACAGTTTCTTTCTCTGTGGGGAGGAATAATAGCTTCAGTGTTTATCTCAGAGGGTTGTAAAGGTCTGTGAAACAATCTGCCCTCTCTTAAATGATACATCAATACCAGTTTATTATTATAAATAAGACTGAAATGCAAAGCCTTGTTGCTTCTTAACCAATCCTTAAGGGGTGGAGGTCATGAGCTAGTGCCCCCCCTTCCCCATTTTGATGTAGGTAAATCCAGACTTGGGAAAAACCCAACAGTTTTGAAGGGTGTGGGGAGGAGGGAGGAGGTAATCCTAGCCCTTTGCTTTGTTGGTGGAGGAGAGCTTGTCTGCTTGGCTTTCTACCCAAGTTGGTTCCTGGATGACAGCAGTCACCCCATGATTCAGCCTGCTCTCTGAAGGGTGCTATATAGCCACCCTCCTACCACCTGCCTCCCCTATTCCCTAAGCTCCCTTCTTTCCTTTCTTCCCAGCACCCTTCTTCACTCCCTCTCTTGCTCCCTAAGCTTTCCTCCCTTCTTCCTCTCTGCCCCTCACCTTCATCCCCTTCTCTATTACTGCTCCCTGAGCCTCCTTCTCCCCTTTCTTTGTTCCCTGGGCTCTCCTCTCTCCTCCTCTTCCTCATCTCACTCTTGCTTCAACCCTTGTTCGCTGGGCTCCTCTCATTCCCCACCACCTTACCATGCTCTCATAGACCTCAAGTTTACACAGTCAAATTCACTTGGCAAGGAAAATGCAGACATTTGCACAAATCGCCCGTGAATCTTCGGGCTGCATTTGTTAAAGGTCTTGTTTTTTTCTTTTTGGGGTGGGTGGGCGTTTACTAGGATCATGATAGAGGTCAATGCCACCAGGGCATTCTCCTCTTCCCTCCCAAATCCTGGCTAGTGGGAGACCTCCTCCATGGGCTCAGGGAAACCTGTCTTTACCTTCTTTCCAGTGTCTAGATCGGCCCTGTTTGATTGTCCTCTTCACCTTGGCCCTCTCTGGCTCCCCCCACCCACCACCCACCCTCCCCCTCTCAATCCCTGGCTAACCCAGCCTTGATCCAGCTCAGGCATTGGGAGGTATCCTCAGGGCAATTCCCCCTAAGCCCTGTCCATCTGCCATGACTGATTTATGCTGCTGGTCACTAGGAGTCCAAGGGGTCAGAATCTGCCAGGTAAGTTTATTGAGGGAATAGGGGTCCCTTGGGAACTCCTTGGGGTGCTCCCAACTAGCTTTCTTTTGGGGGGACATGGAAGGGACATTGTCATAGTCTCTCTCATATCTGCACCCTGTGTGTGTGATTGGTGATGGGGGTGGAGGGTGAAATAACACCTCTTGCCTGTGCCCACTCACACCTGGCATCCAACTGGGAGAGGGGAGTGGGAGGGATGCCTTCTGCAGTCAGAACCACCCTTCAGTCTCTGAGCACACACACACACACACACACACACACA
>NW_027185811.1:261475-306729 GCF_028583685.1 Petaurus breviceps papuanus | reverse complement strand
CACACACACATACACTCAGCATCTGTTTTTGTTTCAGATGGCTCCCTGGGTGAGGAGGGGGCAATGACAGATGATGAACCCTACAGCCTGAGCCTCAAAAATGGAGGAGGGGGAGACAGTGTGGAAAGGGGCAGACACAGGTCTCTCAGAAGACTCTATGCAACCTTACCAGGGGGACTCCACTCCATCTGAAAGCCCTGCCCCCAGTAGTGAGCTGGGACCTCTCTACTGGGCCTGTGTCTGCAATGATCCTGCCAAACTCCAAGCCACCCTCGATCGGGGGGTCAGCCCTGAAGAGGCCACCCAGGTGGACAGAAACGGGAGGGTGAGGAAACCAGCTCTCCCTCCCTTCACCCTGGCTTAGGGGCAAGAGGAATTGAACAGAAATAATACAGAGGCGATTAAGAGGGGGCCAGTCCCACAGACCACTCTGCCCAATACCCCCAGACTAGAGAAGCTAGCTCCCCAAGGGGACCCAGGAAAAAGAAGGGAGGCTGGGGCCACGGAGAGTGGTTTCTCTGCTGTGGCCCTTTAGGAAGCTAATCTAAGTGATGGGGGTGGAGCAGAGCCCTAAGAGGAATAAGACAACAGACCAGGCTGAGGGGACCCCTCACAGGGGCCAGGACAGGCCCTAGGACACAGATGGGGCAGATGTGCAGAGTCAGGGGCTGCTGAGGGGGTGAGGAGTGGGGTCCCCAGGGCGGATACTGCATGTGCTGGGCTGGCTGGGACTAAAGGTGAAAGAGGAGGCTGAGGGAAGGAATCCAGGGTGGGAGCTCTGGGAGAGGAGACTGAGAAAGAGCTTGAGGCCCTGCTGAGTTGTGCCCTTTCCTCAGACAGGCCTCATGGTCGCCTGCTATAAGGGCTTTGACAGTATCGTGGTTCTGCTCAGCCACTGCCCCTTCCTCGATGTCAATCAGCAAGACAAAGAAGGAAACACAGCCCTCATGCTGGCTTCCCAAGCAGGTGGGAGAGCATGGGGTGGAGGAGGGAGGGATGGTAGAGGGAATGTAGGAGGGAGCAGGACTAAGGCACTTTCTCCATTCTAGTATGACTGAAAAGGGAATGGACCTAGAGGCAGGAGATGGGTTTTGAACCCAGGCTTATTTGCTGTGTGACCATGAAGGAGCCCTAGATCTCAATTTCCTTATCTGTAAAATGGGACTGCTGGTCCCTGTCTCATTCAGTTTAATTCTACTATACAGGGTTTCCCAAAAGTCATTCTGATCCATTAAAGCTTAAAACTGCACGAAGACTTTTGGGACACCCTGTATTTAATGATGACAATATATTATTACAACAATAGCTAACATTCATATAATGTTTACTATGTGTTAGGCACGTTATGCCTATTATCTCATTTGACCCTCACAATAACTTTGGGAGGTAGATACTGTTATTATCCTTATTTTACAGTTGAAGAAACAGAGGCAAACAGTTTCAATGACTAGCTCAGGGTCACACAGCTGGTAAGTGTCTAAGGCTGGATTTGAACTTGAGTCTGTCTGGCTCCAGGCCAAGCACTCTGAACCACCTGGGTCGCACTTTCTGCAGGAAGCCTTTCCTGATTCCTCTTAATTCTCTTGCCTTCCTTCTGTTAATTATTTCCTATTGATCCTGTATACAGTTTGTACATAGTTATTTGCATGTTGTCTACCTCATTATATCATGATCATGGTATATCACATGCTATATATATTATATATCATTACATCTTAGAGGGTAACAATGGCCTTTTTGCCTTTTTTTTTTTTTTTGCAATCTAAGGGCTTATCACAGTGCCTGCCACATAATAGACAGAGTAAATGTTTATTGACTCAATACGCTTACAGGTGAGGGTGATGCAGGGACCAAAAATAAAAGGAAATAATTCCTAACTTCAGGGAACTTATTGAGATATGTTACATAGACCACTATGTGTATATATGTATATACACATACATATATGTATATACATATAACATGGTGTGTGTACACATGTATATATGTATGTGTGTATAATCACATGTATATGCATATATATCACATAGGATGGGTATAAGGGAATCTTTACCACATAAATAGGAGTTGTGGCTATTTTTTTTATTGTCTGTCTGAGAGACAACATGGCAGGTGGATAGAAGGCTGACCTCGTAGTCAGAAAGATCTAAGATATATTCTCCTTATCATGCCTAATTGCTATGTGACCATTAGCAAGTCACTTAACTTTTCAGGCTTCTCTCTAAGACTATATATTCCAGGTGAGATGCAGATCTGCGTTAATGAAAGGCACTTTTTCATTGGCAGTTGGCCCCACGGGCCAGATGCCAGTTGCAGCACCCAATGGTGTATCTACACTCTCGAATCTTCCCCCATCCGTCCAGGCCCTCCCTATCCTCAATTCTCCCCCTCACTTCTACACTTAGTCACTACCGTGAGTGCTTAGGGAGTCTAAAATACTCTTAGCTGAGACCTCCGAATAACTTCACACCCAAAATATAGAACATTCCCAGGCTGGGATCATCCTCTTCACACACCCGGTTGCCTTGTAACCCAGGCTCATGGCCTATGCCAGGCAATCTCTTTCTTCTTTCCCCCATTCACATTCAGAACACTCTGTAACAATGAATCACTTGATCTAGGGTTTTAAGGCTGGTGTCCATGACCCTTTTCATCTCACAAAATAGGAAAATTTTGCTCTGAGAGGGGAAAATAATTTGCCAAAGTGTCAGCGTCAGAGAAATGCAGTCTCTTGGGATCATTGATTTAGAACGAGGAGAGACCTTAGAGGTCTTCTAGTCCAACCCTTCATTTGAGAAATGAGGAAAGTGGGCCTCTGAGAAAAGTTCAAGTCCCTGGTCCAGGTTTCAGTGTCAGAGAAAGTTCATCAGAGGAGACAAGCTCAGAGGGGTTAATGGTCCAAAGTCACTTGGGTACCAAGTAACAGAGCTGATATTTGAATCTAGGGACTCTGAGGAGTTATCTTGAGAGAATGAAAAGGGCAATGAAAATAGAGGCAAAACGCCCCAGGCCGTGCGTAATAACTGTGTGACCCTGGGCAAGTTATTTTCCTCCTGAGGGCATCAGTTTCCTCATCTATAAAATAAGAGAGGGTGTAAACCACATAACCTTAGAGCCTTTTTCCAACTCTAAAACAGGGGTTCTTAATATTGTCATGTCCTGCACCCTTCTGGCAATCTAGTGAAGCTTATGGACCTTTGCTCAGAATTATGCTTTTAAATGCATAAGCAAAATACAAGAGATTACAAAGAAATTATATTGAATTATAATATATAATATTATATATAAACACAATATATAAAATATAACATAATTATACTGAAATAAAGTTATTAAAGTATTTTTAAACCAAAATTCCAGACCTTGGATTAAAACCCTTCCTCTAGACCGGTTACTTTCCCCAGTGCCTATCCTTAGGACTATCCCTAGAGAAAAGTTTTCCTTTGCTGGGAAGAGGGGGTGGGAGCAGTAATTTGTAAGTTTCACCCTTCATCTTCTTCACTTTGGATGAGATCCCTCAGGAATAGGGAATACTCTCTTTTCCACTCTCCCTCGGTTCTTGGTCATCCCTGGAGGAAACCTTTCATGGGAGGCTTAGGTTGCTAGAGAAGGCCCTGCCTGTTGTCTGACTGTGCTTCCAGGACACGTCACCCTGGTGAATTACCTGCTGAATTACTACCCCGGCCTGGACCTGGATCGGAGAGACAGCCGAGGCCTGACAGCTCTGATGAAGGCTGCGGTGCGGGGCCGCTCAGACTGTGTGGCTGCCCTCCTCATGTCAGGTGCGTGGGGCTCCCTCTGATGGGCTCAGCCGTCAGTAGTCTGTCCGGCTAGAGGATGGAGGGAGGCTGGGACCCCATTCTGAGCCACCCAGTGGAAGGGAAGGGACGAACCCATTAGGACAGAGACAGAGAAGCAAGTCAGGGAAGGGTAGCTCTAGATGTTAGCCCTGGGGGCTGGGGAGGAAGGGGAAGTTAGGCTTCCAGAGGATGCTGTCGCCTTGGGTTTGGTCCTCAGCATTGACAGAGGGCTAAGTTTGTGTGAGTGCCTGATGGAGAAATAGGACAGGTCCAGTGGAACAGCCAGGGCCCCAGAGAGGCTTGGGATGCCTTCTGAGAGGGGAGGAAGCCCCACAGAGCCTCAGACAGGGCAACCCAAGAAGCATGTACTAGGACGTTGATGGCAGGAACCTCAAGGCCATCGTGGGTTGTGGATGTTTCCCTGGTAGGTGCTTCCCTCTTGTGGCCACTCTCAGAAACATCAACCCCGTGCATATCCTTTCCTTTCTCCCTCCAGGGCCTGGTTTTGAGGGTAGGACCACGGAATCAATTTAGATCTGGCAGAGAGTTTAGAAGTCTTCTAGTCCAACAATCTCATTTGAAGGTTGTCTCCAAGCCCCAGCCCTAATTTAACCATTTGGAACCTCATGTCGTGTTGTGTTGTGGTTTGTCCCTAACCTCCCGTTACTGATCCAACAGAAGAAAAAAGATAATAAAAAAGCAGGGCTGGGGCAGCCAGGTGGTGCAGCAAATAGAGCATTGGCCCTGGAGTCAGGAGAACCTGAGTTTAAATCCAACCTCAGACACTTGACACTAGTTGTGTGACCTTGGGCAAGTCACTTAACTCCAATTGCCTTGCCTCCCCCCCTCAAAAAAAAAACCAACCAAACAAAAAAGAACAGAACTATAACCACATGGGGGTGTGAGGGAGCTTTAGCTACAGGCTAAAGTCCTCAACTGCTCTGGGGAAGAGGTAGATGGCAGAGAAGATGCCAGTGCAAGGGCAGGGGGCAAGACCCTCCAAGCCCACTTATCCCTGAAACCCTCCCAGTTCTGGCCCCTCAGTCCAATAGCTTCCAACTGGGGGGAGGCCCAGCCCAGTCTCGTCCCTTCCCTGTAGGTGGCACAGGGTATTGAGGGAAGAGGAAGGATGGGAAGGGGTTTTCTCCTACTAAGAAATGCCAGGGACACAATCATTCTTTTCAGGTCCCAGTCAGCTTTCTGCAGTCTAATTTGACTTCCTCCTGGTCCAGAGTGGGAGTGGGAGCACAGGGTGGAGAGGGCACTCTATTAACAAGAGATGCTGTAGGCTTTAGCTATGTGTCCCACCCTCTTCAGGCTTCTGAGGTCTCCCTCCAGTCCTTTTCAGCTGTCAGAGAAACCTTCCTCTCCTTTCCCTAGGTGCTGACCTGACAGCTGTGGACCCAGCTCGGGGCAAGACAGCTTTGGAATGGGCAGTCCTAACGGACAGCTTTGAGACTGTGGTAAGGATCCGGCAGCTAAGCCAGCACCCCCGAGTGGAGCAGCTGAGTAGGCATTATCAGCTTGAGTGGCCAGCCCTGGCCGGCCTTGTGGCTCAGGCCCAGGCCAATCTCACTCCATCCTTCCTGGAGAGACTCCAGAGTGCCTTCAGCCTCCCCTTCCCCCAGCCCCCCCAGGAGGGTGGTGTCCTGGATCACCTGGTGAGAATCACCACGAGTCTAGCCAGCCCCTTCATCGTCACTGCCTGCCACACTCTATGCCCGGACCTCCCACCAGAACTGGGCAGGTTTCGTCCATCTGTGCCGGAGCTTCAGGGCACAGTACCTCGGCAACCCCAAGCCCCAAGTGTCTCCCAGCCCCCCGCCAGCCAAAAGGTCCTAACTCTATGTCGGAGGCCATCAGGGGTGTTGAGCCTGTGCCCAGATTGGCTGCTGGCCAAGGACAGTGGTATCTCTAAGACACAGGTTCCCAAAATCCACCTCACCAAGGCCCGATCCCAATCCAGTCAGCAGAAGCAGGATTCAACACCCACAGGGCATCAAGGATTGGCACCCCCTTCCTGGCACTACCAGAAACTCAGGGAGGAAAGGAAATTGGCAGAAGCAAAAGGCAAGAAGGGGCCGATGTCTCGGGAAGATGGGCTAGGGAGGACCTAGGGAACAGGCAGGGGCTTTAGGGAGTTGGTCTCCACCCCTCCACAGCCCATCTTCCCTTCTCTCTGTTCTTGGTGTTTTCCACACTACCTCCAACTCTGCCCTTAGGAAAAGCTCCTTTATACACCTTTACAGTAAATGGCTGTGAAGCCTAACATCCTTCTTCTCCCTGGGTTTTCACCTTTTGCCTAGGATGCTAGTGGTAGGATTTCGAGGCCTCTAGGAAGTGCGCTTATGCATGTATATATGTGTGCACAGAGTGTGAGCCAAAGCAAATATTCACTTTGACCTTTCCCTTTGTATCAGGGAAGGCTGCCAGTAATAGTTGTTCTATGGTGTGCCAGCACCCTGGGCACTCTATGCACACCTATGATGGGGGTGGGAGATCACTGGAGTTTCTCCTTAGGGCTCTGAAATCGCACCACTAGATGGCCACCTAGCCCACCTCTGAATCAGGCCACCTGAGTAAGAAGCTTGGCCAACCCTTGTTCAGAAACTGGATCCCTTCTTTTGCCCCAAACTGCCCCCAAAGCCCTAGCTAGCCCACACCCCCAAACTAAGTGAGCAGAGAATCCTTTGGCTCCCTTGGCACCCTGCTCTCTTCCATCTCAGCACACCCAGATGGAGTCCAGACTTGAAGGGAGGACTTGTGTCAAGTTCAGTAGTGTGCCCCATATACACACCCCCTAGGGCAAATCCTGGCCCCTGAGCAGTGGGAGAGGAGTCTGGCACTCACCCCCACAACCGCACTCCCTGCCCCCCACACATCGAGGGGTTTCCAGCCCTTCTCTCCTTTGGCACCCTATACCTGAAACCAGTTCTCGGAAGTCACTTCCCTCAATCTCTGTCGTAGTATTTTTGCAATCCCATCTTCCCCCACCCTCCTCCCTCCAAAAAGCCTTTTTTGATTCATCAGAGGAGAAAACCAGCATTCCCACCCATTAACCAGGAGAGGATCCCAGTCTACTTTCCTTCCTTTTCCAACCACCCTACTCCCAGTAAGGTTCTTCTTTCTGCCTCCGTGCTTGCAATGTCTTTCTGTCCATAGACTTAATGCTACTTTTCTGTTATCAATGTGTCCCCTCCCTAATCTTTTCTGGATACCTACTATATATGGTGAGCCCTCAGGGATCTGGAACAATATCTGGAAAGAGCCTGATTCGGCATGACTTGGAGTGAAGAAGGCTGAGGTTCTGTCCTTAAGGCCCAGTACTCCCCTTTACTGTGCCTCCTTTGTTTCTGTGATAACAGGAGCTTAGGGTCAGCTACCCTCCCACTTAGCTTAGACTGGGCTGGGCTGATACCTGCCTCTCCTATACCTGCCACTAGCTCATTATTCTCATTCCAACTTCTAAGGTCACCAAGGGTCCAGGTGAGGGGTAATGAGAGTCTAAACTAGGGTGATGGCTATGAGAGAAGAGAGAAGGAGACATTTATGAGAAATGGTAAACTTTGGCAATAGATTGGCTATATGAGGAAAGGGGAAAGTGACAGTGTAGGTGGCACGGAGGGCACCAAGGTTGTGGGCCAGAGTGATTGGGAAGATGGTGTTGCCCTAGGCAGTAATAAGGAAGTCAAGAAGAGGGGAGAGTTCAGAGGGAAAAAATAATGAGACATGCCTGGGCACATAGAATATGAGATCCATTTCAAGAAGTCCAAAAGGCGAAGAAGGACTGGAGCTCAGGAGAGAAATCCAGGGCTGAATATCTTGGTCTGGGAATCATTTGCCTAGAGATGATAATTGTACCTGTGGGAGCTGATGAAATCACCCCTCGAGATAATAGAGATGGCAAAGAGAAGAGAGTCCAAGACAGAGCCTTGGGGGATGTCTATGATCTGGGCATGATCTGGATGAAGATCCAGAAAACGGCATCGAGAAGAAGCTGGGGTAAGGGGAAAAGCAGGATAGAGAAGCCTCACTGAAGCCTGAAGAGGAGGGAATATTCAGGGGAAAAGGAGACCAATTGTGCATTGTACTGTGTTGTGGAAATGCTTGTTTTATTCTGTAAGCTGAAAATGAAATAAATTTGTAATACAAAGAAGAATAATTTGAATGCAAAAAAAGGGTGAGGACTGAGAAAAGGGCATTTATATTAGGTGGTGAAGAGGGTACTGGTAACTTCGGAGAGGGTGGTTTGGATTGAATGATAAGGGTGGAAGCCAGGATATGGAGAATAAAGGATAGAGTGAGAGAAAAGGGAGGGGAGGCACCTAATAAAAATGACTTTCTTAAGGAATTTAGCTAAGAAGAAGAGACATAGCATGATAGCTAGTGGGGATGGTTAGATCAAATGAAAGTTTTTAACGATGGAGTTTACATGAATTTATTTGTAAGCAGCAGGGAAGGAACCAGCAGAAAAGGAGAGACTGGAGATTGGAGGGTTATGATAGTAAGAGCTGTCTGCTGGAGAAGGCTGGAGAGAAGATCAAAGGTACCGTGTTTCCCCGATAATAAGACCTATCCTGAAAATAAGCCCTCCCCTTACTGTGTAAGATTCCTCTAAAATAAGCCCTCCCCCGAAAATAAGCCCTATTGAGATTGCTACTGTAGTGAAGGTGATCCCCTGCGCTACACGCTACATTACGGTACCCTCTGTATGCACCGTCCCCCCCCCCCTGGGGAAACGCACACGCTCTGAGCTGCATCCAATCAGAGCTGCCGCAGTGAGCGCATCATCCTGTTCTTCCTCAGTGATTTGCTTGCTGGCACCATTGAGAGCAGTGCCGCGGAGGAGAGCTGAGGCAGGACAACATAAGCCCTCCCCTGAAAATAAGCCCTCTGGTGTTTTTCTTTCCAAAAAAATTAATAAGACAGTGTCTTATTATCGGGGAAGCACGGTACATGTAGAAGGGTTGTCCTTGGTGAAGGGAAAAGCCATCTCCTCATGTGAAATGGAGAGAGGGAGGAGATAGTTGGGGGAGATATCTGAGTGACAGGAGATGAAGGGGAGGAGGAAAGAGGAGCATAGGTGATTTTTTGGAAAGAATACTGAGTTTGAAATCAGAGGGTCTAGATGCAAAACCTGATTCTAACACTTACTACTTGTATAATGTTGGACAAAATTGCTTCTGGGCCTCATTCCCTCATCTGTGAAAGAAAGAGATGGGACTAGATGGTCTTTAACATCTCTTCCATTGCTGAATCTTTTGATTAAGCTGTAGCATAGGAACTTTGTGTCCTCTATCCAAATCCTGTCCTAGCCTCTCCTCCTCCAGGCAGCCTTCCAAGACTAGCTTATATTCAGTCCTGCTCCCCGCCTTCTTTTTTGTCCTGCATTGGCACCTCTGGGAGCTCCTCTCTCCCCCTCTCCACTTAGTGGGTTGGACTGAGCTCTGCACCAGGGGTGGGGTTGCCTAACATGGGAAAGGGAGATCTTCGCTTCTCTGCCCAGAAAGCCCAGAGTAGCCTTCAGTCCTTTTCCCTCCCCCCCAAAGTCTCAGCCTTTCCCCGATTCGCTCCCATCTTATTAGACTTCTCCTGTTCATACTGTTGGGAACTTGCAGACTCCCCTGGGTTGCCCTTAGAGGGGGGAGGGATGGCAGATAGTGAGTCAGCCACAATCATGCTGGGGATTGCCAGGCCCAACCCTCTCTCCTTGGGGCCACATTCCCAGAAATAATTGGAAGAAAGCAATTCCTGTCTATCCTGCCTGCTGGGCTTGGAGATATAATAATAGTCCACATTTACATAGTATTTTATTATGATTTATATACTGTTCTACAGTTTACAAAGCACTTTGCATATATCATCTTATTTAACCCCAGACAAACCTTGTGAGGGTAGGTAGGATAGGAATTGCTCCCATTTTTCAGAGGGAGAAACTGAGGCTCAGATCAGTGACAATGTGATGGTGGAAATGATTTGGAGTCAGAAGACCTGGGATCAGATCCCAGGTCTTTGTTTTCCATCTCTGAGCAGCTCTCTCATCTTCAAAAAGAAGAAGTTGTAAAGATAATCTTTAAGGTCTCTGACTCTAAAAATCCATTGAGGTGAAAAGACTTGTCCAGGGTCACACAGCTAGAACTTAAGTGGAAATAATCAAGGCGTGCAAATAGACATCTATACAAACAAGGAGTAAGAGGTATGGGAGAGCGGCTCACATTGGAACCTCGCTCTCATCTAAACTGGTCAAAAGAAAGAAGAATAAAACATTCTGGACAGCAATTGGTAACTCTGCCCGTAGGGCTATAAAAAGGTGCATACCCTTTGACCCTAGGGCTGTATTCCAAGGAGATCATTCAAATGGGAAAAGAACCAGTATGTACAAAAATATTTATTGCAGCTCTTTTTTTGGTGGTCAAGAACTGGAAATCGAGGGGATGCCCATCAATTGGGGAATGGCTGAACAAGTTGCAGTGTATTAAATGATGGAGAAGGTAGATTTCAGAAAAAACTGTAAAGACTTAACATGAACTGATGCTGAGTGAAATGAGCAGAACCAGGAGAACATTGTACACAGTAACAGCCACATTGTATGATGACTGTCTTTGATAGACTTACCTCTTCTTAGCAGTGCAAGGATCCAAGACAACTCTGGAAGACTCATGATAGAAAATGCTGTCCACACTCAGAAAAAAAAAAAACTTTGGAATCCAAATGCAGATTGAAGCATATTACTTGCTCTCTCTTTTTTTTTTTTGTTTCTTCTTTCTCATGGTTTCTCTCATTGGTTCTAATTCATCTATACAACATGACTAATGTGAAAATAGGTTTAATATGAATGTACATGTTAATCCTATATCAATTTGTATGCCATCTTGGGGTGGGGGGAGGGGAGACATGGGGAGAAAATTTGGAACTCAAAATCTTATGGAAGTGAATGTTGAAAACTACAAATAAATACATTAAATTTAAAAACAAAAAAGAAGGAAGAATAAACACACACGTACAGTTGGGTATAGAAACATATTTCATTCAACAGGGAAATAGGAGGGAACAGGGAGAAGGAGGGGATGAAGGGGGTAGATTAAAGGAGGTATTAGTCTTAAGCAAAAAAAAATACTTAATTCTCCTTTTGAGGTGGCAAAGAATAGGAGTCTGAAGGAATGCCCATAAATTGGAGAATGAAGAAACAAGTTATGGTATATAAATGTGATAGAATAAAATTGTGCTATAAGAAATTATGGGGAGAGTTTCAGAGAAACTTGGGAAGACTGCACTGATGCAGAGTGAAGTGAAGGGAACCAGGAGAACAATTTATACCCCAACAAGATATTAATGACAAATTAAAAGAATTAGGGTCTCTCATCAGTGTGATTACTCACCAGGATTCCATAGGACTAATGATCAAACCAGCTACCCACCTCTTGACGAAGAAGTGAAGGGCTCAGTGCAGAATGAGACAAATATTCTTTTGGTCAACGTGGAAATTTATTTTGGTTGACGATACGTGTTTGTAATGGGTCTCATTTTTCTTTTGTTCTCACTTGGAGAGAGGTTGTGGCAGGAAGGTAGGAGGTGAATTTTTGCTGATTGAAACAAATAGCATTTTTTTTTTAAACAAAGAAAGTTGAAGAATCCAAGATTGGATTGGTAAGTCTTTTGATTCAAAGCCCTTTCAATACTCAACTTGAACATTTTTTTCTGTGTACATTGAATCTTCTGAGATATCTAAGGTCATCTTTCCCCAGCATCTCTCCCACTAAATTGATTGGCATAGAGCCTCCCTATGTCTGGGGTTGGGGGTGGGGTGTAGAAAGGAGACACATTCCATTCCTCTGCCTTCCCCATTCCGCTTCCATACCAGACCAGAGTAGCCTGGGGTAGGTAAAACTGGAGATGCGAAGTATGTTCTCAGGAGTTGGGGAAGGCCTAAACCAGAGGATCTTTTTAAATTCAACACCAGGCTCCAAACTAGCAGATCCACATAAGGCTTTGCAGAACTGAATGGATCTGGGACCTTACTGATACAAGCTTCTATCCAGCTGTGGACCTCCCTAGGCCTTCTCATCGTATGATTCATCCATATCCTCCTGTAAAACATACACACATAGACATTAAGACACAGACACACAAACACACAGATACACACCCATAGACACACAAACATACACAGAGAACACAGTGACACACACAGACACACAAATACAGACACAGACACACAAACATACACAGACACGCAGACACAGACACACACAAACACACAGATATATATCCATAGACACATAAACATACACAGAGACACACACAGACATACAGACACACAAACACAAACACACAGACACAGACACACAGAGACACATACACAGACAAAAATACACACAGACGTGCACACAGACATAGATACATAGACACACACAGAGACACACAAACACTCAGACAACACACATACACATACACAGATAGACACAGACATACACATACACAGACACACACAAACACACACAGATACACACATACACAGACACAGACAGACACAAACACACACAGACATATCCATAGACATGCATACAGACACAGAGACACACAAACACACACAGACACACACACACAATTTGCTGGCACCTTTCTCCAGATCCCTTGACATTGCTTGGCCACCAAAGGGATGATGTAAGCAGGAAGCTTCCTGGACCCAAAGTCAGGCCATTAGCTTCAGCATCTCAGCTCTGACATTTAGCAGCTGTTTGACCTTTACTTCTCATTTGTAAAATGAGGGTAATGATACTAACTGATGATTTATATGCGCACGAAAGGCAAAATTATTAAATCCTAAATTCATAGTGTCCCCAATTATACCCTTGCTTTTCTTCTTTTAAAAAGAAATTCCATTGATACCTTTTGTTTTCATGCCAAAGTTACTTCTAGATGTAGCCTTAACCATTAACATGGAACATTAACCATTGAGCCTTGTCTCAAATAAAAAAATTAAACAAACAAATAAATAAAAATAAAAGCAGCAAACAAAATTAAATAAGCCAGTAACTGAATCTGATAGTGTATGTGACATTCTGCCCCCACTACTGATCCTACCATTTCCCAACTGATGGGGACCCACTTGTTTTCAGGGTTTTCTGTTTTTGTTTTTACTGCCATACAAGATGCAGCTAAGAATATTTGATGTAATAAATGGCAGCTACCTTATTTCACAGAGAAAGAAACTGAGCTCCAGAGAGGTATAGGGATTGAAATTTGTTTTTGGCACCAACCCAAACCGCTCTGGTAGCAACCTCTGAAGTACTGGGGGTTTCCCAGGGTCCCATTTGACACCCCATCTTTCTTTCCCTTCTCTCAACTCTGGAGGTTTTCCACCCGTTCTCCCCTCTCCCCACCCTTCACCCATAGTCGGCAAAACTTCCTAGCCCTCAATTCCATCGCCTTGGGAGCTAGATTTCTGTCAGGTAACAGCTGGCGAGTCTAAGCTCATCTCCAGGGGGTTCAGAGGAAAGGTTAAGTTCAGTGCCCTTCCTCCCTCCCTTCCACTGTTTACCCTACTCAGAAACTTGTACTGTTTCTTAGGGACTTTCTGGAAATCTTTGATTTCCATCTGTGATGTCTAATGCTAAAGAGTGACTAACACTGGGACTTTCCATCTGATTAGGTAGGAGGAGAAGAAGGGGAGAAGATTGGGGGGAACCACACAGAGACATACACACAGACACACACAGAGACACACAGACACACACAGACTGCCTAGTATCATGTAAGGGATGCTAGACTTGATATCAGAAAGATCAGGTTCAAACTAAATCCCAGCCCTGATAATTACCACCTGGGTGACTTTGAGCAAGTCATAAAACCCCTCAGCAACTCAGTTTCCTCATCTGTAAAACTAGGGGGCAAGTGTTTGCCTAGAGTCAGTACTCTCTCTGTCTCTGTCTCTCTCATCTCTCCCTCTCTCTTTCTTTCTCTCTCTCCCTTTCTCTCTCTCCCTCCTCTCTCTCTTCCTCTCTCTTTCTTTTTCTCTCCTCTCTCTTCCCCCTTTTCTCTCCTTCCTCTTTCACTCTCCCTGTCTTTTTCTCTATCTCTGTCTCTCCTCTATCTCAGCCTCTGTCTATTTCTGCCTCTCTCTTCACACACACACACACACACAGAGTATGCACACAGTCACTAATATAGGAAAAGACCTGCTGCCCTTTGCCTATGACTTCCTCTAGCAAAGTTATTTATTTTTAGCCTTCTCCTCCTTAGCTTGGACCTCCTGATGCCCCACTTTATGTGGGAAGGCTCAGAGAGGCTGAGGTTACCATTATCTATCTAGAAGGTTTCCAGGGAGAGAAGCCCACTTAACTGGTGCCATCAACACTAGGGCAGAGCAGAGAGAGGGGAACTAGGAGTGTGTAGGGGCAAGAGAGGGGTAGTAATGGGAAGGGAGGGCCTGGCAGAGGGGCTGGTTTTCAATGGAATTTCCGCTCTGGCTGCAAACAAAGGCAGGTTCCGTATCCAAGTGAGCAGTCTGGACCCCACCCACATCAGCCTCAGAGGGACTGAGCCTTAGAGGTCCTGTCTGACTCTATTCCTGCTACTGAGTGCCAAGGTTCTCTGATTTATTAATAACTGACATTTATATAAAGTGCTTTAGGGATTAAAATACTTTGCCCACAATCGCCTGATGATGTAGGGAATATAAATACCACAACCCCCATTTTACAGATATAAAAACTGAGGTTTAAGTGACTCCCCCAAGGTGCTGACTGTGAATGGCAGGAGGATCAGTCTTCTTTCTACTTCTGAGTGCTCCCTCTTCCTTACCCCCAGCTTTAATCATTCCTGTCTTCTCTAAGCTCTCCAGTTTTTCCTGCAAACCCCACTCTGTTCTTCACCTTTCCCCCCAGTCTCAGGGTGATTGTTCTTCATTACCTCTCTCCAAGCTTCCTTTCTTTCTCTTATTCCTGCTAACCACTCGGATTACTGAGAACAAGAGAAAAATAAGGCCCATTACAAACATGTAACAAACAATAATATAGCTTAAACTTTAATAAGTACTTCGTATACACTATTCTTTGGGCTCTTCACAGCAATGCAAAATAAAAAACTGAGTTATCATTGACTTTTTCCTCTCCCTCAGCCACCATAGTAATACAAGTCAGCAAACATTTTTTTCTTCTTCTTTTTTTTTTTTTTTCTTTTTGAAGGGACAATTGGGGTTAAGTCACTTGCCCAAGGTCACACGGCTAGTTTTGTATTAATTGTCTGAGGTCAAATTTGAACTCGGGTCCTTCTGACTCCAGGGCCAGTGCTCTGTGCCACCTAGCTGCCCCCAGCAAGCACTTTTAAATTTAAAAATTGTTTTCAAATAATATGCATTTATTTTCTCTCCTTGCCCTCCACCCCAAAGAAAAACAAGACTCTTGTAACAAATACACAAAGTTGAGCAAAACAAAATTTCAAACTGGCCATGACCAGAAATACATTATCTCATTCTGACTCTTTAATTCATCACCTCTCCATCAGAAGGTGGCTATCACTCTTCATCAAAGGAGGCAAATACAAAATGTATTGGGGAGATAGGATAGACAAGACTTGTTTAATGATTAGACATGGTACTATCCTGTATGACTTGTTGGTGTGAAAATGTTCAGATGTTTTCAGTCATGTCCAATTCAATTCTTCATGACCCCATTTGGGGTTTTCTTCGCAAAGATACTGGAATGGTTTGTCATTTCCTTCTCCAGCTCATTTTACAGATGAGGCATCTGAGGCAAACAGAGTTAAGTGACTTGGCCAGTAATATATTTAGTAAGCAAGGCCAGATTTGAACTCAGGTCTTCCCAACTCCAGGCCCAGCACTCTAACCACTGTACCACCTAAGCTGCCTGACTAGTTGGTGAATTCTGAGTTATTAGGATGGCATGCTCTTGGCAGAAATAGGTTAGGAAACAGGATGATTTTAAAAGAAAGTGAATTTAATTTTGGACATATTGAGTTTGAGATACCTATGAGACATCCCAGGATGTCTAGCAGATGTCAAGAAAGAGATGTGGTCTGGATATGTAGATCTGTGAATTATTTGCATAGAGATGAATTGGACCATGAGATTACTAAGAAAGAACAGGGCCCAAGATACAGATCTAGGGTACACCCACCCATACTAGGTGGGATATGAATAATGATCCGTCAAAGGAAACTGAGAAGTGTTCAGACAGGTAAGAGAAAAACCCAAATAGAGAAGTAACATGAAAACCCAGCAAGGATGCAGAAGGGAGACCTGGGTGGCAGGGTCTAATGTTGCATAAAGGTCACATAGGATGCAGACTGAGAAAAGGCCATTAGATTATGCAACTAAGTTATCATTGGTAAGCTTGGAGAGAGCTGTTTTAGTCAGCTGAAAGGTTCTAGAAGTTAGATTTTAAGGGATTGAGGAGTGAATAGGAGGGGAGGAAGGAGAAGCAAGAATAAGATAACCTTTTCTAGGATTTTGACTTTGAAAGTCAGAAGATGGTATTTTTCTACACATATCCTTCGTAGTTTGTAATAGTCAAAATGACTTATTTGCTCCAAGTCCTTCTTAAACCAATGTTACTGTATACAATGTTTTCTTGGCTCTGCCTATGTGTTTTTCTAAAATCACTGAGCTCGTCATTTCCTATAGAATAGTAGTATTCCAGTCACAATCATATACCACAGTTTGTTCAGCCATTCCTCAACTGGTCTAGCTCTTACTACCACAAAGAGAGATGTTATAAACGTTTTGAAACATATAGGTTCTTTTCCTTTTCCCCTAATCATCACATCTAGAGCAAAAAACTGATAAGTGGAAGTATATATATAATTTTACATATATACCTATTTGTGTCTAATGTAGCCATTTCTAGGGAAAGGAGGAAGAAAGAAAAAAAGGGGGGAAAATAAATGTATATGATAACATCATTATAGACTTAAAAGGAATGGCAAGTTGTACACAATAGATTTAGAGTTTCATTTGTAATCATCTTTTTATTATACTATTTTATGGAAATGCTTTTTTTATTCCATAAATTTAAAAAATTAGTTTAAAAAGAGTCAGAAGAGAGATAGAATGATAGTTTGATGGGATAGCAAGAGTGAGTGCTATTTTTTTTAAAGATGTGGAAGATCTGGGCTTGTTTGTAGGCAGCAGAGAGAGAACAAAGATTGGAGAGAGGGGTTATGATTATGGAAGGTAAGATGGAAGAAGTCTTCCAGCTCCTGGAAGACACCGGTAAGTTTCCAAGTTCTGTCCATTTTCCTTACACTCTTCCCTCTGCTCACATAGCTACTCTCATCACCTCTCCCCTAGACTCCTCTAATCCTCTCCTAACTGTTCTTCTTGCCTCCAGTCACCCATGATCCTTTCACCCAGCTGCTGGCACAATTTTCCTTTTTGATGGGTCAAACATCTTGCTCTTTTGCTCAAGAATATTTATTGGCTCCTTATTGTTTGTAAGATAGTGAAAGGCAACTTACATAATGGAAAGAAGACTAGTTTTGGAGTCAGAAAACCTGGATTCAAATCCTATCTCCTATACTTTCTAGTTGTGACTTTGGACATGTCATTTCCCTAGAATCCCTGAAAGGCTTAGAGGGTGTTGTCTCTTCCAATACCATCTGCTTGAGCCCCCACTGACTGTGTTCTCTTGGTGTTTAGAGCCAATGACTGGCACCCTATCCGTTGTGGAATGGTTAAATGGATAATATATTACAAAGGGATATTTAAATTCAAAACGTTTATTTTGCTTTAGACTCCACAGCTAATCAGCCTCCTCTTTTCTTTTTTAACTTTATAGTACTCCCCCTCCCCCACCAATTACATGTAAAGATAGTTTTCAACATTCATTTTTATAAGATTTTGAATTCCAAATTTTTCTCCCTTCCTCTTTTCCTTCCTCAGCTTGGCTAGCAATCTGATATAGGTTATACACGTACAACCATATTAAACATATTTCCACATTAGTCATGTTGTGAAAGAAGAATCAGAACAAAAGGAAAAAAACATGAGAAAGAAGAAACAAAAAAAAGTTAAAATAGTCTGCTTCGATCTGCATTTAGACTCCATAGTTCTTTCTCTGGACGTGCACAGCATTTTCCATCAGGAGTCTTTTGGAATTATCTTGGATCATCGTATTGCTGAGAAGAGCTAAGTGTATCATAGCTGATCATTGCACAATGTTACCATTACTAGGTACAATGTTCTCCTGGTTCTGCTCATTTTACTCGGCATCCGTTCATGTAAGCCTTTCCAGGTTTTTCGGAAATTCGCCTACTCATCATTTCTCATGGAACAATAGTATTTTATTACATTCATATATCACAATTTGTTCATTTGTTGTTCATTCCCCAATTGACGGGCAGCCCCTCCATTTCCAATTCTTTGCCACCACAAAAAGAACTGCTATAAATATTTTTGTACGTGTGGATTCATTTCTCTTTTTTTATGATCTCTTTGGGATATAGACCTAAGTAGTTAAACAGCCTCCTCTGAACCACATGTTAACTGGAACCAGTTAAAGTATTTCCACATATGATTCATAGTCTCTCTATGATACCTCAATTCACATCATTATGATTCTCAGGGCGGCTAGGTGGTGCAGTGAATAGAGCACTGGCCCTGGAGTCAGGAGGACCTGAGTTCAAATTCGGCCTCAGACACTTAACACAAAAACTAGCCATGTGAACTTGGGTAAGTCACTTAACCCCAATTGCCCTCCAAAAAGCAAAAAAAAAAAAAAATACTAACACCTAGTGCTTGGCACATAGTAGGAACTTAATAAATACTTGCTTCCTTCTTTCCACCAAAACTGAGGTCTCCTGACTTCAAATTCACTACTCTTTTCACTACAACACAGTAATAAAAGGGTCCACTCCCACTGCCTAAAAAGGGGAAGGGAAAGGAGAGAGACTGGGGATAAATCGGGGAGGAATCATGGAAAGCCCTCAGATAACTGCTGGTGGATGACAATTTGGCACTTAAAGTGAGAATGATGTAGTGGGAAGAGAATCTGTGTGATATTCCAGAGACCTGAATTCGAATCCGGATGTGCTAAAATTGTCTTCCACTTGGGGTAAGCCAATTATTCTCTCTGGGCTTGAGTTTTTTCATCTCTAAAGTGGAGGCAGGGAAGGGGGAGGGTTGAACTAGTGCAAGGTTTATCCCTGCTCTGTGTCTTAGAGTTCTCTAAACATCTTGTTCTCCTAGATCCTTTATTATTTCCATTTCCTGCTGTGTGTGTGTCTGACTTTTGACTTTATGAGCTCTCTAGGGCTTGATAGGAGGCAGGAGGACTGACCGATTTCTCCTATATGGAAAGAGGGTAGAAGCTGCTGGTCACCTTTGGTTTAGGGAAACTGGATTATTGGAAAATCCTAATTGGAAAATTAGGATTCCTATAGAGTTGGGACCAGGCAGCCTAAGTGAAAGGGTATCCCAGTAAGTGGGCATGGGTAGGGAGCCAAGGCCAGATCTAAATGAGAAGAGAAAGCACCATGGTACAGTGGAAAAAAGTCAGAAAATGTAAGTGTGAATATAAGCTACTATCATGGGCAAATCACTTCATCTCTCTGTAAAATGGATGTAATAATTCTATAGTTTTATACAGTTCATAGGGTTGTCAAGGTTAAATTGTGCTTTAGCTCTAGTAATTTGAATAATGGATTCTTTATTATAGGAGAGAATAAGTCTGGCTATGAGGGCTCTATCCTTGTTCACCAGCTCCAAAGAAGTGCTTGTAGATCCCAAGACGTAAACAGGAGTAGCTGGGAACAGAAGAGGAAGGTGACTCATCGGCCCTTTGTCTGGCATCCCCAGCTGCAGGTCTACCAGTCCCTTCCTGAACTTCTAAGACCATTAACTTCTCCATTATTCCCCCTTCCCCCACCCCCCATCCCAGTTCCTTAGACATCCTGTCAGCTGTAGAGAGAGGGGCTGGAGCAATGGGCTGAGGGGGTGCCAGCTTTTCTAAGACAGATAACATCTAACAGGTTGCTCCATCCATCCTTCTGCCTCGGGGCCTGGGACATAAGTCTCCCACATTATCCTCAGTGATAAAGAATTGTCCTTCCTCATATTCAGCCTTGCTCTCAGTCCCAGTTTCCAACTCCCTGCCCCCAACCTTTAGCTCTTTCCTCTTTGGTCACAGGTCTGATTCCCCTGGTCTTTGTGTCCCTCCCCTGGTCACTTCGCATGACCCCCAAAGCCTCCAACATTGTGGGCCCTAGGATCAAATACAGGAATCTCACTTGTCCTAGGATGGAGATTCTCCCTCACTCTACCCTACGGCACTGATTGGGAGGTTGGGAACAATTACAAGGTGGATATCAGAGACTGGAGGAGGAACAATCCGCTAAGATAATAGTATATAACTCATTAGGGACCTCTCCCACAGGCTTTCCTTTGCCATTGGTATCAGGCACCAAGGCTTTAAATTAGTGCTTGGAGATCCTCAATGGACAGACTTATTTTAGATTCTATAAGTTTGTGGTTTTTTATTATTTTTCTCCCAATAAACTTCGGGAAGATATTGTCTTCTGAGGTCAGACCACCACATAGGGTGAGCAAAATTTATGAGTGACCCTTTAAGGTAAGTTAAAGGAATAAACATTTATTAAGCTTCTGCTATGTGCCAGGCACTGTGCTGAGAGCTTTAAAAATATAATCTCATTCAGTGATGATGATGATGATGACAATGGTGATGATGATGGTGCTGGTGGTGATGGTGATGATGATGGTGATGATGGTGATGATGGTAATGGTGATAATGATAGTGATGAAGGTGATGATGATGGTGATGGTGATGATGGTAATGGTGATGATGGTGATGGTGATAATGGTGATGAAATATGTGCCTGATCCTCTCTGGGTGCTCACCTTTGGGTCTCTAGATGTTTGGTGGGACACCACTTTGAGATGCTCCTTTGGAAGCCCCAAACCTTCATTTGCTTTTAATCTTTGCTTATACTTGGGTATTATATTCTACAGGGTCAGACACTGCTCTGGTAAGGCAGGTCAAACCAAGTTAATTCAATTCATCCAAGAGCACTGTCAGATTAAGTCAATAAGCATTTATAGAGCATTTGCAATGTATCAGGCACTGTGCTGAGCTCTGGGAATACAGATAGAAGGAAGGAGGGAGGAAGAAAGGGAGGGAGGAAAGGAGGAAGGGAGAAAAGAAGGAAGGAAAGAGGGGAGGAAGGAAGGAAGGAAGGGAGGGAAGAATAGAAGGAGGGAGAAAGGAAGGAAGCAGGAAGATAACTCCTGCCTTCAAGGAACTTACATTCTGATGGTGAAAAACATAACAGGAAGCTAGGAAATGGAGTGTAGGGAGATATGAGAAAGAAGTTTGGAGTATTAGGAGAGGAACTTGCAAAGGAAGGGAGAAGCGGACATAACTGACCTTAGGCCCTTCCTTAAAACAGAGGTTCTGGGAAGAACTGCCCAATCAGGGGACAGGGTCACAGGGATCTTCCAGGGAGAGAAGTCTGGTGGAGAAAGAAGTATGGAGAGTCAGAGCCTAAAGGAGTGAAATTTGAGTCAAAAGAATTGGGCTCAAATCCTGGCTTTGTTCCCTATTTACTCTCTATAGAACTTTGGAGGAGTCAGTTTTCTGTCGGCCTCATCTGTAAAATGAGGGGTTGGACAAAAAGTTAGTTACTAACTGACTTCAGGTACCCCTTCCAGCTCTGATAAACTGCAAAATCTCCTCTGAGTCAGCACCCTGCATGATCGTGGGTCACCTGCTCATAGATTTAAAGCTGGTCAGAGCCTCAGAGGTCGTCTAGTACCAACACCTCTTTTTATATATGGGGAAACAGTGGCCAAGAGAGGTTTAGAGACTAGTTTTCCAGGAGCTCCCATCTAGTTGGGGCAATTACATAGGACAACCTATAATTAAGGGCCAGGCTACTCTGGTTAAAAACACTAGCTACTGGGGGGCGGAGTCAAGATGGCAGAGTAGAAGCACGACCTTCCTTCGACTCTGGCTTCCACCTTCCCCAATCCATGTAAAAAAGGGACTCTAAACAAAGTTTGGAGCTGAAGAACCCACAAAATGACACAGAGAAGCTAACCTCCCACTGAGGACAGCCTGGCAGGCCAGCAGGAGTCCAGCACAGCGCTCTGGGAACCAGAGCCCAGCCTCATGCCGAGGCTTTAGCCCCAGGGTGGGCCTGACCAGCCAACGGCCAGAGGGATCCAGATCAGCAGCAGCTGTGGCTGTTTCCAGATTTATCAACACATAGATTCAAAGGACAAAGTGAGAGGTCAGTGCAGTCTGGACTTTGGGACCCAGTAAGTGGGAGTGCATGGCTTTTGCCCCCTGGGGCGAGAAGCCGCTGAGATGCCAGCACAGCCAGCCAGTGCCACGTGACAGCTTCAGCTCCTGGCCTGCAGAGTGTAGGGGGACCAAGCACCAGTCTGAGGGGTAATTGCTCTTGCTTTAACCTTCTTGGTTCTGGATTGCAGTCTAGGGTGGAGGTCCTGGGGTGTGTGTCTCGCTTGAGAGGGCACCCATCTAATACCTCTGGCAGCTGAGAAAACCCCAGTGTTTGGGACGAAAGGTCCCCTGTCTGGTGGCAGAGTCCTACTGTGGCAAAAATCCCAGGGGTCAAGTGGGCAATATGACCAGGCAAAGGAAACAAAGCAGACAGAAAATTCCAACATTACACTCCTATTTGGGGGACAAAAAGGAGCAAAGCATGGAACAGGAGGAAGACAGCGAAGTCAGAACTCCTGCACCAAAAGCTTCTAAGGAAAATACAAGCTGGTTACAGGCCATAGAGGACCTTAAGAAGCAGATAAGAGAAGAGGAAGAAAAATTAGGAAGAGAAATGAGAACAATGCAAGAAAATTATGAAATTAGAGTCAACAGCTTGACTGAGGAAAATAATATCTTAAAAAACAGACTGATTCAAATGGCAAAAGAGGCTCAAAAAGGCAATGAGGAGAAGAATGCCTTAAAAAGCCAAATTTTCCAGATGGAAAAAGAATCTCAAAAGCTCACTGAGGAGAATCATTGCTTCAGAATTAGATTGGAGCAAATGGAAGCTAATGACTTTATGAGAAATCAAGATGCTGTTAAACAGATCCAAACAAATGAAAGAATAGAAGGCAATGTGAAATATCTCATGGGAAAAACCACTGACCTGGAAAATAGATGCAGGGGGGATAATTTAAAAATTATTGGACTACCTGAAAGCCATGACCAAAGTAAGAACCTAGAAATCATCCTCCAGGAAGTTCTCAAAGAAAACTGCCCTGATGTTTTAGTACCAGAGGGCAAAATAGAGGTTGAAAGAATCCATCCATCACCTCCTGAAAAAGATCCCAAAAAGAAAACTCCTAGGAATATTATATCCAGGTTCCGGAATTCCCAGATTAAGGAGAGAATATTACAAGCAGCCAGAAAGAAACAATTTGAATATTGTGGAAACAATCAGGATAACCCAGGATCTGGCAGCTTCTACACTGAGAGATCGAAGGGCTTGGAATATGATATTCCAGAGGGCAAAGGAGCTGGGATTAAAACCAAGAGTCACCTACCCAGCAAAACTGAGTATCATGTTTCAGGGGAAAATATTGTCATTCAGTGGAATAGAGGACTTTCAAGCATTCTTGCTGAAAAAACCAGAGGTGAATAGAAAATTTGACATTCAGATACAAGAAGCATGAGAAGGCAAACAGGGAAAAGAAATCATAAGGAACTTATCAAAGTTGAACTATTAACATTCGTACATGGAAAAACAATTGTAATTTATGAAACTTTTCTCAGTAGTTGAAGGGATTAGAAATATATATATATATGTGTGTGTGTGTGTGTTTCTATATATGAGGATATATGGGCATATGAATACATATGTGAATATGTGTATATATGTTTACAGGTATACATAGATAGAGGGCACAGGACCAATTTAACAGGAAGGGATGATACTTAAAAGGTGAAATTAAGAGGTGAGAGGAATATAATGAGAGGAGATGGGGAGAGACAGATTGGGGTAAATTATCTCATGCAGAAGAGGCAAGGGAAAATGGTTACAATGGAGGGGAAGAATAGGAAGGCAAAAGGGAATGGTCAACCTTATTCCCATTGAATCTGGCTTGAGGAGGGAGTGAAATACACACTAAATAGGGTATCTCACCCTCCAGGAGAATAGGGAGGGAAGGGGATGAGAGGGGGGTGATGATGGAAAGGAGGGCAGGCTGGGGGGGGAGGGAAGTTGGAAGCACCCACTTTTGAAAAGGGACAGGATCAAAGTAGAGAATAGAACAAATGGGAAGTGGGATAGGAAGGAGGGAAATATAGTCAGTCTTTTACAATATATCTACTATGTTATTGTTTTGCATTAGCCACACATGTACAACCTATACTGAACTGCTTATCTTCCCAGTAAGAGTGGGTAACAAGGAAGGAAGGGAATGAATCTGGAATTGAAAGCTTTAAAATCAAATATTCAAATATATATGTGTGTGTATATATATATATATACTGTTATTAATACTATCTTACATGTAATTGGGAAATAAGATATACAGGCACTGAGGCATAGAGATCCACTGGAAAAGTCAAAAGGGGTATGGGAGAAAATATGGGAGAGAGCAGATTGGAGGAGGGGATATCCTGTGGGACTGCTATTTTGGGGTGGTGGGTAGGGGAAAAACGGGGAGAAAATTTGTAACTCAAAATCTGGTGGAAACGAATGATGGTAAATCAGAAGTTAATAAAGCATTTAAAAAAAAAAACACTAACTACTGCTAGTGTTCAGAGGAGTGAGGGATCGGTGGGCCCTCCTCCCCCCCATGGAGATTTAGCCACATCTTTGTTCCCCTTCCCTTCCTAATGCTGAGAGGGCACAAGAAAATTTCCCATCTAATTAGGTCCACAAATGCTTTCTACATCATCACCCTCCCCACTCTACTCTGCCTCCATCAAGTGTCAAGTCTGGCCTCAAAATGACACCCCCTCTCCCTCTCTACCCGGGATCCCACTTCTCCTGCCTTGGACATATACTTCCTGGGTTTTAAGATCCCACTTCCCAAGCTCCCTTAGGCCCCTGTTCCCCTGTCTCTTGACTGGCTCAGTTGGGAAGTTCTTCTGCATATCTAATCTCATTATCTGCTTTTGGCCTGCTTCCTCCCTAGATATGGGGAACAGCTGGTTCCTTTGAGCCGTAAATCTTTGTAGACTTGGACAGAGATTCTAATTCCTTTCTCCTTTCCTCAGAGATCTGACTTTTAGCTCTTTCCCAATCCATGTGTCCCTCAACAGAAGATTGTAAACTAGGCCAGTTATGGCTGATTAATGGAGGGAAGAGCAGAGATCTCAACATCTCTGGCCTCCCCACCTAGCTCTGTCCTTCTCCTCCAGATCCCTGATCTACTCCTGTTCTCCAAAAAGCCCTCCAGGATGAACCCTCCTTGGAAGCTCTTCCTCCCCCTCTTTGTCCACCAGCTCCACTCATCTTAGACGCTTAGCATTCTGTCCTTGTTTCTGCCTGTTGCTTCTTGTTTTAATTTTTCCACTTTTTTTTTTCTTAACCCTTACTATGTCTCAAACAGGTTCTGGAAATTCATAGCCTTCACAACTGATAATAAAGTGTCAACACAGGAAATGAAATCAATCACCAAAGGAGCTGAGATAAAGCAGAAACTCCTCAGTCTTCACAGCTGTTGCCTAAGCCAGCTTGTGGTACCATCTGACACCCAGACCTTTCTCCATCATTACAGAGGGATGGCCCAATCCCACCTCATTTGGGGAGTTCCATTTATTTTTTCTCTTTATGTTTCCTTGTGCTCCTTTGATGAACCCCTTTCCCAGCAACGGTGGGGAGCAGGGAGTAGGAAGAGTGGGTCCCCCAAAGCTCACTCTGGTTCCTTCCTTCTGACTCCCCCAAATACAGAACCCACTCCTTCCATCAGGTATATCCTGGTACAGACTTGAACAAAACCTTCCAACATCCTTGTGATACGACTTACAATTTCAGGCCTGAGATGCTTTTTCCGGAATCTCTCACTCCTCTACTGCCCAGCCTCAGCTCCCAACCCTCTCACTAGGGATGGCCTTAAGGAGAATAGAATAAAATGGATTTTTTTTTAAGAGTTAAAAAGAACATTGGAGATTAAGTACTCGTCATTTTATAGGTTAGGACACTGAAGCAGGGACAAGTGAGTTAACTTGCCTTCGGTCCCAGAGGCGGGAGGTCCAGTCCCTGAACCAGGATGCTTTCCTTGAGTAGCAGGGCCCCGGGCCCCCACAGCCTCACGTGGAGCAGCTAGCCCTTTTGCGTTGGTGATGTATTGCATTGACTTACAATATCGCCCCCCGCCCCCCAACTTCATCCCCATTCCCGGACAAGGCCAGGGAGCTGGAGCCGGGGCTGGGCTGGGCTGGAGGGAGCAGCGGATGTGGGAGGTGTGTGGAGGGGGTGCGGGGGAGACCGGAGGGAACGGTCAGCTGGCGAGGAAGAGAGGGGAGGCGGCCCCATAAACAGGGAGAGAGCACTCCATGTAAACGCGTTTGGCAATAGGAAACGGTATATTAGAGGGGAGGGAGTGGCGGAGTAGGGCCAGGCAGGAAGAAGCTGGAAGAAGACACTTTACAGCTCCTGCCTGGTCTTTCCCAAGTGCCGCTGGCCCAGCAAGCGGGCGGGCCCCGGGCCCGGCGGGGCTGGAGAGAGGATCGAGAGCATCCCCACGCTATCCCCGGGCCCCCAAGGGCCCCGGGATCCCAGATCCCACATCCCAGATCCCAGCGAGCGGCCAGGCGGCCCAGCGGCCCAGCATCCGCAGCCCAGATCCAGAGGAGGAGGAGGAAGAGAAGGAGGAGGAGGAGGAGGAGGCGGAGGCGTCAGGGGTGTGGGGAGAGGAAAGGAGCTAGCCTGAGTCCACACCTCCCCTCGCCGCCTCCCCCCCAGTCCCAGGGCTGCTAGCCCTCAGGCCAAAGCCCAGGGCAGAGCAGGGAGGTGAGTTGGAGTCAGCCCTGGGGGAGTAGGGAGGGGGAAGAATTCTCTGATTTCCAGGCGTGAAGCCCATACTGTGATTTCAGGATGGGATATCCCTATTCCCAGAAAACTTCAGCTTTATAACGGGAATGCCTACGACTTCTACTCAGGCTTGTAAACCCTAGTCTATAACTCTGGTCCCCAACACACCGGGGTCACTAGTTCAATAATATTGTTTAGGTAACCCATAGGCTCCAAAATTCCCAAGATCATCCTTCCCAGTCACCTTATCTCACTCCCAAATCAGACACACAAAACTACACTCCCTAGATTCCCCCCCCCCCCCAATTTGCTCTAAGATGTTGATTTGTTAGGGTAGATGGGCTTTTCCAGTGAGCAGAAGCCTCTTATCTTCTAAAGCCTGGTCCTGGGACTGAGCTCTAAGGCTGACCATGTTAAGTTTCTTGAATCTTTCTCCTGACTTGGTGACACCTATCTTTCCTCTAAATGTCTGGTCTCTTCATCACACCATTTCCATCACTTTTTTTTTTTTTTAGCACTTTTCCTGTCCCAATTCTAAAGTGTATATAGCCTTTTCTGCATTGATTTAGTTCAACTTAACACTCTTCAAAGACCTCTCTGTGCAAGGTGCTGAGGGTACAAAGATAAGATATTAATCTTATTCTTAGGAAGTTTGTGATCTAAATGGGGGAGAGTGGAAGGACAAGTATATTAGCAACTATAATATAAGGGGTGTGAGATAAGTGCAAAGGAGAGATTCAAGTAAGGTGTCATGAGATACTTAAGGAGGAAAAAAAAATCACAGGAGGCTAGGGGAGGGGGTGGAGACAGTGTCAGGGGAGATTTCTTGGAGGAGGTTTGAAAGAAGGGGAGATTAAAAGGCTGGAAATGGGAGTAGAGGTATCCTTTCCAGGGGTGGGGTATGATTAAGAGTGAAGGGACACAGATGAGAGCCAGCAGGTAGAGAACGGGAATGGAGACTGGTCTCATGAAGGAGAATCGTATGAGATGAAGGCATTTGGTACAGATTAAATTTGGTGTAGATTAAATTGTAATTGGGAAATGTTTAGTGTTCAATAAAAATACAGCACAAGACAGATAATGTTAATTTGTGGTTTTCTAAGTCAATATGACACCAATGGGGAACCTTATGCATGATTTACTAGCCCCAGTTTCTATGTGAGTTTGACACCACTTTGCAAAGGACTTTAATTTTTATTTTATTTGGTAGGTGATGGCAGCTATTGAAAGTTTTAAAGTAGAAGAGAAAACAAAATTAGTTATTTTAGATTGATTACTTCCTGAGTACCTCAAGGAAGGCTGCAGAATCTGATCAGGAGTTCCTTTCTGTTCCATTGGCCCCAGAGGAGGTTTTTTGAAATATCGAATCCCATGTGTGTGGGTAGAATCAAGTTGGTCTCTACCACAAGTGATGACCCCTAAGTGATGACCCCTAATTTCTAAGACTGAGAATTCTGGCCTTTTCTTTACCTTTGCCTCAATTAGGTCTTCCCCTAGATTGATTGGACCCCCATAACTTTCTCCACAACTCTAACCCCATAGCCACAACCCTTTTATTGCAAAAGGGAGTAAGATGTCTAACAGTGAAGTCCTGACTCTGATACTAACTCTTTGTGTGACCTTGAGCAAATTACCCTCTCTCACCTTCAGTTTCCTAATCTTTAAAATGGCCAAGTTGGGAAAAGATGATCTTGACTCTAAATTCTATGCTCCTATGGCATTCCTTCAGAGACAGTCCTTCAGGGGGCTGGCATCTCTGTCTTTCTTCCTCCAGCTTTCCTATAAACCCATTCCCTGACCACCTTGGCTCAGTAGCCCAGACCATTCTACTTCCTCCCTTTTCCAGAAATGATGAGAATGGGTGCCTGGTTTGGGCAAATTGTTCTTCCTCTAAAGGCAGTTTAGGACTTTACCCAGAGAGGATCGTATTATAGGTCCTACTTAGATGATGAAACATATTTGTTTCTTTTTCTTCTATTTAGTGATTAACCCCACACAGTGGCATGTTGTGCTGGAAGGTTTTCCCTTCTCTGACCCAGGCACCCTCAGGACAGGGATGACCTGAAGGGAGGAAGAGACATGGGATCATAGTTGGTCATATTCAAGTCTTCTGCATTTTACCTCCATAACACCTCCCACATCTGAGCCTTTCTCTCCATTTCCATGGCCACTACCCTAGCTGAGGGCCCTCATCATCCCAGTATGATTGCAGCAGCCTTTTAATGAGGCTTTCCACTTCCAGTCTCTTCCTTTCTCTAATTTACCTTTTGGAGAATTTGCAGACATTCTTCCTAAAGCACAGGTCTTCTCCTTGCTCAGAAAGCTCTAGTAGGTTCCTGTTTCCTCTGGGATAAAAACTAACTCCTCCAACTAGCATTTCAGCCCTCCCCACTCTGGCTCCAACATGTCTTTGTAGACATCTCATATTACCCCCTTTCACTCACTGTACATTCAAGCCAAACTGGCCTGCTAGTGTTCCCAAAATTCCATCTGCTGTCTTTGTGCCTTCCCACAGACCTTCCCCCATGTCTGGAATGTGTTCCCTCCTCATCTCTGTCTCTCGGAATCCTTAGCTTCTCTAAACTAGCCTGGTGTAGTGGGTAGATGGCTGGATGCCAATCCTGCCTCAGTACCTTGGGCAAATCACTTCACCTGGGGAGAACTTGGTGACCTCAAAGATCCCTTCCAACTGGAAAGGTTTAGTTTGCCTGAAGGGGTGAATTGGGACTAGGTCTTCCATGAACACTCCCCAAGCTGCCCCAATGTGCTTTTAGCTTTTAGCAACTCTGAGAAGCACCAGGGAATAGTGGAAAGAAAGTTAGGGTCCCATAAAGATTCTGTAGAGCATAGGTGCGCTGGTAATGTTTAATAACAGGATTGTGTGTGAGTGTGTGTGTGTGTGTGTGTGTGTGTGTGTTGGGGAAGGGGGGAACAAATGTATCCAGACACACTTTTAAGTGTAATCTGCATTATTAAATTTTCTCCATCATTTTCTTAAGCCTGAAAACCAATAAAAAAAGCAATAAATCAAGCCTTGATTTGTAGCATTTGCCAATACTCACATTGAAAATTTAACATTTGGGGCAGCTAGGTGGCACAGTGAATAGAGCACCTGCCCTGGAGTCAGAAGGACCTGAGTTCAAATCCAGCTTCAGACACTTAACACTTACTAGCCTTTGACTTTGGGCAAGTCACTTAACCACAATTGCCCTGCCTTCCCCCCTCCAAAAAAAAAGCAAAAAAAAAATTTTTTTTAACAATCAGCTCTCTCAAGGGGGTATCAACTGTCTCAGTTCAGTTCTCAGTGCCCTAATTAGTGCACTCCCCATCCCCAAATTCTTTCGTACTGGCTTATCTAGGTATATTTTGCTCTCACAGTGTCTTGCACTTAGGTGCTTAATGAATTTGATTTTATGATAGGTTTATAGTTGGGAAGGACTTTAGAGAGATCATCTGGTCTTACTCCCTATTTTAGGATTCCTGCCCACTGAAAATTCCCAGTCTGAGTAAGGAAGAAGGGGCAGGCAAGAGCAGGCAAGCTTTTCAACCCCCGAGACTCAGAACTCTAACCTCTACTCATACAACTGGTATTGAGGCAGCTACAGGCATTGTCTGATCTGATCCTTCCAACAAGCAGACCTTTGAAGTGGCTTATCTCCATTTTACAGAGAAGGAAGCTGAGGCTCAGAGAGATTTGGCTACTTATCTACTGTCTAAGTGTCTGAATCAGGTCTCAAACAAACCCCAGCCTTCTGACTGGAAGGCCAGTAGTCTTTCTTCTATTTCCTGATGCTTCTGCTAGTGGCTAAAAGCACAAAGAGATTGGGGAGGGGGATGATCATGGAAAACCTAGGTCCAGTCCCCATTCACCCCTTCAGGCAGACTAAAACTATAGGTGGCTGGGCTTTTGATTGTTATCGCTATGAAGCATTTAAAAAAAAATTTCAGGGCATTGAGGTGGTGTAGTGAATAGAGCACCGGCCCTGGAATCAGGAGGACCTGAGTTCAAATTCTGCCTCAGACACTTGATCTTACTAGCTGTGTGACCTTGGGCAAGTCACTTCACCCCAACTGCCTTACCTTCATCCCTCTAAAAAACCAAAACCAAATCTCAGTTCTCAGGGCCTAAGGTTGAAGTCCCAGGGTTAGGAAGAAGAGGACTTTGGAATGTGGCTGGTATAAAAGGATTACACATTCAGGCCTGGCCTTGTCTGGTCTGTTTTAGTTATATAGTCTCTAAAATATAACCTTTTCCCGTTTAGCTTTTGGCATGAGACCAATCTGAGCTTGGTAGCAGATCCACTTCAAAAACCTCGCCCAAGTCTGCTATCCCCAAGACCATAATATCCTCCCCACGCCCCCACCCCTGTCGTGAGGCTCAGATGTGATCATAGATGCAACCATAAAGTGATATGTAAAGGCAGGGTATTATTATTAGTAGTAGTATTTTATTTTATTTTTTGCTTTTTGGAGGGGGGAGGACAGGGCAATTGGGGTTAGGCGACTTGCCCAAGGTCACACAGCTAGTTTTGTGTTAAGTGTCTGAGGCCGGATTTGAACTCAGGTCCTCCTGACTCCAGGGCTGGTGCTCTATTCACTGCATCAACTATCCAAGTTTTAGCAGCTTCTACACATGTGTGTGCATGAACACACCCTATACAAGCACACATATGGCACACACATGTACACATATGAAACACACAGAGACACACCCACAGCCCTAACCATCTCTACATATCTACATATACCCTAATACCACTATCAGGCTACATCCCACTTCCAGGCTTAACATTGACCACCTCCATTCCCTGATCTTTCCTTGAAGCTTTTGACTTGCCCACCTGCTAAGTCCCAGCTCTGCATTTATTAGCTGGGGGCTGTAAGCAAGTGACTTCCCTTCTCTAATCATATATAACTATGTCTCCCCACCCCAGGAAAACAAGGGAGTTAGGCTAGGTGACACCTAAGTTTCCTTCTGGCTCTAACAATCTATGGCTCTCTCTACCCAGACTCCCCTCTACCTCTCCAGCAGTCCATATAGAAGGGTCCTGCATAGGGTAATAGCACCCACCCCAGGTAGATGATGGACCTTCTCTTCTAGGTGAGAGTCCTTTGGTTGAGGGCCCATAAAGCTGTCCCATCCTCCACCCCACCTGAAAGCTGTCCCTAGTGTCTATCATCCAAAAGTGTAGTGACAAGAAAAGGGAGGTCTAGGAGATATAACTGAAAATGAAGGTACAGCTTGAGGTTCCATTTCCTCCTTCAGCTGCTGGCCTGAGTGGGGGCGGGGTGAGGCCAGGAGGAAATAGATCCCCACTCTCCCCCCCACACCCCAACACACACACACAGTGTAAGACTGAAACCACCCCCCAAGTGGGAGTGCCTGCTGCATTCAGGGTTAGTCTGTCTCACTTCATTCTCCATGTAGGACCCTTCTTTTCCTACAAACAGAAGAAATCCTGTCCAACAATGTTGCTTGGGACCCCTGGGTTATTTCCCAGGACACACCTGGACCTACCTCAAAGAAAGTCCTCTCCCTGTTGAATCTCCACGCCTCTTGCTTCAGTCTCAGTACATAATTATAACTCATCATACATACATTACTCTGTGTAGTTTTCAATAAGATTCATTCATGCCTCTAGCTAAGAAACATTGTGGCATAGTGTCAAAAGTACTGGTTTTGGAGTCAGAGAACCAGGTATCAGATCCTGGCTCTGCTTCTTACCTGCACATCCCTTTCCCACTCTGGGCCTCAGTTTCCTCATCTGTAAATTGTTGTGATTGGAATAGATGGTTGGTAAACTCCTTTCCTACATCCTATGACTTAATAACTGTGTGAGGCAGATGGAGTCTTGCCTCCATTTGAACAGGTGAAGGCAGTGAGGCCAAGAGATAATGACAAAGTTGGCCAGTCAACAGTCAGTCATTAAACATTTATTAAGGGCCTGCTCTACACCTGCTGGGGACACAAAAAGAGGTGAAAATCCCTCCTTCAAGGAATTTACAATCTAATTGGACAGATAACAAGTAGATACCAAGGGAGCTATTGTTGTTATTGGAGCTACCTATGGGATAAAAAGGAAATAATTAACTGAAGGGAAAGCCCTGGAAGCAAGAGTTGGGGAAGACTTCCTATAGAAGGTGGGGTTTTAGTTCAGACTTAAGGGAAACAAGCATTTATGGGTGAGAGCTATTGGATGACCTAGCCAGGGTAAGAATCCTAATCATCACAGTGCCATTTTGTTGCTCAGTCATTTTCAGTTATGTCTGATTCTTTGTGACCCCATTTGAGGTTTTCTTGGCAGAGATACTGGGGTGCTTTACCATTTCCTTCTCCAGCTCATTTTACAGATGAGGAGACTGAGGCAAACAAGGTTAAGTGACTTGCCCAGGGTCACACAGCTAGTAAGTGACTGAGGCTTGATTTTAACTCAGATCTTCCTGACCTCCAGGCCCAGAGCTCTATTCACTGTGCCACCTAGGTGCCCATAACTGCACCATGCTGCCTTCTATTCATGTTTTCTTGTCCTAGGTATTTTATTTTATATTTATTCTGAACTTAGCAAACACTAAATAAACTGGGTGTTTCCATGTACATAGTAGAACAGAGCAAGAGGATTGTAAATGAAACTACAGGTCTCTGTTATATACAGCTTGTCTTTCTTTTAAGTATACTTTAAGTTCAACCTGTAGCTTTCAAGGCCGTCCTATTTTTCTGTGCTCCTTTCCAGCCTTCTATTCTCTTCTCTGCATTTTAAAAAGATCTCTCTCTCTCTTCTTTTCTTCCTTCCTTCCTTTTCTTTCTTTCCTTCCTTTCTTTCACTGCCCTATCCCTATTCCCCCTCAATCTCCATCCATTCCCCAATGAAAAAGAAAAACAAATCCCTTGTGACAGTTATTTATTGTCAAGCAAAACAAATTTCTACTTTGTCTGTGTTAGAAAATCTGTGTTGTATTCTCCAACATAGGTCCATCATCCTCAGTCCTCTAGAATCAGAGTTGATTATTCCATTGATCAGAGCACTTGAGTATGCAAACTTGTTAATGTTGTTATTGTGAAAATTATTCTTCTGGTTCTGAGCATTTCACCCTGCATCAGCTCATGCAGATCTGCCCAGTCTTCTATAGGACTAGTCTTCTCTAAAATCATCTATCTCATCCTCTCTTACAGCGTAACATTTGGTGACATTTTGTTGTTGTTCAGTCACGTTGTACTCTTTATGACCTCATTGGGGATTTTCTTGGTAAAGACATTGGAGTAGTTTGCCATTTTCTTCTCCAGATCATTTTACAGATGAGGAAACTGAGGCAAGTAGGGTTAAGTGACTTGTCCAGGGTCACACAGCTATTAAGTATCTGAAGCCAGGTTTGAACTGAAGATGTTGCATCTTCCTGACTCTAGGCCCAACACTCTAACCCCTGAACCACCTAGCTAAGCACTAATTACATATCATAAATATTGTTTAGTCATTTCCCAATAGGTGGCCACTCCCTTTATTTCCATTTATTTGTTGCTGTAACAAGGGCAGCTATACACAATTTTGTACATCTGAATCCTCTTCCTCTTTCTTTTATTTTGTTGGGGCATAGACCTGGTATCCTAGATCCTAATGGATCAAAGGGTAGGCATAAGTTAGTGACTTGTTGTTTGCCACTCCAACTTGCTTTCCAGAATAACTGGACCAACTCATAGTTGCATCAAGAATAATCAGGGTGCCGTGTAACCTTGGGCAAGTCACTTAACCCCAATTGCCCTCTAAAAGGCAAAAAAAAAATCAGGGTGCCTGGTTTTTTGTGGTTGTTTGTTGGTTTTGAGGCAATGGGGTTAAGTGACTTGCCCAGGGTCATAGAGCTAGTGTCAAGTATCTGAGACTGGTTTTGAACTCCGGACCTTCTGACTCCAGGACCAGTCCACTATCCACCCACCACCTAGCTGCCCCTGGGGTACCTCTTTTCCCATAACTCCACCAACATTTGCCATTTTTCTCTTTTGTCATCTTTGACAATCTGATCGGACTGAGGTAGAACCTCTGAGCTGCTTTCATTTCATCGTATGGGATACCCAACATTGGGGCATTTTATCATATGATTGATTGTTCTTCGCTTGGATTTCTTCCTTTGTCAAATGTTCATTCATATCCTTTGATAAGTTTCTATAAGGGAATGGCTTTTGACATTGAACCTTTGACAAGTAAGAAGTGGGATAGTTTCCACATTGGGAGGGGATGGAGTCTGGGCTGGGGACTTCAGGTTACAATGCTCCACCTCTTGTTCTCTTCGACCCCCTAGCCAGCCGGGGTCACACTGTTTCACTTCTCTCTCCCTTAGCAAGGGCTGCCCCCCCTTCCTCCTGATCTCTTCCCAGGGGGAGTGAAGAGGCTATTTCTAAAGGAGAGAAGAGTCAGGGGAGGGCATCCAGAGAAGGGGACACTTGAACTCTCAGCAGTCAGGTGATTGAGGTAAGGTAGCAGCAGGACCAGATGTGGTTTCCTTACAAGACTTCTGCTTCTGATGTTGGCTCCCTTTCTTGGGCAAATCACATAAATCCCTAAGTTCCTTCCATGGTAAAATAAAGATGGGCCCTGAGGTCCATCTCCAGATTGAGGATCCTAGAGTCCTATGACCTGGAGGGTCCCCAAAAGGCCCACCCTCTGTTTTCTCACCCTGATTCACAAGATCATATGACTGAAAGTTGGAAGAGATTTTAGGGTCATGTAGTCCAACATCCTCTTTTTCTGCATAAGGAAATGGAGGCCTAAGAAGCTTTCTCAAGATCACTCAGGTAGTAAATAGCAGTAGAGATTTAAACCCAGGTCCTTTGCTATTTCCATTGCAAAGGGGATTGAAGGTGAAGATCTTGGGATGTGACTTTGGTCATATCATTTTCCCTCCTCCCTGGGCCTCAGTTTCCTTCTTTGTTAACTGAATAGCTGGCCCCAGGCCTACCTCAGACTGTAGTGACCTGGCCCATCCAAGGAATCCGGCTACAGTGCCTTCCCCCACCCCCAAGTGCTTTCGTGACTCCTCTCTGCTCTATCCAGACCCCAATCTAAACAATCTTGATTCCTGTTCCCAGCCTGGCGGGACAGTGAATGGCAGGAAGTGGAGACAGTCGCCTGTTTATGCTTCAGGCTGCCGGGGCTGGGAAGGGTGGGGAAGAAGGTGGTACTGGGGCAGGGGGAGAGCAGGAGGAGATGACCAGGCAAGGGACAAGGAGCCGAAAAGGGATGCTTGAAAAGCAGCAAGGGAGTCAGTCAGGGTCAACACAGGACAGGAGAAAAGTGGGGCCACAGAGAAGCAGGAAAAGACTTTTGTATACCTCAAAATGCATTAGTTGCCAGTCTTAGCATGTTCTGCTCTAGACTCAGTGACTGGGGCATAGGAGGATCGGGTGCTTTCATAATTCTGAATCACTGATACTCCATCTCCTCCCTCCTCCCCCCTCCCCCTACACACACACTTCACTCCTCCCAGGCGGTTTGGTTTCCATTGGGGAAGTTGGCCCGGACTTCCCTTACAAAGCCACTCCCCAGAGTGAGCTGCATGGGAAGGGAGGAGGACATCCCCCCCCCTTGAAAAAAAAATACCCAACAAAACTCAACACTCACAACTCCCAGGGATTCTGAGTGGGAAGGGCATTTTAGGGGGCTCCATGTAGGACTGGATGTAGGGTCAGTGTCTGAGGCCCCAGGAGGAAGAATGAGACCTCACCACCCTTCTTTCCTATTCTCCTTCTAGGAGGAGGCCCTGAGTTCCCCTGGGATGGACCTACTCATGCTGCTGCTGGCTCTGGGCCTGGCTGATGGTGAGTTTTTATGAGGTGGGGGAGTAGGGCCTTGAAAGCCATTCAGGACTAGGGTAGAGAGGCAGACTAGAGGGAGGGCCAGTGAGCTTCTAAGTAGCATCTGGGGATGCTGCTCCTGCTTTGTCTTGGCATCTGAGCTGGATTTGGAAGATTAAGGGTGGGAAGAGAGAAACTCTTGCAGGAATCGTGAAGGGGTAGCCAAAGGGGATGGGTTAACAGAAGGAGGGACAGGGGGACAGGTGACTGAGAGAGGAGAGAGAGTGGATGAATGATAATGCAGAGGTATAAAGAAATGCCAAAAAAAATGTCCAAGAAAAAGGAGATAGTCCTCACAGTTGAACCCCAGACAACCCTTTTGTTAGTTTCTAATAAGCCTGTACTGTTGGATCCAGGGAATGAATAATCTCTCTCTCACAGCTGCCTCCATCCTCACCTGGGCTGAGGCAGGGTTATAACTAACAGTGCCAATAACCTTTGTAAATTTAGAATTCAAGGCAGAAGGTACCATAAAGATCATCCAGTCATAGAATCACAGAATTTTAGATCTCAAAGCAATTGGCTGGTTAAGTCATTTTTTAGGTAATGATAACAGTTCATATGAGAGTCAGAAGGACCTGGGATCAAGTCCCACTTCTAACACATTGCTCACTGTGTGACCCTGGGTATCTCACGAAGTCTCCAGGTGCCCCCAGATAACTCTCTAAGGCTCAAAATTGAAGAATACGTACAGATCTACATTGGTAAAAGCAGTCTCCTCACTGGATTGCCTTCTGCCAATGAAATCAGAGGTCTCATTCACCAAAAACAACTCATGTCTTTATGAAGCTTTAAGGTTTGAAAAACAATTTGCCTCACAACACTATCATACCTCCTTGAGGTAGTTAGTGAAATATTATTTATCCCATTTTACAGATTAAGGCTCATAGTAGAGAGGGTCATATAGCTATGGAGGTAGGATTAGAACCCAGGTCTCCTGCCTCCCAGTCCTCTACTCACTTCACTGCCTTGCTGCCTGATTGAACTTGTATCTTGTTTGCTTGGTGTATCTTTCTTTAATCTGTACACTTTGATTTTTTTTCTTAACTCTTACCGTGTCTCAGTCAGAATCTGAGAGGATGTATTTTTGTTCATTTTGCCAGACCAGAAAAGCCCTCGGGTAATTCTGGACATCCCAGTGGCCAGAGGAGGGATAGTATCAGCTACCAGATACCACAACTCCAGGGGATCTGGGGCTACCAGTCTATTAGATAATGAGTAAACCATCATAAGGAGTAGCCTAGAGTTCAGTTGTGAGTACAGGGGCATATTCCTCCTAGATCCATCTTTACAATTAGAAAGAAAAGTCAATGGGAGATGTGATGGTAGAAGAGGTTGGACAGAGTAGATGAGAGAGGGAGTGGATGAGAAGGGTAGTAGTGGAGGAGACGTGGGATAGAGTAGATCAAGTAAGGCTATGGCCCAGCTCTCTTAGGATTCCTTACTGTTTTCTTTTTTTTTTTTTTTTTTTTTTAAGCATTCGGGGTTAAGTAACCTGCTCAAGGTTACACAGCCAGTTATTTCTGGGTGTGGTTCTAAGTATCTGAGCCTGGATTTGATCCAGGTCATCCCGACACTGGAGCCGGTGCTCTTACTTGCTGAGCCACCTGGCCGCCCCTAAGCAATTGGGGTTAAGTAACTTGCTCAAGGTTACACGGCCAGGTGTTTCTCAGTGGGTGCTAAGTGTCTGAGCCCGGGATTTGATCTCCAGGTTTTCTCAACACTGGAGCCGGTGCTCTTACTCTCTGTGCTACCTGGCCACCCCTCCTTACTGTTTTCTGATTGCCACTTGATCCAGATTTAATGCCATGGGGGGGGGGGGGTTGGAGTGGCAAGTTGGTTTGGTCTGACTGTTGGGAATAGTTTTAACCATTGCTAGAAGTCAGAGACTCAGAACAGTGACTGGCTATGCCTCAGAGACTTGAAATCAGCCATGATACCGTGGAAAGAATGTGGGAGCTGGAAGGAGAGGATCTGGGTTCAAATCCTGACTGTGTGAGTCAGTCTACTTCTCTGGGCCTCATTTCTCTCTTCTGTATAAGGGGTTGGTAAGGTTATATTGCCTCTAAGGTCCTTTTGAGCTATAAATGCATGAATCTATGAAAGAGCCTATCTTGGGGCTACAAGCCAAGGACATGAGGTGTATTTTTTTTTAGATATTTTATTATTTTTTTACAGGATTCAACTCCACAATTCCTTGAGTTTCACATTTTGTCCCCCACCTTCCCCTCCCCCCCATGGCAGCATATAGTCAAGTATAGGATCTGTAAATACTTTCACATTATACATTAGTCAGGTTATAAAGATGGATTGTACCAGCTGGAATGAAAAATGATAAAGAGGACATAAAACCAAATAAGAGAAGGAAAAAGATCAGGTATTTTGCTTCCACCTGGATATAAACTAAGTTCTTTCTCTGGATGCACATATTTCTCTCCATCGTGAGTCTTTGGGGATTGACTTATATCACTGCATTGTTGAAAAGAGTCCAGTTTATCAAAGCTGGTCATCACACATACGTTGTGTCTGTAATTGTGTACAGATTTCTCCTGGTTCTACTCTTCTCACTCAGCATCAGTTCGTATAAGCCTCTCCAAGTAAATATGAAGACCGTTGTCTGCTCCTCGTTTCTTATAGCACAGGACATGAGGTGTATTGACAGAAATGCATTACAATAGGGCAGCCTTTGTTGCAGCTGCTGGCTCTGAGCCCCTCTGCTGTGGGGGCTTGGGTCCAGTTTCAAGAGAGTGTTGGGAGCTGAGATTCCAAGTCCCTGAGCTGACCCTTCTGTCCTTCTGTCTGTCAGGTGGTTCTGCACTGTCCTCACCCAATTCACTTTTGACCTGTGCCTGCGAGAACTTCAACTGCAAGGGGTCTTCAACCTGCCAGGGGTCTTGGTGCACTGTGTGGCTGGTAAAAGAGCAAGGGGGACAACCCCGGGAATCCCGGGGCTGTAGTAACCACCACCACCAAGAGACGTGCCTGGGATTACCCACTGAGGCCTTTGCCCACTACTGCTGCTACCAGCCTCTCTGCAACCTCAACATCTCCCTGACGCTAGCAAGTGCGGGTCTCATCTTTTGCCTACAGCCCAGGGCATTGCCACCCTTCCCACCCAGCTAGCATCTCTGCTCCCCACCTTGATCCTACATGCAGCCCATTCTGTCCATCCTTTTAACTCAGTCTTGAGCTTCTGGCCTATTCAGTCCTAATCCACCAGTTCAAGAGTTCCCACCCTCACTGGTTTCTAAGGGTCCCCTGGGAGTGGGAAGGAAATAGTCCACCCAACCTAGTTCTCTCTCCCATCTTGGACTTGGGATCAGGTATCTTTCCCTCCCTAAGAGAAAAAATAAGGCTTACAATCCATGGTCATCTATACCCAATTTGGGCTTCCCAGAGCCCACTGGACAGAGGATGGAGCAGGGTCTTGACTGGTCCCCTGGGGAATGAGTTCCTTACAGGAAGTGGATCTCAGTTGTTTCTCCACTTTCACCAGCCCCACCAGAGGAACCCCATCGAACTAACCATCTGCCACTGATCTTGGGCCCTGGGCTAGCTCTGCTGGTCCTCCTGGGACTGGGGGCCCTGGGCCTGTGGCGCCTCAGTCGGAGGCGTGAGAAACAGAGAGCCTTGCACAGTGACTTGGGAGAGTCCAGCCTCATCCTGAAGGCATCGGAGCTGGGGGACAGCACGCTGGGGGTGAGGGCCTCACAGTTTCGGGATGTACAGAGAAGGGGAGAGGGTGTCAGGGAAGGAGAGGCATGGATATGGCAAGACAAAGAGAAAGAAGCAGAGAAAGAAATGGTTGGAGATATTGGCAAAGCAAGGAAGAGACAGAGATGGACATGGAGAGATTGACAGACACAGACAGAGAAGGGAAGAAAGACAGTCAGACATACAGAGAGACAGACAGCTAGGCACTTCCCAGCCCCTCATGAGCCCAAACTTGGCTGGAGATTCCCATAACGGGGAGAGTGAGATGGGAAGATGGGGAAGATCTTCTCTTACCCTTTTTCCTTGATGACCCCAGGACCTTTTGGACAGTGACTGTACCACCGGCAGCGGCTCTGGCCTCCCCTTCCTGGTCCAGCGGACAGTGGCTCGGCAGATAGCTCTGGTGGAGTGTGTGGGTGAGGTGGGGAGTGGGAAGGAGTTCAATAAGGAGTACCTTATGTGCATGGGGGCAGGAGGTAGGGGAAGGCCCATCTTGTATTTTAGATGGGAGAAAGAGAGGCCATCCTATGGAGAGGGGGAGGAGAAACAGGGGCCACCCTTGTGTGGGGGTGGGGTGGAAAGAGGGGATAGGGTAGGGGGGAAGGAGGGAAGTAAGAGAGGGCTCATCCTTTGGGGAGAGGGCAAGTTAGTGATGGGCCCTCTTGTATGTTGCAGAAGAGAAAAGGGAGGCAAGCAAGAGGCTATTCTGTGAGTTCTGGGGGGGAATGGGATGAGGAGATTAAGAGGCTAGGGTAAGACTGAGATTGGTTTAAGGTCCGAATATGGCCAGGGTTGGTCAGAATTAGAGTACAGGACAGGCATCTGGGTGAGGGTCTGTTCAAGGGTGGGGCTGCCCTATGCATGAGACTCTCCCATTCTTCCCTTCCTCTCATCCCTCTGACAGGCAAGGGCCGCTATGGTGAAGTGTGGAGGGGCCTGTGGCATGGTGAGAGTGTGGCTGTCAAAATCTTCTCCTCCAGGGATGAGCAGTCCTGGTTCCGAGAGACTGAAATCTACAACACAGTGCTACTCAGACATGACAATGTTCTTGGTGAGCAGACGGGGCCAGTCCCAACACCACCTACACACACATACACACACACACACGCATGCATGCACATACACCCACACACGTGTGCACACACAAACATACACACATGTATACACATGCACATGCACACACAGAGGCATGCACATACACCCCCCCATCTATAATGGGGCAGAAAGAACACTACCCAGGCTTGAAAGGCTGAGTTCTGACTCCAGTTGTTTATTGTTCAGTTGTTTTCTTTTCTTTTTTTTTTTGCCTTTTTTTTTGGAGGGCAATTGGGGTTAAGTAACTTGCCCAAGGTTACATGGCTAGTTTTTGTGTGTGTGTGGTAAGTGTCTGAGGCCTGAACTGAACTCAGGTCCTCCTGACTCTGGGGCTGGCGCTTTACTCACTGCGCCACCTAGCCACCCCTTGTTCAGTTTTTATTAGTCACGTCTGACTCCTTATGACCCCATTTGGGGCTGTCTTGGCAAAGATACTGGAGTGGTTTGCCATTTCCTTCTTCACTTCATTCTACAGATGAGGAAATTGAGGCAAACAGGGTTAAGTGACTTGCCCAGGGTCACACAGCTAGTCAGTGTCTGAGGCCAGATTTGAACTCAGGAAGATGAGTCTTCCTGGCTCAAGGCCCAATACTCTAACCACTGGGCCACTTAGATGTTTGTTACCTTGGGCAAAATACTTAACTCTCTAGACCTAGTTCGTCATGTGTAAACTAGAGATAAATCCTTGCACTGCCCACCTAAAAGGGCTGTTGTGAGGATGCCACTTTGGAAATCTTGAAGACCGTAGACATGTGAGTGATTAGTATTAGGAACCCCATAAAGGTCAACCACCTGCTTGCTTTGAGTCTTGTGTTAGAAGAGGCAACCTCCAAACCCTAACCCTGTCCTTGTCACTGCTCAGTCGTGACCCTGACTCCCCTCTTCCCCCCAGGCTTCATTGCTTCTGACATGACATCCCGCAACTCCAGCACCCAACTGTGGTTGATCACCCACTACCATGAGCACGGCTCCTTGTATGACTTCCTGCAGAGGCAGCCACTGGACCGAGGGCTGGCCCTGAGGCTGGCCCACTCCATTGCCTGCGGCCTGGCCCACCTTCATGTGGAGATCTTTGGAACCCAGGGCAAGCCGGCCATTGCCCACCGGGACCTGAAGAGCCGCAACGTCCTGGTTAAGAGCAACCTCCAGTGTTGCATAGCGGACCTGGGTGAGGAGTCAGTGGGAATGGGACCCGGCTGCTGATGGGTTGGTGAAGGAGCTGGCCCCAGTAATTTGGGCCTGGGTTCTCCTGCAGGAAGGGAGACAGGCAAGCAGAAGGGGGGTTCTCTCTACCTCCTTTTCTGTTTGTTTCTGTCTCTTCTGTGATTCGGTCTCTGCATGTCTCAGCCTTTCTTAGTCTGCAGAGGCAGTCTGCCTAATTGGGAGCCCCAAGCTAAGAGGCAAGACTCCTGGATTCTAGTCCCATTTGGGGCATGTACTCTGGGCCCAGTTTCCTCATCTGCCAAATGGTCATGGTGATACCAGGGTCATTGTGTGGGAAATGCTTCACAAAGCCTTAAGTGCTATAGAAACCTGAGTGTTTACTATATGCCAGGTACTGAGTTAAGTTATGGGAATACAAGGTAAGACAAGAAGCTGGTATTACCTCATGGGATAATCTCAGCTAAAGTCACTTTGAAAAGGTATAAGAATGAGATGTTATAATTTCCCCTTCTCTTCCTGTGTATGTGTGTGTGTGTGTGTGTGTTTGTGTGATTCTATCTTCATTTCTCAGTCTTTGTCTTTATTTTTTCTCTCTGACCCTCTTGCTTCTCCCTTTCTTCTCCCTGATTTTCCCTTCTGGGCTCTAGGCCTTGGGGAATGCCCTGAGAAGGAGAAACCCTGGGTGGCACATTGGGGTCATGGGACCCAGAGCCCCAGATCATGAGGCACTGGTACCCACAGGCCTGGCAGTAATGCACTCCCAGGGCAGTGACTCCTTGGACATTGGCAACAACCCTCGGGTGGGCACCAAGAGGTACATGGCACCAGAAGTATTGGACGAGCAGGTTCGCACTGACTGCTTTGAATCCTACAAGTGGACAGACATCTGGGCCTTTGGTCTGGTGCTCTGGGAGATCGCACGCCGGACCATAGTGAATGGTGAGTGACATTGTTTTACCCTGACCAGGGCATCTTTCTCCCTGGCCTACTGATGGACTGACTCCCTTTCCTAATATCCAGCTTAGTCTTCACTGCCAGAGGGTGGAGGGATTGGCATATGGGATAGTCTCAGGGGAATGATGTCTATGTGGGGTGTCTGTGGTGGTGCTTTGGAAAGAGCACCGACTCTTGGCAGAGAGAGAGTAGATTATAAATACAAAATGTCAGAAATGGCCAATGTATTGATTTGGTCTTCATTTTTTTGTTACAAGGGTGATAGCTAGGTATAAAAGAAAGAATCAAAGGAACGTTTTCTTAAAAGGAGCATAGACTTCTGAAGTCAGAAGATCTGGGTTGAATCCAGGCTAAGCTGTGGTGATTACTACCTGTGTGGTTTTGGCTAAATCACTTGACTACTCCCACCTTCAGTTTCTTTGTCCTTCAAATGGCTGTTACACTGACACTCTGTTCTGGTGAAGAAATCAATTTGTCAGTCTTTAAAATGCTATAGAAATGTGAGCTATTATTGTTCCTATCATTTTCGTTCCTCCTTTTTATAGTGTTCAGATAGAAACAGTCCTGGGACTCTGGCTATCCTACTTTATAGTTAATGTTCTACATGGTATTGCCCAAGGGAGCTTTCTGGAGTTTAGTAAAAGTGTTCACATATCAGCTCATCCTGTGTAAGCTAATGGAAGGCATCTTCATTCCAGTAGCAGAAAGGATGATAGGGAGGGTCTGCTCACATGGTGTTATCTCCTCTGCTAGGCCTCTACAGTTATCCCCTTCCACATCACATCTTCCCCCTTCGTGGTTTCAACATATTGTGGGTCAGCATAAGAAATTACTGTAGTATCTTGTATTGTTTAAATTTCTTTTTCACACAGTATTTTTACTTAACATTGACCTACATATAACCTATGACCAAATACTTAACCCAAATTTTACAATTTGGTAAATTACAATTTGTTACTGTAAAAACACCCTATGAAAGAAAAAGAAAAAAAATCAGACTTTTTCTCTGATACGGAGAACCAAAAAATCTTACACAGATTTTATAGATGGAGGGGGTACTTTACCCCTAATCACCACAATGTGTATATTGTAAAAGTTTTTATTTTAGGGAAGTTTGGAGAGCTGGGACAAAGATATTCAATAAAATGTTGTTTTTCTTCTTTTTTTTTTTTTTGATGGATCAATGTTATGTCTAGGCAATTGTGGGCAATAGTTTGGTTTGTGGTAATGGTCCAGTTTCTTAGTTGAGTTCTCCAGAATATTTTGGGATCTGTATTTATAGAATATGGATTCATCCTCTGAAAGTCCACCCAGTTATTTTGCTAGGTATTCAGTAGGTGTTAAATTGTTAGAGTCTACAATGACGTGTTGCATAGTTTCTAATGTTTCCTTAAATGATATTACTATTAGTGAGAGGAAATGTGGCATATTGGATAGAGAATTTCTTGAGGCTAAGAAGAACTGGGTTCAGGTCCTGCCTCTGATACATATAAACTGTGTGACCCTGGGCAAGTTATTTAACATTTGCCTTTACAAATTGTGGAGAAGGTGCTGACCTGCCTTGGTAGGGGGCATTTCCTTATCTGGGAGTTCTCTATACCGATGAAATTACAGGTCTAGTCCTCTTACCATTATTATCATAACTAATATCATGACCTTCTTCTTCTTCTTCTTCTTCTTCTTCTTCTTCTTCTTCTTCTTCT
>NW_027185811.1:252258-261465 GCF_028583685.1 Petaurus breviceps papuanus | reverse complement strand
TCTTCTTCTTCTTCTTCTTCTTCTTCTTCTTCTTCTTCTTCTTCTTCCCCCCCCAGCTAATGTCTGTCCGTGGCTAGATTTGAACTCACGTCCTCCTGACTTCAGGGCTGATGCTTTATTCACTGAGACACCTAGCTGTTCCATATTGTGACTCATGAACAGGTACTCCAGCTGACTTGCTGATGGTCTTTGGTACCTGGTTGGGTCTACCTTGGCCATGGGGCATCTATGGCCATTGCTCTCTGAGTTCATGAAAATACATATCCCTGATAGGTATCCAAAGGAAATGAGATCAATAGATAAATAGTAATAGTAATAGATAGATAATAGTAATATTGATGATAATGCTTCCAATTTCTATAGTTTTTCGAGTTTTACAAAGTGCTATTCTCACAATGGTGCCATGAAGTAGCTTAGAAAAGCATTATCCCCATTTTAATAATAGCTATCATTTATATAGCACTTTATAAATATTAACTCACCTTATCCTCATCATCACCCTGAAGGCAGGTGCTTTATTATCCTCATCTTAAAGGTGAGGAAATTGAGTCAAATAGAGTTAAGTGGCTTGGCCAGGGTCACTTAGCTAATATCTGAGACTGGATTTGAACTCAGTTCTTCCTGTCTCAAAGGCCAGTGCTATATCCACTGTGCCACATAAATGCCATTTTTATAGATGATAAAGCTATCAGAAAGACTTAATTACTTGTCCACAGTAATACAACTACTAAAAGTCAGAGCCTGGATTAAACTTCATTCTTTTGTTTCCATTTCTCCACCAAGTAGAATGGTCTTGGGAATTACTGTTGGGTGTGGGTCTCTAGTGTGGGCCTATTAGGAAGTCCTTCTCTCACTGGCATCCTGATGGTACCAAGATCCTTTGCATGTGAGGGGAAGCTCCACACTAAAGTTAGTGGCTGAAGTCTCTCTTACAGGAGGCATTAGGACTTATGAGATCATAGAATTTAGAGTTGAAAGGCACTTTAGAAAGTAAATCCAACCCTGATTTTATAAATGAGGAAACTGAAACCCAAGGAGGTTAAAGGCTTCACCACAGTGACACATGCCAAACCCAGGTCCTGTGACTCCATTTCCAATGCTCCTGCTACAACTCTGGTCTGCCTCTTCTGAGTCCCCCTCAAGGATTCACTGGGATGACTGAAGAGGCTTCTAGGTGGGTGGAAGGAATGGAGGCATCTGAGTCAGGTGAGATTCCCTTCCCCAAGCCAGAAGCGGGTGAAGGACTAGAGTCCTCACGGGGCAGAAGAAGCCCTGTTCCTCAGGGCAAGGCAAGGCAAGCTCATTCAGCTTCACACAGACAGTGTTCATTATAAACATTGTAATCTGGTGTCAGCCCCGGCTCTGATTAAAGGCCCATTAGACATGCTCAGGCCTCAGTGCAGTGCTGATTAGGACATGCAAGTCAGGAGGGGACTGCTTGGAAGGCAGCCACCCCCAGCACAGCTGGAGCATGGCTCTAATGGGGATGTGGCCTGTGTGGTCTTCGTCATTGGCTCAGTGCCTGTAATCCAAGAGTTTGGAGGACAGGGTAGGAAGGCTGGCTATCTCTAGGCCTAGAAGTCCTTCCAGTTTGAGCAAAGATTTCCTAACAACCTCTGTGGCTCTGTGGGAAGCATTTTCTTACTTTCATTTTTTTTAAACATATGTTTTATATAGATGCCTCTTGTTTTTATAGCACAGGCCTTCTTGATATAACCCCAGACACCCCTACCTGCATTGAACTAGACCTTGTAAGACACACATACTGCCCCCCCACCCTGCACACAAAATTAAGCCAGAGATCCACTGATGTAGCAATGGTATTGGACAGAGTATGCACTATTCCACATCTGTAGTCCTCTGCCTCTCTTTGGAGAAGAGGGAATTGTATTTCGTCATCTGCTTTTAAATATTGTAATCATTATGTATATAATTTTCCTAATTCTTCTTACCTGACTCTTCATGAGGGCTACATTTCCAAATGACTTCAGTTCTTGGGCTATGTAGTAGTTGAATGAGGGGAAGACTCCTTTCTTACATCAACAAAGAGATATCAAACACTATATGCCAGATACTATGCTAAACATTGGGGGGTGGGTGGGAGGAGTAAGGCTCTTGTCCTCAGGGAGTTTACACTCTAATGGGAAAGGCAACGTATACATAAATAGGCATGTACAAGACAGAGATAGAAGAGAGGGGAAGGCGGGGGCAGGGGGAACCCCCAAAGGCCTCCTTCAGGACATAGCGTTTAAGCTGAGTCTCAACAGAAGCCATAGATGTCAGTAGGCAGAGATGAAGAGGGAGGGCATTGCAGGCAGGTGGAAGAGCCAGTGCCAAGGGGCAGAGAGAGTGTTGCTAAGAGCAGCAGGTCAGCTTCACCCTCTAAAGCTGTCTTCCCTTCTGCTCTTGTACACGTCTTGTGTAAATCCATTTATTTTCATGAGGCCAGGGATTGCTGTTGTGGTTTTACCTTTCTTTCAATCTCCCAGCCCATGTACAACGTCTTGCTCATAATGAGCAATTAATGCATACTTGTTGATCGATTGATTTCCTAAAATCAATTTTTTAAAAAAAATATACCACTAACAAAGAATTAAAGCAATTATAAGGAATTATTTTACCCAGATGTAAGTGTGCCAATTAATTTAACAATTTAAGTGAAATGGAAGAATATTTACAAAAATATAAATTGCCTAGATTAGCAGAAGAAGAAATAGAATATCTAAATCAACCTATTTTAGAAAAAGAAATTGAACAGGCCATAAATGAGCTTTCTAAGAGAAAAGCACCAGAACTAGATAGATTTCCAAGTGAATTCTATTAAACACTTAAAGATCAACTAATTCCATTATTAAATAAATTATTTGGATAACAGGTAAAGAAGGGATCCTAACAAGCTCCTTTTATGAAACAAAGATGATAATGAGACCTAAACCAGAAAGAGTAAAAACAGAGATTTCTAGAAAAAAAAAACGGTTTTCCTGGTTCTATGGTATCACTAGACCAAAGAGTGCATGGGGGTGAGTAACGGGTAAGAAGACTGGAACAGGAGGAGGGGGCCAGGTTGTGAAGAATGTTCAATGCCAAACAGTTTTACATTGATTCCAAAGTTAGTAAGGAGCCACTGGAATCTATTGAGCAAGGCAGTGACATGGTCAGACCTTACGAAAATCACCTTAGCAGCTGCATGGAGGATGGATTCAGGTACATAGGGCTGATGTTGCTCAGCTGTGTCTGACTCTTGAGGACCCCAGTTGGGGTTTTCTTGGCAAAGACACTGGACTGGTTTGCCATTTCCTTCTCCAACTCATTTTACAGGTGAGATGACTGAGGTAAACAGGGTTAAGTGACTTGCCCAGGGTCACACAGCTACTAAGTGTCTGAGGCCAGATTTGAACTCAGGAAGATGAGTCTTCCTGACTCCACTATATCCACTGTGCCACCTAGCTGCCCTAAAATACAGGGTAGTGGAAACCAAACTGAACCCATAGTCTGATCTGAGTCATTATGGCATAATTGAAAGAGCTCTAGATTTAAAGTCAAAGGACCTGAGTTTTAATTCTGACTCTACCCTTACTATTTGTGAAACTTTGAAGCCATTCTCTTTACTTCCCTGAGTCTGTTTCCTTAACTGTAAAATAACAATAATAATCACTAATATTTATATTGTGCTTTAAGGGTTGCAAAGAACTTTACAGATGTTATCTCACATGATCTTAATAACAACGCTGTGTAGTGCCAATGCAATATTTACAGCTCCCAAGATCATGATAAAGATCATGACTATAAATATTGTATGATGTTTGATCACAAAATATACCAGATTCTCCAGGTAGAGGACAAAACTGAAGCATTTATTTAGACACCAGAAAATTGAATCCCAAATCCAGTAAGCCAATTCCATCATAGTACCAAAGCTATTCAGGAGCCATAATAACCCTGAGAGCCACAGCATCCTTCAGCCTTCCCACAAACCAATACAAGATTAGTATCTACTCACGAGCCTATCTGACTCCTTGTCTGGGCGTCCTCTCTCCCCCACCATCTTGCTAGCTCTGACCAGCTGCCTGTGGACTCTGCTTCCCTTCAGCAAACTCCTCCCACCACAGGCGCCATGTGACTACATTCAGCCTATCAGGGGACAGAGTTTATCTTCACAGCAGGGAAGCTTCCTGTGGGCTCTGCTCCACCCTTTAGCAAATTCCCTCCATCATAGGCTACATGTGATTACATTCAGCCTATTAAGGGGCAGGATTTACTTTCAAAGCAGGGGAGGTCTTCAAACTCTCCCCAGGTCTATTAAGGGGCAGGGAAGGTCTTCAAATTCCCATTCTCATTATACTCTGGGAGGCAGGTGTTATTATTATCTCCATTTTACAGATAAGGAAACTGAGGCAGGAATAAGCTAAATGACTTGCCTAGCATCACACGACTAGTAAGTATCTGAGGTCAGATTTAAATTCAAGTCCTCTGAACTCCAAGTTCTGGACTGTATCCACTGCACCACCTTAATTATTGCTAAAATGCAATTAGTAATGCTTATATTGCCTACCTCACAAGGTTATTGTGGGGAAAGCTCTTTGGACAAGTATGAATTCAATATATATATATATATATATATGTTATATATATATTTAACTTAAAGGTGTAGTGATTACAAGATCAAGCATTGTGTTTAATTTTTTTTTTTGCTTTGATTACAAAACAAAGGCATTTGACCAGGTAGAGTAAAATGCAGGCTTAAAAACTCTCCTCCAGCAAGGCATCTGTAATCCCATACAACGCTCATTTATTAAGCACCCACTATGTACAAGGCACTGACAAAAAAGCCAAAGTGGTTCCTGCCCTCAAGGAGCTTCCATTCTCTGGGAAGTGGGGAGTGACGAGGAAGGTACAACATACACAGATATAATTATGTAAAGTACAAGGAAAACTGAGGAGGGAGAGAGGACTGACAGGTTAGGGATCAGTTGGCACATCAGGTAAGTCTTGGAGAAAGACAGGTTCTTCGAGGGGGAAAAAATCTGTCCTGGGCATGGGGAATGGCTTGTTCAAATGCATGCAGTCAGGAGATGGCATGCTGAATCCAAGGGGAATTAGGAGAGAGATCAGTGGGAGAAGCTCCTGAAGGAATCAGAGGGAATGTAAGCAGGGAGCCACTTGGCCTTGGCCAGAAGGATCATCCCTTCTTCAGACACAGGGGTAAAGCAAAAAAACGGTTTTTGATATGGAATGAAGGAGGAGAGGGAACTTCTGACTAAGCGCCTCTACTCTCTTGGTAATGTAAGATGCAATGAAAAGAGAGCTGGGTTTGGAATCTTGGCCCCGGTTCTTTCTGCTTATGTGACCTTGGGCAAGTCACTTAACATCTGTGTTCCTCGCCATAGAATGAGGGGACTGGACTAGATCACTGCTAAGGTTCCTTCTGGCTCCAAATTGATGATCTGCTGATCCCATGTTCATGCAGTAGTAAATAGCAGCCAGGATGTGAAATAAGGACCTCTTATTCTGAAAACAGTGACCCAGATTGGGGTCCTCCCCATCCTGTACCCCATCTCCCACCTGGGGTACATCTTCACCATGGTATCTCTGCTCTGCTCCCCAGGCATCGTGGAGGACTATAGACCACCCTTCTTTGACATGGTCCCCAACGACCCCAGTTTTGAGGAAATGAAAAAGGTGGTTTGTGTTGACCAGCAGACCCCCAACATTCCCAACCGGCTGGCTGCAGATCCGGTGAGTTTGGCACATGCAAAAAGAGAAAGAGGGAGCAATGGGCAGAGGAGGAGGAATTCTCAACTCTAAATACTTGCAGATGCATTTTATCATGAACAAGCTCCAGGGTGTAGGTGGGGAGTGGGCTAAGGATGGAGGAATGCTGGACAATTCAGCGATCAGGAAGTAAGGCCAGATGGAGCCCTCCTAGAGGGCCTAATCAGTCCATCTGTACACATGTCAATAAGCATTTATTGACCACCTACTGTGTGCCAAGCCCTGGCATGTATATATATCTGGAATACTGGACATTGGTACATATCTCTTTGCATCTCTCCTATCTCCTATGGAAAATATAAGGGGAGCCCTAAGTTGTCTGAGCTTTTCAGAGCCCTTCATTCCCTAGAGAAAGGACAAGGAAGATTCCCCACTCTAGGGCTTTGGGGTTATAGAATCTCAGTCTTGGGAGGAATCTCAGACATCACTAGTCCCGCTGGTTGGACTGGTAACCTGTTACAACATTACTGACAAATGGCCATTCAGACTCAACTTGACGACTTAGAAGGAACCCACTAATTTATATGGTGCTTACTATGTGCTGGGCACTGAGCTAAGTGCTTTACAATTATTATCTCTCTTAACCTCATAACAACTGTAGGAGGTAGGTGCTATTACTATGCCCATTCTACTGGTGAGGTGCCTGAGGCAGACAGAGGTGAGTGACTTGACTAGGGTCACACAGCTAGTAAGTGTCTGAAGCCAGATTTGAGATCCAGGCCTGGCATTTTTTCGCTTTTGAATAGCTCCACACACACATACACACAGCCCTGTTAGTCTTTGGGACTAACTCCCTCTGGGCTTCCTTTGTTTCTGGGAATGGGGTAAGCAGAGCTTGCCTGACCCTGAAAGCATGAGCTGAGTGGACACACTGCTCTCCTCTGGGATCCTAGCCCCAACATGTTTCCTCTGCCCATCTCACCTCCCCACAGGCCAAGGTCTATGGCAGCAGTGGAAGGGTCAGGCTACCTCTGCCCAGCCTGGTAAGACCTTTGGTGAACACTGCCCCCTGCTTTCTCTCCAGAATTTTCTTGTGGAATCTTTGACTGCAGAGGTCACCCTGGAAAGACCCAAATGCCCAAGGATAGGGAAGAATTGCAATGGGGAATTTTGGTCCTCATATCCCTCTTCCTTCTGTATCTCTTAGAGGGGAATGTAGAGCAGGCTTGTATTGGGGGCAGATTGCAAATAGCTTCTAGAGACAAAATAATGTTTTTCCTGTTGTCTTTTTCCTCTTTCTCCCTTTCTTTCCTACTCTCCTATTTGTTTTTCCTCTCTCTCTCCACTCAATCTGTCTCCTTCCCTTTCTTCTTCTATTTTTCTTCCTCCCTACTTATCTGTTTTTCTCCTCCTCCATTTGACACTTCCTCCCTCTCTGTACTTCTCATTTCCCATGCTTCCTATTTTCCTCTCCACTGCCTCTTCCTTTTTCTTTCTTCCATCCAGTTCCTTTCAGGTCTGGCACAGACGATGCGGGAATGCTGGTACCCCAACCCTTCAGCCCGCCTCACAGCCCTGCGTATCAAGAAGACCCTCCAGAAACTTTGTGCAAACCTAGAGAAGCCCAAAGTGATTCACTAGCTGTCTGGTGCCTGTACCCCTTATGCCCTGGGGAGGGCTGTATGGAGCTGTCTGGGTTGGACCTCTCACCACTACAGTCTGCTTTCCTTATTATCCAGGATCTTAGGAGGAGAGGAATGGGGAGGGTGGTCCCCTGAGAGGGCAGCTATAGCTGCTGGACTCCATGCCTCCAGCCCCCAGCTCTCCCAGCCAAAAATATTGCTGGGCCTGTAATCTGATGCCAGGGCATCTAGCCCAGTCTGAAGGAACAGTCTCCCTGACGCCTGACTTTCCCCCACCCCCAACACACCCACACTGAACCCTCCTTCCCCAGGAAGCCTAGATCCCAGCTAGCCCCAGCTGTAGGAGAACACTGCCCTAAGACGGTATCATAGGGAAGCCACCAACACTTAACTGGGCTAAGGGGTAGGGAATTCCAATTCACCCTGCCACCCAATTCCCCCGATGTACAAGTGCACACACATCACAGAGACAGAAACCCCATTCTGCTCTGCTTCACCTGCCGCTTGTGCCCTTTGCCATTCATGCCCAGAGGGTCAGCAGAGAGGGTGCAAGGTCCCAAATCCCTTCCAGATGGCACCCTTCCAGGATAAGCCTCCTTGTGAGCAGTACCACATCATATGCCCCCTGTGCCATGAGGATTTGACCCTAAGCACAACGTGTACACCTGATCATCCGGCTGCATCAAGGACTGGGGTAGAGCCAGAATGCCTCTGCCCAAGGGGTCCTGTGGGCTCGATTCCAGAGTGTCCCCTCCACGTCCTTGCTTTTCCCAAACATCATTACTGCACACAGAATATCAATTATGTGGGAAGCCACCTAGGGTCACTGAGTCCTGCTCAAGTCAAACATCCTTGACCAAGGAGCAACCTCTACCCCAAACCACTTAACCTGGAATTAAACCTCAAATGTTCGAGCTTCTTGCAGGCCAGTGCTGAGCGAGAGTGAGGCTTGTGCATTTGTTCACTAGTCACAGAAAGGTGGTGATGGCATTGAAAGATCAGAAAAGGCTAGCACCCAGCGTGAGGGGGCTTCCAAAGTCCAGAGAAAGCTATTCTTAGAGCTTTCCGAGCCTAAGTCTAAGGCTCTAGCCATCCCCAATACAAATTCATCTTCTTCCCTTATCCCTTGCCAACACATGGCACTAATAGCTAGTAACTGATTCTTTCTGGGTCTGGGAGAAGACAAAAAAAAAAAGAGCCTGCCTACTTTTTAATAGCTCCAGTGCTAGAGCTAACTCAGCGTGTATTCCCTGGACACTTAGGGGACTGTCCTAGGATCTTTTAGTCTACAAGTACACCACTGTATTTAATGCCAATAATATCCTGATTGCAGCCCAATGGGAGGCATTGGGAAAAGGGACTGCCCACACCACTCACCGAATGTATAAAACGAAGGGGCTGAAGTAGATCATCTCGAGGGGCCCTTCCAGCTCAAACAGTCCATGACAAGTCCCTGACCTTGAGGTCTCCAGCTCTGGTGTTAGGAACCACATCCTTGGCAAGGCCCCCAAGGGTTCAACCCATACTCTCCTTAGCTTAGAGGAAGCATGGAATCAGAGACATGAAGTCTCTATAGGGACCTTCTAAGTCATCTGGTCCAAGTCCCTTATGTTACACATGATGAAACTTTGGCTCAGTGTCACCTGATGCCCTTGGCACCATGGGGTGGAGTGCTAAGGAAATCTGACTAGGCTGATGGGCTGGTATGTGTCTGGATAGAGCCTGGGGGTGCGGGATGAGGATGTGATGGAGTATGTTGGAAAATCCAGTACAAACCTAGGCTCCAGAAAGTCCAAGTCCAGAGTCCAGGGTACATTGGCAAGCGTTTCCTTTGCCCTTGGAAGGTTTCCCT
>NW_027185811.1:209520-247258 GCF_028583685.1 Petaurus breviceps papuanus | reverse complement strand
CTCTCTCTCTCTCTCTCTCTCTCTCTCTCTCTCTCTCTCTCTCTCTTGCTCTCTCTGCTTATTATCTCCAGCACCAAGCAAAGTATTTGTCACATAGTAGGCACTTTATAAATACTTATTGGATTGAATTGAATCTAAACACAAAGGGAAGAAATATTTCTGTGCCAAGGGTACAGGCATACCTTGGAGATATTGAGGGTTCAGTTCCAGACCATTGCAATAAAGCAAATGTAGCAATAAAGCAAGTCACACAAATTGTTTGGTTTCCCAGTGCATATAAAAGTTATGTTTACACTATTCTGTAGTCTATATTAAGTGTGCAAGAGTATTATGTCTAAAGAAAAAACTTAACATACATACCTTAATTTAAAAATACTTTATTGCAAAAATGCTAACCATCATCTGAGGCTTCAGTGAGTCCTACTTTTTTTTTTTTGGCTAGTGGAGGGTCTTGCCTAGATGTTAATGGCTGCAGACTGATCAGGGTGGTGGTTGCTGAAGCCTGGGGTGGCTGTGGCAATTTAAAAAATAAGACAACGATTATGTTTGCCTTATTGATCGACTTTTCCTTTCACTTGGATGCTCAGAGGCCATGGTAGGGTTATTAACTGGCTTAATTTCAACATTGTTGTGTCTCAGGGAATAGGGAGGCCCAAGAAGAGGGAGAGAGATGGAGGAACATCCAGTTGGCGGAGCAGTCAGAACACACACATCATTTACCGATTAAACTTGCTGGGTGCAGTTCTTGGTGCCCCCAAATAATTATGATAATCACATCAAAGATCACTGATTACCGGTCACCATGCCAGATATAATAATCATGAAAAAGTCTGAAATATTGCAAGAATTACTAAAATGTGACACAGAGACACAATGTGAGCACATGCTGTTGGGAAAATGGTGCTGATAGATTAGCTTGATGTAGGGTTGTCATAAACTTTCAATTGTAAAAAAAATGCATTATCTGTGAAACACAGTAAAGTGAAGTGCAATAAAACAAGGTTTACTGGTATGTAATTGCTCCAAAGTAATTTGACCTAGGGTAGGAGTAAGTTGCCATGCAACCTTGAGCTTCTCTTCATCCCCTGGACTATTCATAGACTATCAGAGTTGAAAGTATGTTACCCCATCCTGGAGAAACCTCCCCAACTTACCCTCCCAGATTGTAGGCTGGATCAAGCAATTGACTGGCAAATGTGTGCCACTTGCTGTGATAGGTTCTAGGGATATAAAGACACAGAAGGAAATAATCTTAACTTACAAGGTGGTTACTATATTCAAACAAGGAAGACAATAAGGATATAAATAAGTATATAAAGAATAAATGTAAAAGAATGTGACTATCCTCAACCTCAAAGATACTTTGTGCATCTACACTACTAAGACAATAGCTCAAGAGCCCCCACTGTTTCACTTACCTTTAATATTCAGCCACTAGACACAGCTCAAAGCAAAAGCATTAACTGAGATGGCATGGTAAAAACAGTAGCTACAAAGCATTCCATGCTGCAAACCCAGGGCATACTTCCCCACAAATACATACAGTCTTAGAGTAAAGAGTGGGAAGATATCCAGAGTACATTGGTAATGAGGCACACATATAGGAAACACATGTGACCAATGCAACAGGCAGTTGATGAACTTAGGAGAGACTAGGGCTGAATACAAGGGTTTGCTGGATCCAGCTCTAACCAGCTTGTGAGAGCTGATTGTTCAGTTTTCACAGTAAGCATCCTCTGAATTAGGAATTGCTACAAATCAGGCCTTGATTTATTATTTTTCATTGTCTAGACTTCAGAGAGTGTTAGTAATACAGATTAAACTTAAAAGTGTGTACATACTTTTTTTGGAGAGTCCAGTTGTTCAGCAGGCACACCCCTTTATTACTCTAGGAATATGTTTGAGATAAGAGGAGTATAGTAAAAGGCTCAGGGAGTGAACTCCTCACTACCCTGGAGGCCGAGTGACTGTAGACTAACAGCGACAATGACAGGCTTGCAAAGGACTTTATATCCATTATCTCGTTTGAGCCTCATAACATTCCTAGATAGATATATAGATATGGGAGTTACTTGCATGAGATGACCATTGAAACCAGAGAAACTAATCAGATAAGCAAGAAAAAGGTTATAGAGAGGAGAAAAGGGAAGCCAGAACAGAGTCTTAGGGGTAGCATATGAATGATGATTTACCAAATGGTGCAAATAGGATAAGAACCAGGAGAGGGCAGAGTTACAGAAACCTAGAGAGCAGTGAGTAGCCAGAAGAAGAGGGTGGACAATGATGTCAAATGCTGCAGAAATTTCAAGAAGAATGAAGGCTAATATCACCGGACTTGACAAATCACCGGCGACTTTGTAGTGAACAGTTTCAGCAGAATGATGAGGTTGGAACCTCTGACCCCAACTTATTGTCTATCCATAGTGCCTTCCAAGTTACTAATAATGGGCTGCCTGTTAAACTGCTTGTCAAAATTTGGACAATCTATGCTCTTTGTTCACCTTATTTTTACTCTGTGGATGCTAAACTTCTTTACTGTATCAACAAAGTACAACTTCTGGTATCTATTATTTCATTTGTTCATTGTTTGATTCATTGGTTGGTGAAAGAGTTAAAATGGATGTTGAAAGAATTACTATCCCTTCATTGGAAAGATTTTGAGAATGGTCTCAGTGACAGTCTGTATCTGCTATCCAAAGACCTGCCTGGCTAAGTGTGAAGGGGCTTATCACCATTAGGTGATGAATTATTTTTTTTCGCCATAGCAACCCAACACATAGATAAAAATACAAAATGGTCATCAATCCTGCACTTTCTGCTTCAATGGTTGACAGTAGCAGAATAGAAGAAAGGGGAAGAAAAGTTTCACAATTTTTAGAGTGCTTGTTTTGTTTTGTTCAGTTGCATCCAACTCTGTGACCCCATCGAGGGTTTAGAATGTCTACAAATGTTAACTTAACTGTTGCTCCATGAAGTACGCATTCTTTTTTTTCTTTTAAAATTTTAAAATTAATTCAAAAAATTAATATTTATTTCCCAATTACACATATAAAGAATTTTAACATTCTTTTTTCAAATTTGGAGTTCTAAATTCTCTCCCTTTTCTCCTCCACATTGAGAAGGCAATTTGACATAGATTATACATGTATAGTCATGCAAAACACATTTCTATGTAAGTCATTCTGTAAAAGAAAACACCGACAAAAAAAACCTCAAGAAAAATAAAGAAAAATATCTTTGATCTGCATTCAGGCTCCACTAGTTCTTTTTTGAAGATGTATATATAACACCCTTCATCACAAATCCTTCAGAATTGTCAGGGATCATCATATTGCTAGGAATAGCTAAGTTATTCACAGTTGATCATAATATAATATTGCTGCTACTATGTATATTTTTCTACTGGTTCTGCTCATTTTACTTTGCATTAGTTCATGTAAGTCTTTCCAGGTTTTTCTAAGAGCATCTTGTTCATCATTTCTTATAGCACAATCATATACAACAACTTGTTCAGCCATTCCCCAATTGATGGGCATCCCTTCAATTTCCAATCCTTTAATGCCAGTAAAAGGGCTGCTATAAATATTTTTGTACATATAAGTCCTTTTCCTTTTTATTTCTTTTTAAAAATTCTCTTTTGGTGTGCAGACCTAGTAGTAGTATTGCTTGGTCAAAGGGTATGCATATAGCCCTTTGGGCATAGTTCCAAATTGTTCTACAGAATGGTTGAATCAGTATACAACTTCACCAACAAAGTATTAGTGTTTTCATTTTCCCACATCCCCTCCAAAACGTCATATTAGCCAATCTGATAGGTTTGTGGAAGTAGCTCAGAGTTGTTTTAATGTGTGTTTCCCCAATCAATAGTGATTTAGAGCATTTTTTCCATATGATTATAGATAGCTTTGATTACTTTTTTTGAAAACTGACTGTTCCTATCCTTTGACAATTTATCAATTGAAGAATGACTCATTTTTATGAATTTAACTCAATTTTCTATGTATTTGAGAAAAGAGGTCTTTATCAGAAAAACTTACTGTAAAATTTTTTTTCACAGTAATGATTACCAACTATGTATTTCTCTTCATCCTATTTCCCCGTTTATCCTATTCTCTCTCCTTTAACCTGTCCATTTCCAAAATGTTTTGCTTCTGACTTTTATCTCCCCTAATCTGCTCTCCCTTCTATTAATACCCCCTTTAAATGTGCATTCTTGACATATTACTTTTATGTTACCTATATTTTATTAGGGGTGTGTGTGCGCATGTGCATGTGTGCATGTGTGTGTGTGATGTAGTATTTGTGAGTCATGCTATTGACTTAAAATTGATCTTGAAGTCAACTAAAAATCCTGGTTTTGCTTGTATTAATATAAACTGCTATTAAGTCAGGTTTTTCCCCAATCCTATTTTTGGAAATTGAATTTTTTTTAGCTGAGAGCAGGACTTTACATTTATTCCTATTCAATTTCAAAGACCTGCCATATAACATATTCTCAAATTTGAGTCATCTATGAATAACCTACTTTCACCCAAGTTGTTAATAAAAATATAGAGAAGCTATTTAGCTAGTAACAAGTAAAATAATAATAATAATAATAATAATAACAACATAGTTATAAGGGAAATAAAAATTTTAAAAATTCTAAGGTTTCAGCACACCCTGTACAAATTGGCACTGAGGAAAAAAGATGGGAACAGTAAATGTTGGAGGGCATGAAAAGAGAATGGCATAGTGATGTACTGTCATTGGTGCTGTGTAATAGTCCAACCTTTTGGGAATTAAATTTGGAATTCTACAAGAAATGTTGCCAAACTTTCCATTGCCCCCCTTTTTTTGAAGGGGAAAGGCAAGGCAATTAGGGTTAAGTGACTTGCCCAAGGTCACATAGCTAGTTAAGTGTCAAGTATCTAAGGCTAGATTTGAACTCAGGTCCTCCTGTTTCTGGGGCTGATGCTCTACTCACTGCACCACCTAGCTGTCCCTCTTCCTTTCCCTTTTGCCCAATAGTTCTACTGCTGGGCATATATGTCAAGGAAGTCAAAGACAGAAACAAAGATCCAGTCGATTAAAAACATGCATTGTATCATTCTTTGTGGTAGCAGAGAACTGGAAAAAGTGATGCCCATTGATTAGGAAATGTCTGAAAACTCATGGTCTATGAATGCACTGGACTATTATTGTGCAACCAGAAATGACAAGGACCAAGGCTTATTGAAATAAGGAGAACAATATATGCTATGACTACAAATAATGTTCGTGAAATGATCACTAAAAGGGAATGGAATTCTGAATAATGGGGAAATCTATGAAGGCCTTGAAGAAGAGAGAGCAAAACATATCTCCTCCCTCACGACAGAGATATGTGGGATACTAAGACAATATTCTACACTGTCCAACAAAATTTATATGGCAGATGTTTGTTGTTAATATATTTTTTCTTTTTTTTTTTTGGAGGGCAATGGGGGTTAAATGACTTGCCCAATGTCACATGGCTAGTAAGTGTTAAGTATCTGAGGCTGGATATGAACTCAGGTCCTCCGGACTCCAGAGCTGGCGCTCTACTCACTGTGCCACCTACCTACCCTGTTAATATATTTTCTTTGTCAGAAAAAAAGGATCCCATGATGGTGGGGAGGGAGGATAGGAAATGGTTGGAATATAAAGACAAAATATATCAATAAAACATTAAAAATAATAAAAAAAAATAGCAAACATTTGGAACAGAACAAGACTGAGTGCAGAGTGTGATAGCACACCATTAGAGACCTTCCTTCAGTTTGACCTAAGTCCATTAAATAATACTAGATGGGAGTATGGTCAGCTGCCTACTAGTCCATTGAATTATACTAGGATTCATCCCATATTTCTGCATCTTGTTTACCAAGATAAAGGAAAAATTTGGTCAAATGCCTTGGTGAAACCCAGGTGTATTCTCTTCAGATTGGAGAGCATTTTTATAATCTGTTAGACTAACTATTTAAAAATAAATCTCACATTTACATAGCAGCTTAAAGTTTACAAAGTGCTTTTCTTACAACAACCCAATAAGGTAGGTCATGCAAATATGATTGTCTTCCTTTTAGAAATAAGAAAACTGAGACTCCAGGTTATAGACTATTGATATTACATAGTGATTTAGTGGCACAGCTGAGGCGAGATTCTGGGGATTCAGACTCCAAGTGACGGGAACCCATCATGGCTCCTAGTGATCATTCTTTCCTTTTCTAAGTGTTCACAAACCATTTTATTGTTGCTGTTGCTGTTGTTTTGTTCATTGGTAAATGTTTTAAGCAGGAAAATATCTCAGTTGCAACATGTCCAAACAGAACTCTTTCCCCCCCAAATCCTCCCCTCTTCCCAACTTATTCCTGTCAAAGACACTACCATCCTCCCAGTCACCCAAGCTTGCAATGTCAGTATCAGCTACATCTCTCTACTCACATTCAACCTCACATAGTCCATCTGTGGCTGAGTCTTGGTATTGCTACTTTCACAGCATCTCTCCTCTTTCATGGCTGCTACCCTGGGGCAGTCGCACACCACCTTCCACCTAGACTACAGAAATAGCCTTCTGGTTGGTCTCTTTGCTGCAAGCATCTCCCCTCCTCCTGTCTTTCTTCTAGTCACTTGCCAAGGTGATCTTCCTAAAGGGCAGTTCTGAACATGTTGCCCCACCCCCTTCTCTCAAGAAACTCTATTGGTTCCCTATCACTTCCAGGATCAACTATGAAATCCTCTGGGTTTAAAGCCCTTCATAACCTGGTCTCTTCTTATTTTTCCATTCTTCTTACACCTTATTTCCTTCTACCTATTCTGTGATGTAGTGACACCAGCCCTACAGCCCTCTTGCTACTCCTTGCAGGAGACACTCCATCTCTTGACTGGGTGCATTTTTACTGACTGTATGTTCCATGCCTGGAATGTTCTCCCTCCTCACTGTATTAGCAAGCACCCTAGCACACCCAGGATGGCCTGCTAGCATAGCTTCTTTGATCTGCTTTTCTAAAGGAAAGACAACTTTAAAGGGGTCAACAATCTTATTTTAATTCACATAAGTAGAAAGAGTATCCAAGAAATAATCCAATAGACAGGGCTCCAATTGTCTGAACAGAGTAATACAACCACCTACACACACCACCAGACCAGGAGAGCACCAACATTGGGGGGTGGGGGTGAGGGTGGTTATTAAAAAATGGCTACTCGGAGTCTGGTCTAGGGAATCAAAAGATCCTCTCATGGGAGCCCCCAAAGTGAAATACCAACCTCCCAGTATATATAGTTTTCAACTAATAGGCTCAGAGCCAGAAGGCATCACAACCCTCCTGACTCAGTGTCTAATTGGCTTAGTACCCAAAAGTGTGAAAGCCTTCCTGAAAGCAAGCTCCTCCTTAGACAAGTTCCTCCCCCAGTGGGCTCTATATGGCTCAGGTTGTATCCCATCCATGACTGAAATACCTGAGTACCTTTAGACCTGGGAACACGGCTTCTGTTCCAAGGGAAAAGGGGACATGCATGGTCACATAGGCCTATTAATGCACGGGGAAGATCTTCCTATCCCGTTAACATTACACTCACCTCTACTTCTTGGCTTCTCTTAAGACTCAGCTCAAATCCTACCTGTGAACAAGGCCTCTTCGGGCCGACCCCTCTTCACAGAGTGCTAGAACCTTCTCTCGGCCCTCACCGTCCATCTATTTTATCTCTATCTTGTACATACACGACTGTTTGCATACTGTCTTTGAAGGGAAGGACTGTATTTTTGTCTTTCTTTGTATCCTTAGCATTTAGTGCTCACACAGTGTGCATTTAATAAATGTTTGTTGACTGAGTTATAGCAAATATCTCCAAATGCCTGAAAAATTCTCTTTGGATCTATAATCCTGGAAGGCATTATTTGGTGTCTTTGGACAAGTTAACGTCACCTTTCTGGGTCAGTTTTGCCATTTACAAAATGACCATAATATATTTTTTTAATTATCCACTTTCCAGAGTTTATTAGGAGACTATAGACAGCGCTCTTGCTAGAGAGAGTGACTAGAGAGCTGACCTCGGAACCAGAAACCTGGATTCAAATCCTGCCTCCATCACATACTGATAGTGTGACCCTGGGCAAGTCACTTAATTCCTCAGTGCTTGAAGCAAACCTGCTTTGTCAGAGGGAGTGCCCTCATCTGGGAATTTCTATGTCGATGAAATCTGATCCCCCATCCCTATTATGAGAAACAGGGACATGTAGATAAAAACACCATGAAAAGGTAAATGACCTGCATCTTGAGAAGCCAGCAGTAAATGTCCCTAGCAACACCTGGGAGAAGACATAATGACTGGGCAGAGAGTTGGCAACGTGATTACTAGGCACTGAACCAAATAGCTTCTAGCATGCTTAGCTCAGCAAGATCTGGGAGAAGGTCCACTGAGAATCCAGGGTATTCCAATTCTTTAAGGAAAGACATGTCCCTGGCTTTCTTGGTGCTCATACTAGCTCTATTTTGCTCAGTCCTAGATCCCGAGGGGATTGCTTTTCCTCCAGATCCCTTATTAGATTTAGAACAAGGAAACTACCTACCATCACAGCCTGAGCTTCCCAATGCCAATGACCCATAGTCCCCTGGGGGCAGAAGTGAAGGCAGAAAATCTTGCAGCTAATCTGGAGGGCGGGGGACAGAAACTGAAGCCATTTCTATAAACTCACTGTTCCACTAGGATTTTTCTGGGGGGCCAGCATCTAGCTGCTTGAAATAGAGCCGGAAGGCCTCTTGATTTTGCATATAATTTGCATAGTGTCATAGACATGCAGTCTATTTTCAGGCAGTTTTCAGGTTAAAATGTTGTCACTGCTGCCCCGCAGGGTGTCGTGCCTAGATTCACTTCTCTGTTCTTTCTCACCCACCCACTCATCCTGACCTAGATCCCCAACAGTCGATGTGAATAGGAAGGAGGGTGAAGCAAGAAGGACAGGCAGATACACAGAGCCCAGAGAAATGGAAAGCAGGAAGGAAAATGGTCTGTAGATACCAAAAACCTCCCCCCAAATTAACCAACAGAGCCCAGCTGTCTTGCTAGAAACATATGGAAGGAGATGGAAAGAAGACAGGCTCCTCTCTCTGTGGAATCTCCACCATATCCTTCCCCACACCCATAGCCTACTAGCACAGAAGCAGTGACCAATCCAAGAGTGCAATCATCATGAAAGCTGAGCCCTAGGCCTAACTCTGCTTACCCAGTGATTTCCTTTTTTGGGAAAAAGTTGCTTAGACATATGATGCTCTTAGAGCATGAAGCATAAGTTTGAATCCTTGAATCAATCAATTGACATTTACTAGCTATGGGTCCCCAGTCAAGATTCTTAGCCCCTATGAGCCCCAGTTTCTACTTCGATACTTACCTTTCAAGGTTATTGTGAGGAAAATGCTTTGTAAACCTTATAGAAATTTTAGTTATTGTTATTAAATAATACTCATTCCTCTTCCTCAAGAAATTCTACTTCTTTCCCTACCACCCAGTTTTCCCTCCAAGGCATCAGGGTTTGATGCTCTGATCTTCTATTCTTTCCCTTCCTGGACATGGTAGTCTATGGTTGTTATCCTGGGGCTCAGGATCTCAGGTCAGACAGCCCATCAAAGCTCATCATAACTGCTATTGTGAAGAAGTCTTCATTGTGCATATCCACTCTCTAGTAAGTTCTTGCAGGCAATGACATACAGAGTATGCTTCAAAGTACCAATCGCATTAACCTGCACATATGTGATGCTCAAGCAATATTTCTTCCATGAATGAATGCCTCCATGTTGGTGTGGGTTAATTGACATAGGCTCATAGGATGATAGGATGTAGAGCCTTAAGGACTGTTGTCTGTGGTAGCAGCAACATGTACCAACACTGGAAAATCTGTGCCATGCAAAGGTTAGTCTAGTTTTTCCCTGTTAAAGGCAATTTTAAAAAGCAATGAAACCATCCTTGAGACTTAACTGGCACAGAGTTAAGCCAAGAGTTGGACCCAAGATTAAACCATTGGTATAGATTTTGGAAGCTTGAAGGGTTGACTTTCTGCTCCATACAAATCAACACATTCTTCTGACTTTTGTCCATCTGAAACCATGTTATATCCTTGTTGGATATCCTCCCCATGCTATTGTTAAAATTCCCTTTGAAAAATGTTATATAGTCTAAGAATGTCTCATTTTGCATCGGTTCTAAGCCTGAACCACCAGACTGGATTGAGTCTATACTTGCCTGATCCAGTTACAGTTGGCATAATTGGCAGGATTGGATTAAAATGACCTCATCACCAAAGTTGTGGAAAGAAGAGAGTCCCAGTCAATCACATAGCTTAATATAGGAGTGTTGGATTCTGTGGCCACCATGTTTCTGGTTGCATACCTTTCAATGGGACAAGAAAGAGGTCCTCACTTGAACTGGAGGGATTAGAAGGCAAAATATCCCCAAATATTAAACAGAGACAGATATGAAAATGTCCTGGGGCGGCCAGGTAGCACAGTGAGTAAGAGCACCAGCCCCAGTGTCGGGATGACCTGGGGATCGAATCCAGGCTCAGACACTTAGCACCAATCCAGAAACACCTGGCCATGTAACCTTGAGCAAGTTACTTAGGCCCCATTGCTTTAAAAACAAAAAAAAGAAAAATGTCCTAAAGATAAATGTTGTAAAATATTATTGATCAAATTTGAGTATGTTTGTATTGGGAATGTTTGTGATCCCCAGGCCTGCCAGCTGTGGTAATAATGGGTCATCCACCCAGACTGTTAAAGGAGATGGGGTGAGGGAGACAGGGCTGTGTCAGTATAAAAAAAGAAATAGCTTCCACTCTTACTCTACAGTACATGGTTTGATTTCTATCTCCCTGGGATGTCCTTCCTTTATCCTACCAGAAATAATGACTGTTTGTACATAGTAGCTAGAAAACACATACTGGCTTTGACAAGCCTGAGACTGAACTTCAACTTTCTGGCTGGCTCCTGAGTTTTGTAGCAACTTTCCTGAGTATAGATGAATGACTGGCAAACCCTACATGGATATCTTAGTAGTAGCCTCATGAGTTAAAGAAATCAGGAGTTTCTGAGTCTGTCAGTCTGTATGGTAAAAGCATCCTCAAGACTTAATTGGTCCAGGGCACAAATGACCAGACTGTAGGCAGAGTACTCAGTGCTCCTCTGGTTTGAAGAATTCCCTGCTGCCATGAGAATCAATACCCTCCTGATTGGACTGTCTACAAGATTGTGTCCTTGCTGAATATCTTTCCCGTGCTATAGCACTATATTTTTTTGTAAAATATTATATGGCCTATGAATATTTTATTTTGATCTAATCCTGAGCTTAAACCACAAGACTAGCCTGAGACCAAATGAACCTGACCCAAAACAGTCTCATTTTATAGCAGTGGCCCAGAGCAGGATGTGCCCATGGCCATACAGCTAGTAAGTAGCTAAACTGATATTTGAATTCAGGTTCTCTGACTACAAACTCAGGGCTCTTTTCATTACTCCATGCTGCCCCCTCATTACTCTCACTCTCGGGGTATTCAGTATCTGGGGATGACTGATCAGAAGAAACCTGTGTCCAACCACCAGGGTGAGCCCATGAGTGAGCTCAGAAACTGGTAACATCATCATGTTGCTATGGTAGCATTGCTATGGTTATTCAATTTCAGTCAAAGTTATCTAGTTATCTAACTGGAACACACATTACCTTTGCTATTTAGTCTGTCTGACTTTTCTTTTTTCTCCTGTTCCCCTCTTCTGCCTAGTCCTTCTCCCTTTCCTGATATTGACAAAAAGAATGGATAAAATTCCCATCGAGAACCCAATTCCTACTGAAGATTCAAGAAAATGTGCTGGGGAAAATCAGAAAATAGTCTGGCAGAAAATAGATTTAGACCAACACCTCATACCACAGGTATATTATATATTGGTTTAAAGAAAAGTTCCAAATGGATGTATGACCTAGGTTTAAAAGGCCATATCATAAGCAAATACAGAAACAGGGAAGGAGAAAACTTTGTGGAATTAGTGGAAGAATTCTTGACCCAACAAGAGGAAGAGATAATCATGTAAGAGAAAATATCTAATTGTGATTACATAAAATTTGTTTCTGCATAAACTGCCATTAGAATTATAAGGGAAACACTGAGCTGGGGGAAAAATATCTTTCCAGAACATTTTTCTGATAAAAGTCTAATGTCTAAGATGTATAATAAACTGATGCAAATGTATAAGAACTGAGGAAGAGAAAAGAAGAGTGAAGGGAGGGGGATAAGTATTTATATAACACTATGGAGGCACTGTGCTAAGTACTTTTTACAAATATTGTCTCATTCAATCCTCACAACAACCCTATAAGGTAGGTCCTTTCATTATCCTTCTCATACAGTTGAAACAAACAGAGGTTAAATAGCTTGCCCACAGTCACACAGCTAGTAAGTGTCTTGAGGCTAGATTTGAGCTCGGGTCTTCCTGACTCTAAGCCCAACATTCTATCTACTACACTCAGCCCTCCCTCACTTAAATTCAATTCACTTGCGTGTCATGGCATCACCTCCCTGATGTCATGGTCCTCTTTAAGAACGAAACAGCATCAAGCAATCTACTCCACCCTCCTCTAAGGAGGATGGGAGAGTGGCCATGTTGGGAAAGTGTGGCATTGGAAAAGAGTGTAGCTGAACTATCTGCATGGAGTATTATGTAGAATGCTTGTAGTTGTTATGGTTTTCCAAGAATAAAACTGCTGATACTCCTAATGCCATTGTTCCTTACCTTGAAATGACCCTTGAATTGAGCCCATGCTCCCAATATTAACTTCTGTAAGAGTTTGCATGTGTTTTCAAAAGAAACTGATTTCTCTAAAATATAATTGTGTGTGTGTGTGTGTGTGTGTGTGTGTTCTGGCAGGGTTTAAATGTAGATGAGAGGAATGCTATGTTAAGCCAGATACAAACACACACACACACACACATACACACACAGGATATTCTCTCTTCTTTGTGTTTTGGAACACTCTTCTCACTTGGTTCTTTTCTTGTCTGAAATTTTCTTTTCCACCTTCTTTTCTGGCTCAACCTCCATATATACTATAGCGTCTAGGACCACTAACTCAAACCTCAATTTTCATTGGCAAGTGGGGCTCCCAGAGGTCAGCTGGTTACTTATTTCCTCTGGGTTCTAGGAGGTGGCTTTTTATTGCTATAGTTCATGAACCCCCATTGCTGTGCTTGATTGTTGGTGGATATCAATTAGACGACCAGACATTGCTAGCTTTTAGTTAATGGGCATTTACCAAGGAGATATAGTAAGAGCAGTTGGTGCAAAGTGTCTTCCCAGGAGATGATGGCACATTGTCCCATCTGGACCTACAGAGTCTAGGGGAAAATGATACCAGACTTAAAACCTCTGTGGTGAAGGGGATAAATCACAGATCCCCTGGCTGCTTTCAAAGTTCACAAGATCACTTTCTGGTCCAAGAAAGGAAGGAGAAGAAGGTTCCTCTTTCCCTGCCCCCACCAATGGATTCCATTTTAGACTTTTTGAGTTGGAACTGGGTCCAAACTAGTTTACTATTTTACACAAGACCCACAATGTGACTGAATCTCCTCAACTAATCCTAATACATTTCCTGTACAGTCTTGTTTCATTTCATCTAATGACTTTCAGTCTTTCCAAACTTTTTTTTTTGAAGGGGGGAAGGCAAAGCAATTGGGGTTAAGCGACTTGACCAAGGTCACACAGTTAGTTAAGTGTCAAGTGTCTGAGGCTGGATATGAACTCAGGTCCTCCTGAGTCCATGGCCGGTGCCCCTAAATTTTTTAACCAGATTGTTGACAGTTTAGTGTCATTGGTGGATTGATTACATAGAGTGTAAAGGCTTTATTCACATGTAGTATCCCTCTTATGGACTGATTCAATTGAGACATTTGGGCCTTCTGGAATTATTGAGGTTAATAATAACATAAATGCATTTATATAGTGCTTTAAAGTTTGCAAAGAACTTTATGTCTATTATCTCAATTGATCTTCAGAACAACCCTGTGTGACAGGTGCTCTTATCATCCCCACTTTACAGATGAAGAAACTGAGATGGGAGTTTGGAAAGCTTCTCTTACACCTATCATGTCCCTTAACCATCAGTATTCCCCAAGAATCTATCTTAGGCCCTCTACTTTCCTCTCTTGTAGCCCCTGTGGTTTTAACTATCATTGCTAAGCAAATGACTCCCAGATCTATATACCCAATCCCCTTCTTTGCCTTGAGTTTCAGTCACACAGCACCAGCTGCCTATTGGATGTTTCAGAGATATCTCAAACCCTACATGTCCACTGTCTTTCCCTAAATCCCACCCCTCTTCCAAACATCTCTATTTTTGTCGAGGGTACCACCATCCTTTTAGTCTGTCAGGTTCATAAATTCATCCTCAACTCCTCCTTCCTCTTCCTCATCCTACATAACCAATTGCTTGCCAAATCCTGTTTCTATCTCTAGTTTCTTCTCTCTCCTCGGACAAAGTCTTAGTTCAGGCCTTATCATACACTTCACACCCAGAGAAATCCAACACGCTCCTAATTGGTCTCCCCATATCAAGTCTCTCACCACCCCAGTGTACCCCTCATCCAGCCGCCAAAATAATATTCCTTAATCATACTTCTGACCTATCGCCTCTAAGATCAAGTAGACACTCTTCTATTGAGCCCTTCACAATCTGACCCCAGCCTCCCCCTTCTGAACTTGAGATCCAGTTAAACTGGTCTATCTGTTCCTCACGCCATACAATACTCCACCTCTCATCTCTCTGCTTTTGTACTAGCCACCCCCCATACCTGGAATGTACCCCCTCCTGACCTCCACCTCATAGTATCCCTCTCTACCCTCAAATGAAACTCAAGCACCCCCTTTCCCGGACCCCCAACTGCCAGTGCCCTCCCTCCCAAAGCACCTGGTATCAACTACTTTGTATTTATTTGCATTTTTCTTTTTATACCAATTATTTTTTTAAGCAATTGGGGTTAAGTAACTTGCTCAAGGTTATACAGCCAGTTATTTTGCGTGGGTGCCAAGTAGCTGAGGCCAGAACCGATCCCAGGTCTCCCGACGCTGGGACCAGCGCTCTTACTCACTGTGCCACCTGGCTGCCCCTCTTTATACCAATTATGTTTACAGATATGTACCTATTGCCTTTCTCACTAGAATGTAAACAGATTTAGAGAACCCTATTCCCCTGGATGTGTGGAGCCAAAAGGGAGGACCAGAGAGAGAGTCATGCTTAAAAGAAGGCATAGGGAACTAAGTGGTGCTATTCAGGGGGAAGGTGTCAATGGGGATGGAAGGAGCAGCAGAGAAAGAGGGTCCAGTTCTCCTCCTGAGTCAAACACCATCTACCCTCAAAGAGATGAGATCGGGTTAAGAAGTATCTGCCTTGGTCTCTGAGCCTACAATCATCAACCACCTCCTACTATCTCTTCTTCCTCTGACCCAGATGAGATGAACTTTCACCTCATCCTTTCTGTGTCTACTTTACTGTTCTTTTGAGAACAAGCAGCTGCTTCCTTCTCAGGAATACCTCCTTTTCAGGAAGAGACTCAAAAGTAATTTTTAGGGGAGGCTAGGTGGCACAGTGAATACAGCACCAGCCCTGGAGTCAGGAGGACCTGAGTTCAAATCTGGATTCAGACACTTAACACAAAAACTAGCCATGTGACCTTGGGCACTTAAACCCAATTACCCTGCCAAAAATAAAGTATTTTTTAGTTTCAAATATACTGTCATCTTTTTCCTTCCCTTCCTCTTCTATGTGACTTTCCTCTACTCTCCAGCCTCCTGATCAAGGGTCAAGTTATCCCTCTGCCACTCTGGATCCTTTCCCCTTCCTCTAACCCTTTCCCTCCCCAATTGAAATTCTCACTCCCCATTCCCTACCCAATGAGGTCCTGTTCATGAAAGATCATCCCATCTGGGTGAGAGGAAGAAGAGAAGAGTCGAGGGTGGTTAAGGACTCTAGGCTCAGAGGGACCAAGGCAGTTACTTGTTAACCTGATCTTATGTTCGTGTTTTTTTGCAGAAGCACTTTGTAGTGTGGAAGGGCATTCATCCAGTCCCATTACTTTCTCCTCTAAGAGGCTGACCAGCCATGGGGCTGAATCTAATCAGATGAAATTCAGTAGGAACAAATGTAGACTATCCAACTGCATGGTAATGCTCATGGAAGTTGTAAAGATCAATTTGGTCCAGGTTGCAAAGAGCTTAAAAATCTAAGGAAGGAGATTCTATTTGATTCCAGAGGTAGCAGGGAGCCCCTGGAGGTAACTGAATAGGAGACTATCATGGTGATAACTATACTTGAGGAAAATTCTCTTGGCAGCTGGGCAGAGGATGGACTGGAGTGAGGAGAGACTTGAGGCAAGGAGACTAATGAAACAGCATTTATTCTGAAAAAAGACCTGAAGGTTTTAGTGGATCACAAGCCCAATATGAAGCCACAGTGTGATGTAGCCACCCCCAAAAAGCCAATGAAAACTTGAGTTGCCTTCAGAGAAGCAAAGCTTCCAGGAATAAGGAGCTGGTGATCCCACTGTATCCTTTACTCACCAAGGCACATCTGGAGAATTATGTTCAGTTCTGGTTACCATTGTTTAAAGATCAGTGATGATTTGAAGAGGGCTACCAGGATCGTGAAGGGGCTCTAATAGAGCCCCATGTTGTATGAGGATTGGATGAAAGAAATGGGAATGTTTAACTTCAAGAAGAGAATACTGGGGAGATGAGAAGAGAATATTTAGGAGACATGGTAGCTGCCTTCAAGTATCTGAAGGGCTATTGGGTGGGAGAGGGATTAGACTGCTTGCATAACAATGGCAGAACTAGGAGCAATGGGTGGAGTTTGCAGTCAAATTTAGGTTTGATGTCAGGAAAGACCTCCTGACAATTAGAGTTGGTCAAAAGTAGAGTGGGCTTCCTCAAGAGGTAGTGGGGCTCCCTTTCTTTGGGGCTCTTCAACCAGAGGCTGGAACCAATCAATCAATCAATAAGCATTTATCAAGTAAAAACTATGTTCTGGACACTGTGTTAAGTTCTGGGGAGACAAAAAGAGGCATAGATACCCCTTGCCCTCAAGAAGCTTACACTCTAATGAGGGAGACTACATGCAAACAAATACAAACCAAGCTAACTATATACATACATACATATATATGTACAGGATAAATAGGAAATAATTAAAAGAGGGAAGGCACTGGAATTAAAAGGGTTTGGGGAAGGCTTTGTGTAAAAAGGTGGGATTTTACTTGGCACTTAAATGAAGTCAAGGAGGTCAGTAGTTGGAGCAGAGGAAAGAGAAAAATCCAGGCATGGGATAAAGTCATAGAAAATGGATGGAATGTCTTGTTCCTAAAATAGCCAGAAGGTCAGTATCACTGGATCCAAGAGTATGTGTTGGGGAATAAGGTGTAAGAAGACTGGAAAGGTAGGAGGGGGCTAGGCTATGAATGCCAGAGTTTTTTTGTATTTGACCCAGAAGGCAATAGGAAACCACTGAAGTTTTTGAGTGTGTGTGTGTGTGTGTGTGTGTGTGTGTGTATCTGTGTGTGTGTCTTTGTCTATGTTTGGAGCCGGGGTGGGGGTGGTTAGGGACATGAGACCTATGTTTCAGGAAAGTCACTTCAGTGACTGAATATAGAATAGACTGAAGTAGGGAGAGACTTGAGGCAGGCCATGCCAGTGGTATCCATATGGTCTGTGTTTCCTCTTTTTCAGTTTCCGGTTCTTGCTCCTCCATGGCCTCTTCATTGCACTAGCAGAATGAAGGTAACCCCCTCCACAGCTCTCACATTTGTGCTGTGAAGCCCTAACCCTTGCCCAATAACCACTGCCTTGTTCTCTTGCTGCCATAACCTTTCCTGGACCATGGAGCTCCAAGAACCAGCAGCTGAATCCCAGACATTTTCCTGCTGCTCTCCCTCAGAAGCCATTGCTTTTCTTTGTTTGTGGGCATCAGATCCATAGAGTTATGGGAAAAGTAAGTCTTTCCTTAGCACTTAATGTCTATGGCAATTATTATGTCTAAGGTTCCTTCCAGCTCTCAGATTCTATGAGTCTACATTTATTTTCATTCCTAAGGGAAATGCAAGAACAGGAATGATTCTGTGCATTTTGCAGATAGGGAAACTGATGCTCGCTGGCTTGTCTCAGACCACAAAATGAGTCAGAAGGGAGCCTCAATGTCCCTCAGTATGAGATGTAACCATCTCTTTTCTAAAACTCGCTCCCTAGACTTCTAGGCACGATCTCCTTTTCTATGCATCCAGGAATTCATTCCCCGAGTCAAACCAGAATCAGAATCCTTTACAAAGAGCCCCATAAGCTGCCCTGTCCTGGAATTACACAAATAACTCAGTTCTAGCTGGCTGTGAACTCTGTACTCCCCAGCACTCAGTGCTCCTTAGCCTCCCAATCTTCCTGGATCGGCCTGATCTTTGAGGCAGGAGTTTCCTGCTGATAACAGGGCAAAGTCACAAACACAGATAGAGAGATGAAAGAGGAAATAGGTGGGCTTGGGTTTAAATGGATATTTTTCTATCCCCTCCCCCAATACAAACAGATAAGTTCCCTGCCTTCTATGGGGACTGTTTTCTACTTTTCTGGATAATGGCAGAGAGTGGGGATGGGAGAGGGAGGCCCAGCAGCTGCATGAGTTGGTCCTGGGGAAAAAGAGGAAGAGGACTGTGGAGGGCAAATGGTCAGGAAGCTTCGGGTGCTATGGGATCACGGAGTCTAGGGGAAATGTCAGGAACAGCAGGAGAAAGGAAAGACAGGTTGGCTTAGGTCTGGCTCTGTGGTCTTCCCCTGACCCACCCATCATCCTCCACTCTGATTAGCTATCACTTTTTCCCAGAGGCCCAGAACCAAGTTGTGAATGAGTAGCCAGATGTTTTCTAATTAGTGGATTTCCTATAAGAAATTTAGACTTTGGATCATTTTGGCTTCAGTGCTATTACAAAAAAACCTAATTAATTTGTACTCAATCAGAATTCATGCTCCATCAAGAACAACTATTAAGTTAAAGACTGTGTTATGTAGTACCCCATCTGTGATGATTCTACTGTATACTCACACTCAAAGTTTGGAGTCCCTAGAGGGCAGCTAACTAACACTTTCCTTAGGGTTTTAGGATAACCATTAGGGACTAGGGTCTCTAGTACTATTGATTATGAGCTACCATAGGTGCACCCCTCATTACCAATCAACCAATTGCCTTGCCCTCCCCCTCCAAAAAGCAAAAAAAAAAATTTATTGGAATTAATTGGTTGATTTTTGCTTTTTGGAGGGGGGAAAGTAGGGCAATTAGGGTTAAGTAACTTGTCCAAGGTCACATGGCTAGTAAGTGTTAAGTGTCTAAGGTCACATTTGAACTCAGGTCCTCCTGACTCCAGGGCCAGTGCTCTATTCACTGTACCACCTAGACACCCCTCCATTAGCTGTTAGAAAGGGGATTTACTAAGAAGGTGTTAAAAAAAATAGTTGACATAAAACATTCTTTTAGCCAGGGGATGTACTTTCCCCTTACACATTCAAGATCCCTGTAAAGAGAGAGCTCAAACTTTAAGCACAATGGCAATGAGGAACACATGAAGAGAATGCATGTGGCATAGGGTATCTCCTGGGTTTTTGGCCCTGAAAATCTTTTTCTTGAATCTCCATTCAAGCAGTCCTCATGAAGTTTGTCATGGGACATTGTGTCAGTGGTATATGATTCATCTCTCCACTGCTACTAGTACCCTCTCTCTGCTTCTTCTCGAGTACCAGGGAAAGGAAAGATGCCAGCTATCACATTCCCATCTCTCCAGATCATGAAATGTTTATTACCTGGTCACACGTTTGTTGAGTTTGCTGCTTGGTCACCTCCCAACTCCTATGGCTGCTCCTATCAGCTCACACAGGATGTGATGTGGTTCCACCAATGTTACGTATCTTTCACCTTCAAAGGTTTCTGGGTAACAGTAGTTGCCACTTTCTGGTGGCACAATCTTAGCAGCTGCCCAGCCTCAGTACACTGGTGACAAAATTTCCTTAGGATCCAAATCTCCTCATTGTTTAAATCCCCTCATCCTCCTAGCTACACCAATTACCTTTGAAGGCTTTCTGAGCATGAGCAGCCTGTGGAACTTTCCAGCAGGCTCACTCTCCACCATAAGAATCTCAGTCACCTGATGCTGGATGGGTCATTCAAACAACTGGTCCCTGGGGTGCTGTCTGCTGCCAGCTGACAGAACCCAGCTGAGAGATTCCATCAAGGAAAATAGTGTGGCTACCTCGAGACCTGGGTGGATGACTGGATCACTTGTTACACTAACTCCTCATTCCCCTAATTATCTGCCCACATTAAATAAATGTTTTGGAGTGTGATTGTATACATCTGGGTTGTCTTTCTCAGCAACCTAAGTAAGAAGCTGTCTTACCAGAAGTGAAGGTAATATTTATCACTTTTATTAGATGTCCAATTAAAGTTTCCTTCCCAGGACACAAGCTAGAGTAACACATAGGATAATAGATTTAAAGATGGAAAGAATTGTCAATATCATTTAATCCAAAACCTTCATATTACAGATGAGGAAATGGAGGGGTTCAGAATGGTTAACTGTGTCTGCCAAAGTCACACAGGCTATCAGCGTTAAAGCCATCAGCCTCCATATTCAACACACTTTCTGCTGGATCATCCTGTCTCCAAATGGACAGGATGTTCTGACCATCCTAGGTAAACCAACACCTGAAGTCTAATGTTCTGCTGGTAGTGCTCTAGAACCTCATCACTATGGCTGATAATATTTCTATGGAAATTTTTTTGGTTGTTTTTCAGTCATGTCTGACTCTTCACGACCCCATTTGAGGCTTTTTTTGGCAAAAATACTGGGGCGGTTTGCTAGTTCCTTTCCCAGCTCGTTTTACAGATGAAGCAAACAGGGTTAAGTGTCTTGCCTATGGTCATACAGTTAGTAAGTGCCGGAGGCCAGATTTGAACTTAGGAAGGTGAGTCTTCCTGACTCCAGGCCTGGCACTCTATTCATATCTGTTCCCTATGGAAAAACCCAAAATATCAACTAGGGACGATAGCAATATAGTTCTTCCAGCTCTTCTAGAAGGACCAGAGACTTCCCCATCAAAAAATCTGTGTGTTGACTCGAAGACCTGGAGGAGCACTTGAAGGCATTGGGGTGCTAACTCTCCAACAAGGGGCCAAGGGACAGGGGCTCTGGCATGAGGAACTAGAAGGGGGCTGCTACTACTTCTCAGTTTCTCTAACATTTACACTCATGTTCTGATATATCGATGTAGGTATTCCTGCCAACTATATAGATTGAAACCCATCTGGGTCTGCCTAACCTGTGAGACCCTTGTCTGTAATCTCCCATAAGTTTGCCCTGGGAGTCAACTCAATGTGTTGGGGTGGGGGAGGGAGAGGGAGGGAGGCATGCTCACTTCCTTTTAGTATCACAAGGATTCTACTGGAGCACATGGTCTCTCTATTGATTGTCCTTCATTTTCTTTTTTTTTTTCTTTTTGGAGGGCAATTGGGCAAGTGGTCATTAATCTCAATGTAGGCCTTCCATTTCCATTTTTTACTCTAAATGATGGGCAATTGGAACAGCAGCTTTTCTGAGCAAGTCTGGAAGTAGAGGGTAAGTGACTTGCTCAAGGTCACATGGCTAGTTTGTGTGTGTATGTGTGTGTGTGTGTGTTAAGTGTCTGAGGTTGGATTTGAACTCAGGTCCTCCTGACTCCAGGGCCTGTGCTCTATTCACTGAGCCACCTAGCTGCCCCATAATTTATAATTCTAACATTCCCTTTAACCTAGCTCCTCTAGAGAGTTTTGGAGTAGAGTCTTCAACAGATATTTGAGGGATGCACACTCAAAATGAAGATTTAATGGTTAAAAGAAATTTTCTACTCTTAAGGCAGATAGTTATCTGAGACCATGGATCTTTAGTAGTCACTAGGGGAGGAAAGAGTAAAAAAAAGAAAATTTAATCTTAGCCTGTAAGATTTTTTGACTTTTGTTGGCTTCCTGACAGAGTGCGGTGACTCTTAGACCTCAAATATTCACTAAAAGTATTGTAGCTTTCCCTGTCAAGGAGAGGCTTTCTAGGCACTGCACCATAGCAGAGCGGAGCAAATAAAAGATGACCCTGAAGAGACTGAGTGTTGCAAAAGAGACTAATAATCTGAAGCCCAGCAAATTATAGTAAAGAACAGCTCAAAGACCAGCAGAAATGTTGCAAAGGAGAACAAAAAACGTGGAGAAGAGAAAAGCATGATACTGTTGCCAGAGAACACTCAGTTTTGTAACCCCTGTAGCCTGTGTCCCATGAACTCCTGGCAAGTGCCCCTTTATTCATATCTCTAGATCACATGTGTTTGCTGAATATATGCCTTTCCCGACTGGTGGTAACATGTAAGAGAATATACTTTTTAAGTTCATGGAGTCCGTGTGAGATGGAGATTCCTTTTTTTCTCACTTTACTTGACATGTTTTTGATTAAATATTTTTTACTTTCATCTAATATGTCCTATGTTTGGCCAATTAAACACATCAGTAAGGATTCAAAACCATGTTTTTAAGTGAGTACTGACCCACAAAGTGACTCAAATAGGGAGTTGCTTTTCTAGGGGCTCAAGGGTGAGTAGGGCCCAGGGTTCTATTTATAAATTGGGGACTGATCATCAAATCAAAAGCCCTTCCTTAGGATTGTGAAGGAACCAGGGCTAGTAGGCTCCAAGGGAGCTAGGAATCAAAAGCCCTTGCCTGTGTTCTTCCTGAAGGGAGAAAGGCCCAACTGCCTACTTACATCTCATCAAAGGGCAGACATTAGTTTGCCTTTCCCCGCTCTTTGTTCCTGTCAGCAGTGAGCTGATCTTTCTGACTTCCCTGCTTTCCCCAATCTTAGCTTGTGTGAGGGAAAGAAAGTCAGCTTCTGCTCCTGGCTTTCCTACCTCTCTAGCCACACAATCTCTGTCCCCAAAGGGGGAGATTACTTACATTGAAGTGTGGTATTGCTGGTGTTAATGAAACCTTTGGATCTCTCCCCCCACTCTCCCCTTTTGCTCTCTTTTTTAATCTTTTGGTTTTTACTTTCCTGAATTTTTTATTTATTTTAAAATAAGGATTAGGTTGTTTTTATGTGTGTTATGTGTCTTCTGCTTTTTATCACAGTCATTTATAAATACACCATATCCCTTCCTATCCTTGATGCCTGCCTTATAATAAACAAAGTTAAGTAATGGAGTGGTTGTGTCTGGCAGTGTGTGTAACACATGGCCTTGCAGTCTGAGATCTGGCTACAGAGAAGAGGGAGTTATGTCTCTTTATTTATTCTCTGGGACCAAGATTGTTTATTATAGATGCCTTTTTTCCCTGTGCCCCCCATCAGAAGACAGTTTCCTAGCCTTTCCTAACTCTACCCAAGCTTGGCCATTCTTCTAATCAATGCTAATAGTCTGTTGGCCTAAGAAGTGAAATTTATGTTACATGGTTGCCTTAGCAACCGTCAAGCACAATCAGATACAACTGCTTTCTGATGCAAAAGATCTTCCTGGAGGACTTGCTCCATATTACAAAATCCAGCTAATACTAGAAACTGTCTTCTACAATGGCCAGTGTCTCTTCCAGGAAAAAAAAAATTAAAACAACATTTATGTATAACAACAGGGTTTTAAAACAGTGGTGCAAAGTCATTTCAGCAGATGAGGGGGAAGTTTAAAATTCTTGAGAAACTATTTTTAAACACTCTCAAGTGTTTTCCTGGAGCACTCATTTACACTCAAACAATTTATATGCTAATTACAAATAATTCACTTTATCACTGAAAGTTGAGTCCCTTGATTCTGGTGGTGCCTGGCTATATTTGAAGGAGACAGCTTGGGCACAAATTGAAGGGATGTCTTTTGTGTGCTTTTGTTACACTCAGCCATATCTGTCTGCTTTTTGCTGTCACAATAACTTGGAAAGAATCTGTCTGGTGTGGTTTGGGCTGCAGTGGGGACTTGCACAGGGGAGGGAGGGGGCCCCCCTTGGGCTCCTCGACTGGCATTACACCTGCTCCAGCCCAGGCTTTCTGAGTGAAGATGAAGGGGAAAGAGTAGAGGGGGATGGAGGGGCTTGGAGGAGGGGCTGCTTCCCACCAGCTAAGAACAGAGCCTGACCAGACAGCCTTTGCTCTTGTATTTTTCTCTTACTGTTAGCCACCAGTAAATAGTGTACCTGCTCCATTTAACCAATCAACATCACTTAGGTCTTACAAAGAGAATACTTTGAGAATATCAAAAGAACAGAATTATAAATTATAAGTTTCTCTCCTGCACTTGGAGATAAACTTTTCCCTATAGCACACTGGTCTCTTGGAGAGCACACTCAGACTTAATGCATTTTCTACCAAGCAATCACTCTGTTGTGGTCTAGAGGAATCCTGAAACAGAGGGCAAAGTGTGAAGGTCTGCCTCAAAAGAATTCGACAACCCAAGTCTTCTTTCGGTCTGAGACAAAGTTTATTGTGTCACCAATAAAAGTAATTTTTTTTTGCTTTGCTATTTGGGACACCTGGGATGGCTAGATGGTGCAGTAAGTCAGATCCTGGAGTCAGGAGGACCGAGTTCAAATCCGGCCTCAGACGCTTAACTCTTACTAGCCATGTGACCTTGGGCAAGTCATTTAGCCCCAGTTTCCCTGTCCTCCCCCCTTCTAAACAAACAAAAAAATGAATGAATGAATGAATGAATGAATAATGAATAAATAAATAAAAAGCTATTTGGGACACCAATACAAGAGGGCCAGATTTTAAGAATCTGAGTAATTTAATGGGGACAAGTTGGACACTTTTATACAGAAAGAATGTGGGAAGATCTGGATGGGATTAAGGAGTGGTGAGTAGCTTTAGGGTGGGATGAGGTGCAGGCAACAAGGGCCACAATAAAAGGGTAGTTAAAAGGACTATTAACTGGGATGGGTGATGACTCAAACCAATGTCACAGACTTGGTTCAGGGGTTTTGGGGTCCAGTGCAAATCCCATCCCCATCAACCCCACCAAGCTCATGTCCAAATGCAACCCAGCTATGGTATTAGCTTGAGTCTCAGCTACCCAACCACTAGGCTGGGTCTTTCCTAAGGGCCTTAATGTTGGATAAGCTGGTTGCAAACCTAGCACAGATTCTTCTTCCAAACTTTCATGCAGGGGAAATGCATCAACCTCTCCCTTCCCTTCTCCCTTATACACAAATGAAGAAAACAAGGCTCAAAGAGGCAGCATGGTCACACAGGAGTGTCAGATTTAGGATTTGAATTCAGGTCTTCCTAATTCCAACTCTATTATCTACTAAAAGATATTTCCTGATTACCTAATAAGATCAGTGTTTGAAAGGTACCACATATATGTGAGCTATTATTATATGTACCTAAACTATCAAAATCTATTTTTTCTTTACAAATTTCACTCATTCCTCCTCAATTAGTGGGATCTGTGAAACTTGACATTTCTATCAGATTCTGATTCTATTTTACAAGGGAAGAAAATGAGAAAGTAGGTGAGTTCCCCTTGGTCACACACCTAGTAAAATGATAGTTAGAATTCAAATTCAAGTCTTCTTACTACAAGTCAGGAGCTCTTCCCATTACAGTGGAATTTCTTATAAGAATTTTAGTTAACACTGGTGCTATAAAGTTACTGAGGTACTCACCTGTAATAGACGCACAGGGAAAGATTCACATGTACTAGGTTTGATGGGGGTCTCCATCTGTAAAGAATGGGGATCCAATAAGATCTTACCCCATCTTGGTTCATCTTTGCCTCAAGGACTTATTTCTACTAGGTCTAGGAATTTATTTACACTTATGTTAATAATCTTGTTCTGTTTATGATTCTCCTATATACAGAAATTTATGCTGACTTAGGGGTACCGAGTGCCTCTATTGCATTTGTTGATTTCTGAATAGCGTCACTCTCTGTTTCTCCTCCCAAGAACCCCAGGACTTCATACTAATGAAATTGCAGATCCAATCTTTCTCCTTCATAAAATAAGTTTATGGTTCTAACAAGAATGGAGTTTCTTCTCACCTTCTTCCTTTTTGTCTTTCCCACAGATTCCTCATAGGTTCTCACAACCTACATATTCTTTCTCTGAATCTCATAAGGAGAAGTATTTCATAGCAAGACAATTCAATTGTACTTCTGACAGACAGCACAAATTGGCTTTTCCACAAGAAAAGTCTATTTAACAGTAGCTATGGTCTCTGAGGGAGAGGCAACTGAAAAACATATTCTATCTATCTATCTATCTATCATCTATCTATCTATCTATCTATCTATCTATCTATCTATCTATCTATCTATCTATCTATCTATCATCTATCTATCTTTTATCTATGTCTGTCCATCTATCTATCTGTCTAAACACATATAAACATGTATATGTGCACATATATGAAACAGGGAAAGAGTAATGAGCAGGGGGAAACAGTGTGTTTGAATAGGAATTAGCCAGTGTTTTGTACTGCTGAATGCAGAGACAGAATCCCTTTCTTTGCCTGAGCTCAACTCTTTCCCAAAGGAAAAAGAAATCATCTATCAGTTTAACAGACATACAATTATGGCCTTATTTAATAGGTGAGGGTAGTGCAGTCTCCCCTAGCCATCCTCTAGCTAAACTTCTCTTAGCTTCCTACTAACATGTGCTCATCAGTTTTTAAATGGAGAAAAGGGCCCTTTGCTCCCTAGCGTGCAGTATCTGGGGTCTATGTATGAGGAATGAGGCCTGGAAGGAGAGAAGAACCAGCATGCAGAGATCAGAGTGCTCTTTTTTTTCTTTCTACCTGGTGGATAAAAGGAAGAATGGCTGCTCATTGCAACTTCCAACTTCTTCCTCTCTAAAACCCTCTGGAATACACTGGATTTCTAGAAATCCAGATTCTAAATATGTTTTACCAACTGGTGAACTCTGGGATAGTATCTGCTTGAGTCTCTCTCCATAGCAATACCAACATTCTACCGTGATGAAACTATGACAACAATGACACAAAGGCACAGACATCTAAAACAGGAGATTGAGAGCCCAGCAGCCCAAGACAAGACCCATAACTCATAGGGGGCATCCCCAAAGTCTCAACACTCAACCCAGGGAACTTAATCCAGTGCTATCTATATACATACTAAGTGTTAAAAGAAATATTTGTTTGTTGACCGAATGGAGCTGCCTATATCCTTGATTATTTTTTCTGGATGTTTATCTCTCTACATCTGGGACAAACTTTACTGATTACTGACCTTGACTCTCCCTATCTCTCCATTGTCATCCCTACTCTCGCCTCCCAGGTATCCTAAGAGAGCCAACTTACCTTGTCCTCTTATCCTGCCATGTCTACTGTATCTCAGTGTCTGGTTCCCAATGTTTAATATTTTTTTTCTCCTTTCTTCTCCATATCTCTACACACTCCAGAAAACAAAACTGAATTTTCTAGGGTACAAAAAAAACCAAACAAACCTTTAAAAACTCAGTTTTAGTCATGACAATTTCATATGGAATAAAAGCTTTCATTAGCTATTGGGGACTATTTTCCATATTAACGAGATTAACTAAATTAATTAATGAGATTTCCTATGTGTCTCCTATGTCTTCCTATGAAATCTCATTTATGCTAATTAAATAAAATGTTGTTGAAAATTTCATTCATTTCATTTCTTGAAAATATGCATAATTATAAGATTTCCTACATGTCCAGATTTTAGAGACACCCTGCACTACTTTCCTCATCTGTAAAACCAGTGTACTAATATTAACCTGTAGTATCGATCTGTCCCCATAGGGTTGTTGTGAGGCTCAAATGAGATTAAGAATGTGCATATGTACATTCTGTCTGTCTGTCTATATGTCTGCACATCTATTTAACTATCTATATAAACACATAAAGAGCAGTGAGCAGGGAGAAACAGTGTGTTTGAATTGGAATTGGCCAGTGTCTTGTTTATGTATATGTAGGTATATGTGTATGTGCATTTATATATATATATGTATACACACATACATTATATATGTATATACACAGTTACATACATAAACAGGCAGTTAGGTGCACAGTGGATAGAAAGCTGGGCCTGGAGTCAGGAAGACTCCTCTTTCTGAGTTCAAATCTGGCCTCAGACACTTCCTAGCTGTGTGACCCTGGGCAAGTCACTTAATCCTGTGTGTCTCAGTTTCCTCATCTATAAAATGAGCTGGAGAAGGAAATGGCAGACTACTCCAGTGTCTCTGCCAAGAAAAGCCTGAATAGGGTCATGAAGTCATACACAACTGAAAGATGACTGAACAAAAACAACATATACACAAATGCATGTAAATATATGACTTTATTTATGTGTATGCATATATATACACACACAGTGTCTTAGGCACTAAGTCACATCAGGAAAGTCACTTCATTTCTCTTGGGTCTCATTCTCCTCACCTGTAAAAGGAGGGGTTTAGATGTAATAATGGCATTGTATTTATGATCACACTGGATATATAGGCATGTGTATATGTGTATACATATAAGTATAAAGTTACATGCAGAGGTATGTAAATATACATATGTATACACATGTATCTTTACATGTACCATGTAATCACACACTCATATAGATATGTATGCACATATACCTTTATGCATATATGTACATATATATACATATGTATATATCAGTTTTTATTAAAAATGCAATGACATTATAGTTAAACCCCTCATTTTCCAGATGAGGAGAATGAGACATACATAAGGTCACACAGGAAGCAATTGATTGAATGGGGTTTCAAACCCAGATCCAAAGACTTTTTCTCAGCCTGGTCCTACATTGGTCTTTATTTATTTAATTATTTGATCATTTATTTTTTCATTTATTATTTTAGGGGAAAGAGGTGGTACGCTCTGTTTGGACACAACAGATGCTTCCCCTACCAACACCCAAACAACTGCCCCCCACTCACCCACACATACATAGAATGATGTCTAAACTTTCCAACCTAATCCTTAATTAAAATTTCCCAGAATTAGACTGACCCATGAGTCACCAACAACCTTATCTAGGATCAGAACATGATGCCACTCTATCCCTTGTGACCTCAAAAGACCTCCTTTCCACTATACCAACTGCAAACCCCTCAAACACATTTTGGGGCCCATCTGCTTGCTGGTTCAAGTTCATTTTCCCATCCTACAATTCCAGACTCATTTTAAGGTAATTAGGAAATCTCCCCATTTGAACAGCAGGCTTTTGGTGTTTCACACCCTTCAGTAATACCAATCTCATCCCTTTCCAATCTATCTCCCAACAGCTAGCAAGATATTCCTATAACTCTTCTCCTCAAAAATCTTCAGCGGCTCCCAATTGTTTCTATGATGAAATAAAAAATATTCAGCCTAGAATTTTAAACTTGTCATAACTACCATCTACCTTTGCAGTCTTATTTTATGTTATACCCCTTAATACCTACTCTGTTCCTATTTAACTGACCTATTTGCAGTTCCACATACATAGCTTTCTGTTTCCCAACACCTTACCTTTGTATAATTCATCCCCTATGTCTGGAACATGGTCTTTCCTCACTACTTTCCCAAGTTTCTTCAAAACACAACTTGGGGTCTACCTGATTTCCTTCCCTACCCCCACTTCCAGTTGTTAGTGCCCCCCCCTTTTCTTGAAATAACTGCATCATTTTCAAGTATTTTTGAGTTCCCTTTTCTGGGCACATGTTATATGCCCCCACAGTGCTAAATCCTCAAAAGCAGGAACTGTTTTTTTTTTAGTATCTCTAGCACCTAGGACTAGATATTTCATGATAGTAGGGCCTAATATGGTAAATAGAATGGAAGGAAGGAAACAACCACTTATTAGGCCCCTACTATGTTGTAGTCATTGTGTATTTTACAAATATTATCTTGTTTGATCCTCACAACAGCTCTGTGAGATAGGTGCTATTATTATCCCCATTTTACAGTTGAGGAAACAGAGGTAGATGGAGGGAAAGTGACTTGTCCAGGGTCACACAGAGCCACCTAGTTCCCTAGAATGGAGTGGATGAGCCACACTTTCATCTATATTATTCTAGATACAGACTGAGCAGCTAGGTGGCTCAGTGGACAGAAAGTTGAACCTGAAGTCAGGAAGACCTGAGTTCAAATGTAGCCTCAGACATTTACTAGCTGTGGGACCCTAAGCAAGAAAGGTCTCATGGAGGAAGCAATACCCAAGAGGTACTTTGAAAGATGATAAGGGTAGGAATAATACAACCAGACTCAGAGGTGACTCTTAAAATTCAGAAAAGACAACCCCTTTCCTTATAGAAGAAAGAGAAAAGAAGTTGGGTATATGGCAAAGACAGAATCCCAACCAGGACTGTCAGACTTAGGGTAAGAGCTCTTGGAGATCATTTATACAAATGAAGAACCTGAAAGCCAGCATGATAAAGAAACTTGCCCATGGTCACACAGAGAACAATTTAAGGAGGCAAGATTCAAACCAGCTCCCCCAACCCCAAACGCAGTCTGCTTTCCACAACACCAAGCTATGTTTTTAAAATCAGGAGAGTAGTATCTTTCTTCTTAGGTACCCAGGTACCTAGAAGACTGGTTCAGAAATTCCCCTCCTGTGGAACAGGTCTCAGATGAACCTGAGGCATTCCTGGTCTTGAAGGCAGTGAATGGATCCTGAAGCCATTCACTATTTAGGGACAGGGTTATCCTACTGTGGCCCAAATGGAATGCTGGGCATACTAGGGATTAAGGAAATTGACCCAAAACTGATCCCTGGAATTCTTAGGACTGGGAATGACCTGGGCACAGACTGGTTTTCAGACCATTACAATGTGGGGAAAAAAAGTCATGAGATGGTATAGATTTGATTTCTTGGCACTGGTTGAAACTCAACTAGACTTGGAAATGAGGGAGTGATGCCTAAGGTTCAGTGATTCAGCAACATTTAGAAAGTAATGGAGGGTGAAAATCCTAGGACTAAAGGGACTTTCTGGAAAGCAATGTGGAATTATGCATATAAAGTGGTTCAAGCGAACATTCCTTTTGACTCAGAGATTTAACTGCTTGACATATACCCTGGTCAAGTTACTTAACCCTTTTCAGCCTCAGTTTCTTCATCTGTAAAAAAGAGGGGTTTGGATTTACTGGTCTCTAAGGTCCTTCCCAGAACTAAATCTAAAGAGGTCATTTTAAAAAGACTCCATATGTAACAAAATATTTACAGTGACATTTTTTGTAGTACCAAAGAATTAGAAACAAAATAGATGCTCATATTGATTGGAGAATAACTAAACCAGCTGTAGCCCACAGACTTAATGGAATATTACTATGCCATAAGAAAAAAAAATGAACATGATGAATTCCGAGAAGCATGGAATCGCTTACATAAACTGATGCAAAGTGAAATAAGATGAGCCAGGAAAACAACTTAGGAAATTACTATGATGATGTAAATGAAAACAACAACTGCAAACAATCAAGTGAATGTTACAAAATGGCAAAGGACAAGTTTGATTCCAAAGAAAACCTTTCCCTACTCCTTTGTAGAGTTGGGTAGGGATGGGAGGGAGTCCTCCGGGTGTGGAGCATTACACATATAGACAGTTCTTGCTTTACATAAGTGAACCATTCTGTAGACCTCTACAAAAATTGATTTTTACATAATGAGGATTTGCCCCTACCTACCCACTTCACTTAGCCTGTATAACAAAGACATGCACAAAATAATACCTTTATGCAAATCATAAAATGTACTAAAATGCAGACATATTAAATACTGTACCATTATAATAAACAGAATTATGAAATGAAAGGTAAAATTAACAATAAAGTATGTTCAGTACTGTATGGTAAAGTTAGTACAGATGGGCACTAAGTTGCCCCTTCCCCACCCAGTTCACCTAGCCTTTATTATTTATTTATTTATTATTATGGGTGGTTGGCTGTACAACTTTTTTTATGAAGCTATCAAAAGATGTTTAGACAATGGCTCTCTTTTTTCCCTCATATGTCTGACAATAGCAAGCAACATTATCTTGGATTTGTGTAATGTGAATTTATGTAAAGCAAGAACTCTCTATGATGTCAGATTTTTTTCAATATACTGATCAGTTTTGCTGATTTTTTTTCCTTCTTCCTCTTTTTTATCCCTTTTAAAATTATTTTTTATAAGGACTGACTCACTAGGAGGATCAGTGGGAAGGACATGGCATGAGGGGTAGGGGAGGCACAGAATCTAGGAGATGTAAAAGATATTAAAAACAATACTTTTTTAAAGTTTTTTTAAGAGGGTTTTTTGTTTGTTTTTTTGCTTTTTGGAGGGGGGAAGGTAGGGCAATTGGGGTTAAGTGACTAGTTTGTGTGTTGTGTCTGAGGCTGGATTTGAACTCAGGTCCTCCTGACTCCAGGGCCCACCCTCTATTCACTGTGCCATCTAGCCAGCTCTGTTTGTTTGTTTTTAATGAAGGTGAAAGTCCCAGGGCCAAAGGCAAAGGTTTCTTGGATGACTTCCAAGTAGAGGGGTTAATGTTTCAGAACACTGGCAGAGCTCAGGAAAGCCTAACCCCAGGGCTGGATCCCATTCCCTTCTCACCCTCCCAGATGTTTGCCCACCCCTTCTCTAGGTCAACCTCCCCCACTGCTGGCCCTCCCCACATCCTTTTTATCACTGACCCTGCCTCCTGAACATCTGACTGCCCACTTAGCACAGTACAGTGCCTGACACATAGGAGCTTGATAAATGTCTGTCTATCGACAGACTGACTTCCACACACACATTTGTCTCTTCATGCTCTACATTTAAAGATTCACCTCCCTGGACTTGCTACTCTTCTCCTTAAATCCTCCCTTAATCTCACTGTCCCTTCCGGCGTCTGGTCCTTTACAATCCCTTCCACTGTCCCTTTCTTCCATTCCTTCACCACTTCTGGCATATCCTACGACCTCTCATGAACTCCACTTTTCTTCCTCTGCTTCACTTTTTCTCTCTATGATCCTTCTGGCTACTCTGTAGAGCCCCTGCTCATTCCAGTCTTTGTTTATACTATCCCTCTGTCTAAAATGCTTTCCCTTTCTTTGGCAACCCAAATCCAATATTTCCTCTCAGGCCCACTTCATTCAAGAAACCCTTAACCTCCAAGAGGGAGCCATAAGTTTTCAATGAGCATTTGTTAATTCTTTTCACAGTAATAATAGTGATGAACTCACCCCAATGCAACTTTTTAAGTTCCTCAGGATTTAATGCAGGAATCCTACAAGAGTACTTAGATTTAAAGTCAGTTGACCTGGGTTCAAATCTGCCATCTATTAACTGTTATAAATTATTAATTTATTATTAATTATAAATCTATTAATCCAGGGCATGTTACTTCCCTCTGAACCTTAGCTTCCTCCCCCTGTGATTTCATCACGCTGAGGAATTCTTGATTCAGAAACAATCTCAGCCAATGAATAACATCAACTCCTCCTTAATTTGTAGTCTTTTAGAGCTGCCTTGGGCATTGAGCAACTGAGTGATTTTCCATGGTCATGAAGCTTTTCATGTCACATGTCAGAAAGAGGATTTAATCTCAGGTCTTCTTGACTTGTCAGTAAGGCCGGCCATATTGCCTACATGATGCTACCTACCATTCAGCGTTCCATACTCTCTCCTTTCCTCATTCATAAAGTGGGATGGATAACTTTGGTAATCCATCTCCCCAAATTGTTGTTAGAAAAATGCTTTGCAAACCTTAAAGTGATTACAAAGTATGACTTATTATTGATTTCAAGTGGATTTGGTATAGTTCTCTAGTTGTTTTTGCTGTATAAGTTGTATATGGAGGAGGTGGGCACCAAGGATGGCAGCTTCTACTTTCTTTGCAGCTCCTGGTGTTCTTGCCATAGTGCTGACATTTAATAAATCCTTGAATGAATGGAAAGAAAGAAGTAAATGGAATAGAGTTGAATTTTCTTTGTTTAAGGGGAAAGGAGGTAACTTGGTTTACTTCTCCACCCCAGAGGAGAGAAGCCAATGGAATATCTCTATAGCCAATATCTCTGTTTTGGCTATGGGAACCACCTTTAACTCTCTTTCCCCACCCCCTCTTCCATATTTCCCCTTAGCTCCCTCCTTTCCTCTCTGCTCCCATACCCTCAAGGACATGGCAGTAAGAAGCATCTCTTCACTGATTCAATCAGGATTCCCCAGAAAGGTGACCCCAGGACTAATCAACATTCCCTAGTTTGGTGCATCCCAGCCCAGAATTACAGCTGATTTAAGCAAGGAGCAAATTGAAGGCCAAAGGACAAGTATAGAAGGGAGACAGAAAGCATGAGAACATTCCTCCAATCTCTTCTCCCCTTTCTTCCTCACATCAGCTCTGTGTGTGTGTGTGTGTGTGTGTGTGTGTGTGTGTGTGTGTGTTTCTGCTGTCAGGGGACTCATTATGTGGAACGGTGGAAGGGGGGAGGGGAAGATGCCTAAGGGGGTGGGTGGGTTGAGCCAGTCTGGCTCTAATACAGTCCCCCTCTCAGGTGGCCCCTGTGGTTTGCCATGACAACACTGTGCCTGGGAAGGGCCAGCAGGGAGAAATAGAGCTTTTACTGTCAGGAGAACTTGGCCTCAAGCCAAAGACAGAGAAAGCCAGAACAGAGGACAGGAGTGGGTCAGGAGTGGGGTGGAGCATGGAGGGGCTGCTGAAGAAGGAGGGGAAACATAACTGGGCCCAGTTGAACCATACTTGTAGATGCACATGAACCCAAGCCATGGGGCTTATGAAGAGAAGTTATATCTGACCAACAATGTGAGAGGAAGGGGGAAGAAGGAGAGAGTGTCTAGCTAGTTTCTTCTTCCTTTGAGTTAATGTCTCCATCATGGATTTTCCCCTTGCCCAAATTTTCAACTTTCCCTAGAAGCTACTTAGCAGAGGCCATCCTCCCAGTTTAAGAATAGGCATCTTATGCTCACACTGGGTGAACTCATCTTTTTTTTATGTCTACCCATACAATCACACTCTCTTTGGAGAGCTGAACCAGAGGCCTCTCACCATTGCAACTCACTGTCTAGGGCCCCCAGAAGAGAAGAGGTGTCTAATGGGTACCCTGTCCTAAGGGAGGAGGGAGATCTGAGTCACTGGAAACTCTTCATTATGAGAATTTGCTCAGTCTACTTTCTTAGACATTCTCCTCTGTTGTCCATATTCCTCAGGAACTAGGTTCTGGGATGAGCCTGACATTGTAGTTCTTTGATCTCTTTACTACACACATGACTTCTTGTCCTTCCCAAGTTTATTTTCTAATTAATTTAGTTAGTTGTGAGACCCTAGATTGTTTTTCTTCTCAATTCAATGGATCTGTAGAGGAAAAAAAAGTTTGCTAGCAATGTATGACACGATAATGATCACTCCTTGATTTTTAGTATTCTCTTTCTCCTCAAATTACATTGGGTTTATTCATATGTGTAAATATTTTATCTCACAAGTAGAATCCACAGAATAGAAAACCTTTGAGGGCAGGGCTCATTTTTTTCCCTTTCATTTTGCCTTTGAAATGAGGGTTCCATGGGTAGCATCATTGCATCTCCAGAGCCTGGAACCGTGCCCTGTATGTAATTGGCACTTGATAAATGCTTGTTGAATTGGATTTTTTTTAAAGAGAGAATTATTGGCACAGAGCACAGACCTACAAGCATGCACACCCCACCTACACACTCCTCACAGACACCCCGGAGGAGAGCAGTTGCCAGGAGACAACTAGAGGGAGCACTCAGGCCTTTTTCCTGAAACGAGAATGTGAGGAGACAGACATCATACTGCTGATTCTCCTCCAAGATGGTGGGCTGGGGCAGTGGTGGCCCAGGAAACAGATAGACCTGTCATCTCTGCTTGCCTTTAGCCAACCCTTTGGAACCAAAAGGCCCCACGCAAACTCCTTCCTTCAGGGAAGGACCTTTCTAAGCCCTTTCAAGCTTTACCACGGAATTCAAACCTCAGTGGTCTAAATGCTTCAGCCTCCTCCAGCCAGTCTGCTGACACCATCCATCTTGGCCTAATTGGCACAAGCCTTGTTTCTTTCTGTAAGATGATTTGAAATTCAACTTCACCAATCTTTTTTTCACCTAATGATTTTTCAGTGCTAAAATAATTGACCTGGGACCTTTTCTCAAGGAACACCACATTCCCCCCGTACACAGATTCCGAAGAATGAGCAAGAAGAGGGGAACATGTCCCTAAAAGAAACAGCTGATCAGGAGAATTGGGGAGATGCAGAAAGAAGATGGAAGCTGGGGAGTGGGGTAGGTGAGGGAAAAAGTAGGCAGGAAAGAGATGACTGGAAATTTGTTTTCCTATCTTGTCTCCCATCTCTCCTTTTGATTGTAACCTCCATGAGAACAGAGGCCAGGTTATAGGATGTTAGATTGAGAAGGAAATTGAGAGATTACCTATTTCAACTCTGTCATTTTGGGGGTGAAGAAAATGAAGTCAAGGAACTAGAATGATTTTCCCAAGGTTATCATCCATGTAGTAAGTAGTAGAGTCTAGATCTGAGCCTTAGCTTCCCCTCTAAATCCATCACTCTCTCCATTATATCCCCATTCCTCTTCCATTGTAATCCTGTCCCCCCTCGATTGTGTCGTCCAGATCCCCTGGCTCATGCAGCACACATACTGTGGGCACTCAATAAACGGCTGTTTGAAATGATGGCAGTCATGATGAGATTACAACGCAGTACTTTGTCTGCAAAGTCCAGACTTCTGTCTCTACCTCCCCCCGGGAATTTCATAAATAAATCACTGGAGCTGTTCCAGCAAGAATTTAAGGGCTTCTGTGCATGCGTGTGTGTGTTTCCAGAAACACAAACGGCTTCTACATGATGCCTGCGTCTGCAAACGCCTAAGCAACCCTCAGAAGGGGAATGGGGGTGGGGGCTTAGGCTGCAAATAGAGGCCAAGACAGATACTAAGCAGTTTATATTGGCACCGGGCAAGTAGAGAGCCCTTCTGCTGGCTACAGTGACATGAGCTCCAAAGACTGCCTGCTCCTGACTCAGGTGGCTTAGACTATACCTCCCCCAGCTCGTCTTCTTTGTTAGTCTCCTCTCCCAGATGTTTTGTTAAGTGCTGGGGTCTTAGAAGAATACACAGGCCTGTGTACACAAGCTCACAAACACACCCAGTTCCCCTAAGGCCTTTCTGTGGAGGTAGACACCCATGAGAACCATGGTAGAACACAGGTGAAGAAAGGTAGGTGGGGTAGGTAACCTCTTGGGTCTGCAGTCAGGAGACTGGAGTTTGAACCTGGCCATGTACAGGTTTAGAGCAGAAAAAGGCCTTATAAATAATTGAATACAACTTCTTTATTTTTTAAAAATAAATTTTCTTTTTATTTCCAATCAACAAGCATTTTATCTTTCCTACCCCACATTGGAAGAAAGAAAGAAAGGAAGGGAGAAAGAAAGAAAGAAAGGAAGGGAGAAAGAAAGAAAGAAAGGAAGGGAGAAAGAAAGAAAGAAAGAAAGAAAGAAAGAAAGAAAGAAAGAAAGAAAGAAAGAAAGAAAGAAAGAAAGAAAGAAAGAAAGAAAGAAAGAAAGAAAGAAAGGAAGGAAGGAAGGAAGGAAGAAAGAAAGAAAGAAAGAAAGAAAGAAAGAAAGAAAGAAAGAAAGAAAGAAAGAAAGAAAGAAAGAAAGAAAGAAAGAAAGAAAGAAAGAAAG
>NW_027185811.1:207138-209120 GCF_028583685.1 Petaurus breviceps papuanus | reverse complement strand
AGAATAGAAAACCTTTGAGGGCAGGGCTCATTTTTTTCCCTTTCATTTTGCCTTTGAAATGAGGGTTCCATGGGTAGCATCATTGCATCTCCAGAGCCTGGAACCGTGCCCTGTATGTAATTGGCACTTGATAAATGCTTGTTGAATTGGATTTTTTTTAAAGAGAGAATTATTGGCACAGAGCACAGACCTACAAGCATGCACACCCCACCTACACACTCCTCACAGACACCCCGGAGGAGAGCAGTTGCCAGGAGACAACTAGAGGGAGCACTCAGGCCTTTTTCCTGAAACGAGAATGTGAGGAGACAGACATCATACTGCTGATTCTCCTCCAAGATGGTGGGCTGGGGCAGTGGTGGCCCAGGAAACAGATAGACCTGTCATCTCTGCTTGCCTTTAGCCAACCCTTTGGAACCAAAAGGCCCCATGCAAACTCCTTCCTTCAGGGAAGGACCTTTCTAAGCCCTTTCAAGCTTTACCACGGAATTCAAACCTCAGTGGTCTAAATGCTTCAGCCTCCTCCAGCCAGTCTGCTGACACCATCCATCTTGGCCTAATTGGCACAAGCCTTGTTTCTTTCTGTAAGATGATTTGAAATTCAACTTCACCAATCTTTTTTTCACCTAATGATTTTTCAGTGCTAAAATAATTGACCTGGGACCTTTTCTCAAGGAACACCATATTCCCCCCATACACAGATTCCAAAGAATAAGCAAGAAGAGGGGAACATGTCCCTAAAAGAAACAGCTGATCAGGAGAATTGGGGAGATGCAGAAAGAAGATGGAAGCTGGGGAGTGGGGTAGGTGAGGGAAAAAGTAGGCAGGAAAGAGATGACTGGAAACTTGTTTTCCTATCTTGTCTCCCATCTCTCCTTTTGATTGTAACCTCCATGAGAACAGAGGCCAGGTTATAGGATGTTAGATTGAGAAGGAAATTGAGAGATTACCTATTTCAACTCTGTCATTTTGGGGGTGAAGAAAATGAAGTCAAGGAACTAGAATGATTTTCCCAAGGTTATCATCCATGTAGTAAGTAGTAGAGTCTAGATCTGAGCCTTAGCTTCCCCTCTAAATCCATCACTCTCTCCATTATATCCCCATTCCTCTTCCATTGTAATCCTGTCCCCCCTCGATTGTGTCGTCCAGATCCCCTGGCTCATGCAGCACACATACTGTGGGCACTCAATAAACGGCTGTTTGAAATGATGGCAGTCATGATGAGATTACAACGCAGTACTTTGTCTGCAAAGTCCAGACTTCTGTCTCTACCTCCCCCCGGGAATTTCATAAATAAATCACTGGAGCTGTTCCAGCAAGAATTTAAGGGCTTCTGTGCATGCGTGTGTGTGTTTCCAGAAACACAAACGGCTTCTACATGATGCCTGCGTCTGCAAACGCCTAAGCAACCCTCAGAAGGGGAATGGGGGTGGGGGCTTAGGCTGCAAATAGAGGCCAAGACAGATACTAAGCAGTTTATATTGGCACCGGGCAAGTAGAGAGCCCTTCTGCTGGCTACAGTGACATGAGCTCCAAAGACTGCCTGCTCCTGACTCAGGTGGCTTAGACTATACCTCCCCCAGCTCGTCTTCTTTGTTAGTCTCCTCTCCCAGATGTTTTGTTAAGTGCTGGGGTCTTAGAAGAATACACAGGCCTGTGTACACAAGCTCACAAACACACCCAGTTCCCCTAAGGCCTTTCTGTGGAGGTAGACACCCATGAGAACCATGGTAGAACACAGGTGAAGAAAGGTAGGTGGGGTAGGTAACCTCTTGGGTCTGCAGTCAGGAGACTGGAGTTTGAACCTGGCCATGTACAGGTTTAGAGCAGAAAAAGGCCTTATAAATAATTGAATACAACTTCTTTATTTTTTAAAAATAAATTTTCTTTTTATTTCCAATCAACAAGCATTTTATCTTTCCTACCCCACATTGGAAGAAAGAAAGAAAGGAAGGGAGAAAGAAAGAAAGAAAGGAAGGGAG
>NW_027185811.1:206667-207128 GCF_028583685.1 Petaurus breviceps papuanus | reverse complement strand
AAGGGAGAAAGAAAGAAAGAAAGGAAGGGAGAAAGAAAGAAAGAAAGAAAGAAAGAAAGAAAGAAAGAAAGAAAGAAAGAAAGAAAGAAAGAAAGAAAGAAAGAAAGAAAGAAAGAAAGAAAGAAAGAAAGGAAGGAAGGAAGGAAGGAAGGAAGGAAGGAAGGAAGGAAGGAAGGAAGGAAGGAAGGAAGGAAGGAAGGAAGGAAGAAAGAAAGAAAAGAAAGAAAGAAAGAAAGAAAGAAAGAAAGAAAGAAAGAAAGAAAGAAAGAAAGAAAGAAAGAAAGAAATGAAGGAAGGAAGGAAGGAAGGAAGAAAGAAAGAAAGAAAGAAAGGAAGGAAGGAAGGAAGGAAGGAAGGAAGGAAGGAAAGAAGGAAGGAAGGAAGAGGAAGAAAAAATGAAGGAAGGAAGAAAAGAAGGAAGAAGGGGAAGTGAAAGAAAGAAAGGAAGGAAGGAAGGAAGG